>NC_061511.1:133118296-133191129 GCF_022539505.1 Lolium rigidum
ATGCTTAAACCGAAGAGCTAAGAAAGGATTCGAGCCAAGCTTTGTATGCCTCGGATCTTTTTTCTTCATTCCTGAAAGAGAGTAGGATGAGCTCTTGCTTAAAAACTGTCTTCCAGGCACTTAAAGAGGGAGTCTGATCTTCAAAAATCTTCCTGTTTCTAATAATCCAAGTGGCCCATGCTGCCAGGATGATGATCTCCACAACAAAAGGCAAGGATAAATGATCTTTAATCTCATAGAAAGCTTCCAGAATTGAGTGCTGATTCAGAACTTGGGGGCAAATGATAGCCCAACATGACTGAGCAAAAGGGCAACTCCAGAAGAGATGTGCCAAGGTTTCTTCTTGGTTACATTGTAATGTGGCACAATTGAAGGATGGAAGATGACAATTCTTTCTCTTGAGAAGATTCCTTGTATTTAGTCTGTCATGTAGAAGGAGCCAGAAAAAGAACTTGTGTTTGGGTTGACAAGAGGACTCCCATATCCAAGAGAAGAATTTTGGTGCATGTTGTTCTCCAATCATGAATTTATAAGCCTTTGTAGTTGAGAACTTATCAGATCCCCAAATGTAAGTCCAAGAATCATGACTTGAATGATGCATCTCAGCTTGCACATTTTCACATAAGGATTCCAACTGCTCAAATTCATCAAAAGCTTGTTGAGAGAGGGGAAGATGGAAAAGATCCCGTAGGTACTCCATGTGAATAACTTTACTCACAGAAATATCAGCTTTCTTGGTAAAGGAAAAAAGATGTGGGAATTTGTGGTGCAAACATGAGTCCCCCTGCAGATCATCCAAAAAACACAGGCCTTGCCATTCCCCACATTACATCTTGCCATAGATTTATAGGTATCAATGAGTTTAAGATGTGTTTTCCACCGTAAGGATCCTTCAACTTTAATTCCAGGGAGTCTCGTCTTCGCATAATAGGTATCTCTTACAAGGTGTACCCAAGGAATATCAGAGTTATTGTAGAATTTGTCCAGCATTCTTGAGAAGAAGAGCTTTATTTTGAATATCAAGATTAAGAACTCCCAAACCACCTTGTTCCTTGGGTCGCAAATTTTCTTCCAAGATACCGGAGCATTTCCTTTTGCTTGCACATCCGCAGTCCTTTTCCTCCACAGGCAATGCCTCATATATTTAATCACTTGATCTTTAATTGTGATAGGGACATCCAGACAGACACATGAAAAAATGGGTAATGATGCAAGAAAAGACATGACCATCTGTAATTTTCCTCCATAATTCGAGAAGTCTGCAATCCCACCAAGCCTAGTTTGCACTCTTTGTACAATTGGTAGGAAATGTTCCAGAGATGGTTTTGAAATACTGAGTGGGAGACCCAAATAAGTGAAGGGTAGAGATCCCATGATACGTCTCCAACGTATCGATAATTTCTTGTGTTCCATGCCACATTATTGATGTTATCTACATGTTTTATGCACACTTTATATCATATTCGTGCATTTTCTGGAACTAACCTATTAACAAGATGCCGAAGTGCCAGTTGGCCGTTTTCTGCTGTTTTTGGTTTCGTAAATCCTAGTAAAGAAATATTCTCGGAATTGGACGAAATAAAAGCCCAGAGGCCTATTTTCTCACGAAGCTTCCGAAGACCGAAGACGAGACGAAGAGGGGCCACGGGGGAGCCAAACCCTAGGGCGGCGCGGCCCCCCCCTTGGCCGCGCGGCCCTGTGGTGTGGGCCCCCCGTGCCGCCTCTTGACTTGCCCTTCCGCCTACAAATAGCCTCCGTGACGAAACCCCCAGGACCGAGAGCCACGATACGGAAAACATTACTGAGACGCCGTCGCCGCCGATCCCATCTCGGGGGTCTCGGAGATCGCCTCCGCACTCCTGCCGGAGAGGGGATTCATCTCCCGGAGGACTCTACGCCGCCATGGTCGCCTCCGGTGTGATGTGTGAGTAGTCTACCCCCGGACTATGGGTCCATAGCAGTAGCTAGATGGTTGTCTTCTCCCCATTGTGCTATCATTGTCTGGATCTTGTGAGCTGCCTATCATGATCAAGATCATCTATATGTAATTCTATATGTTGCGTTTGTTGGGATCCGATGAATAGAGAATACTTGTTATGTTGATTATCAAAGTTATACATGTGTTGTTTATGATCTTGCATGCTCTCCGTTATTAGTAGATGCTCTGGCCAAGTAGATGCTTTTAACTCCAAGAGGGAGTACTTATGCTCGATAGTGGGTTCATGCCTCGCATTGACACTGGGACAAAGGACGTAAAGTTCTAAGGTTGTGTTGTGCCGTTGCCACTAGGGATAAAACATTGATGCTATGTCTAAGGATGTAGTTGTTGATTACATTACGCACCATACTTAATGCAATTGTCTCGTTGCTTTGCAACTTAATACTCGGAGGGGGTTCTGATGATAACCCGAAGGTGGACTTTTTAGGCATAGATGCAGCTGGATGGCGGTCTATGTACTTTGTCGTAATGCCCAATTAAATCTCACTATACTCATCATGATATGTATGTGCATTGTCATGCTCTCTTTATTTGTCAATTGCCCAACTGTAATTTGTTCACCCAACATGTTGTTCGTCTTATGGGAGAGACACCTCTAGTGAACTCGTGGACCCCGGTCCAATTCTCTTTACTCGAAATACAATCTACCGCAATACTTGTTTCTACCGTTTTCTCTCGCAAACAATCATCTTCCACACAATACGGTTAATCCTTTGTTACAGCGAAGCCTGTGAGATTGACAACCTCACCGTTTCGTTGGGGCAAAGTACTTTGGTTGTGTTGTGCAGGTTCCACGTTGGCGCCGGAATCTCCGGGTGTTGCGCCGCACTACATCCCGCCGCCATCAACCTTCAACGTGCTTCTTGGCTCCTCCCGGTTCGATAAACCTTGGTTTCTTTCTCGAGGGAAAACTTGCTGCTGTGCTCATCATACCTTCCTCTTGGGGTTGCCCAACGAACGTGTGAAATACACGCCATCAAGCATATTTTCTCGGCGCCGTTGTCGGGGAGATCAAGACACGCTCGCAAGGGGAGTCTCCACTTCTCAATCTCTTTACTTTGTTTTTGTCTTGCTTTATTTTATTTACTACTTTGTTTGCTGCACTAAATCAAAACACAAAAAAAATTAGTTGCTAGTTTTACTTTATTTGCTATCTTGTTTGCTATATCGAAAACACAAAAAAATTAGTTTACTTGCATTTACTTTATCTAGTTTGCTTTATTTACTATTGCTAAAATGGCCAACGCTGAAAATACTAAGTTGTGTGACTTCACAACCACAAATAATAATGATTTCTTATGCACACCTATTGCTCCACCTGCTACTACAAGCAGAATTCTTTGAAATTAAACCTGCTTTATCGAATCTTGTCATGAAAGATCAATTTTCTGGAATTAGTTCTGATGATGCTGCCGCCCATCTTAATAATTTTGTTGAACTATGTGAAATGCAAAAATATAAAGATGTAGATGGTGATATTATTAAACTAAAATTGTTCCCTTTCTCATTAAGAGGAAGAGCTAAAGATTGGTTGCTATCTCTGCCTAAGAATAGTATTGATTCATGGACTAAATGCAAGGATGCTTTTATTGGTAGATATTATCCCCCTGCTAAAATTATATCTTTGAGGAGTAGCATAATGAATTTTAAACAATTAGATACTGAACATGTTGCTCAAGCTTGGGAAAGAATGAAATCTCTGGTTAAAAATTGCCCAACCCATGGACCGACTACTTGGATGATCATCCAAACCTTCTATGCAGGACTAAATTTTTCTTCACGGAATTTATTGGATTCAGTCTGCTGGAGGTACCTTTATGTCCATCACTCTTGGTGAAGCAACAAGGCTTCTTGATAATATGATGATCAACTACTCTGAATGGTACTCGGAAAGAGCTCCACAAGGTAAGAAGGTAAATTCTATTGAAGAATCCTCCTCCTTGAATGATAAGGTTGACGCTCCACCCTTCGATGTTACTTGATACACACTTTCTGCGCCTAGCTGAAAGGCGTTAAAGAAAAGCGCTTATGGGAGACAACCCATGTTTTTACCTACATTACTTTGTTTTTATTTTGTGTCTTGGAAGTTGTTTACTACTGTAGCAACCTCTCCTTATCTTAGTTTTGAGTTTTGTTGTGCCAAGTTAAGCCGTTGATAGAAAAGTAAGTACTAGATTTGGATTACTGCGCAGTTCCAGATTTCTTTGCTGTCACGAATCTGAGCCCACTGCCCTGCAGGAAGCTCAGAAAATTATGCCAATTTACGAGCATGATCCTCAGATATGTACGCAACTTTCATTCAATTTGAGCATTTTCATTTGAGCAAGTCTGGTGCCATTTTAAAATTCGTCAATACGAACTGTTCTGTTTTGACAGATTCTGCCTTTTATTTCGCATTGCCTCTTTCGCTATGTTGGATGAATTTCTTTGATCCACTAATGTCCAGTAGCATTATGCAATGTCCAGAAGTGTTAAGAATGATTGTGTCACCTCTGAATATGTCAATTTATATTGTGCACTAACCCTCTAATGAGTTGTTTCGAGTTTGGTGTGGAGGAAGTTTTCAAGGGTCAAGAGAGGAGTATGATGCAACATGATCAAGGAGAGTGAAAGTTCTAAGCTTAGGGATGCACCCGGTGGTTCACCCCTGCATATATCAAGAAGACTCAAGCGTTTAAGCTTGGGGATGCCCAAGGCATCCCCTTCTTCATCAACAAATTATCAGTGTTCCTCCCCGAAACTACATTTTTATTCGGCCACATCTTATGTGCTTTTTCTTGGAGCGTCGGTTTGTTTTTGTTTTTGTTTTGTTTGAATAAAATGGATCCTAGCATTCACTTCATGGGAGAGATACACACTCCGCTGTAGCATATGGACAAATATGTCCTTGGTTTCTACTCATAGTATTCATGGCGAAGTTTCTCCTTCGTTAAATTGTTATATGGTTGGAATTGGAAAATGATACATGTAGTAATTGCTATAATGTCTTGGGTAATGTGATACTTGGCAATTGTTGTGCTCATGTTTAAGCTCTTGCATCATATGCTTTGCACCCATTAATGAAGAAATACATAGAGCATGCTAAAATTTGGTTTGCATATTTGGTTTCTCTAAGGTCTAGATAATTTCTAGTATTGAGTTTGAACAACAAGGAAGACGGTGTAGAGTCTTATAATGCTTTCAATATGTCTTTTATGTGAGTTTTGCTGCACCGGTTCATCCTTGTGTTTGTTTCTAACAAGCCTTGCTAGCCTAAACCTTGTATCGAGAGGGAATACTTCTCATGCATCCAAAATACTTGAGCCAACCACTATGCCATTTGTGTCCACCATACCTACCTACTACATGGTATTTTCCAGCCATTCCAAAGTAAATTGCTTGAGTGCTACCTTTAAAATTCCATCATTCACCTTTGCAATATATAGCTCATGGGACAAATAGCTTAAAAACTATTGTGGTACTGAATATGTAATTATGCACTTTATCTCTTATTAAGTTGCTTGTTGTGCGATAACCATGTTTACTCGGGGAACGCCATCAACTCATTGTTGAATTTCATGTGAGTTGCTATGCATGTTCGTCTTGTCTCGAAGTAAGGGCGATCTACACTGAGTTGAATGGTTTGAGCATGCATATTGTGAGAGAAGAACATTGGGCCGCTAACTAAAGCCATGTTCCATGGTGGAAGTTTCAGTTTTGGACAAACATCCTCAAATCTCAAATGAGAAAAGAATTAATTGTTGTTGAATGCTTAAAGCATTAAAAGAGGAGTCCATTATCTGTTGTCTATGTTGTCCCGGTATGGATGTCTAAGTTGAGAATAATCAAAAGCGAGAAATCCAAATGCGAGCTTTCTCCTTAGACCTTTGTACAAAGCGGCATAGAGGTACCCCTTTGTGATACTTGGTTAAAGCATATGTATTGCGGTGATAATCCAGGTAGTCCAAGCTAATTAGGACAAGGTGCGAGCACTATTAGTACACTATGCATGAGGCTTGCAACTTATAAGATATAATTTACATGATGCATATGCTTTATTACTACCGTTGACAAAATTGTTTCATGTTTTCAAAATCAAAGCTCTAGCACAAATATAGCAATCGATGCTTTTCCTCTATGAGGACCATTCTTTTACTTTCAATGTTGAGTCAGCTTCACCTATTTCTCTCCACCTCAAGAAGCAAACACTTGTGTGAACTGTGCATTGATTCCTACATACTTGCTTATTGCACTTATTATATTACTCTATGTTGACAATATCCATGAGATATATATGTTACAAGTTGAAAGCAACCGCTGAAACTTAATCTTCTTTTGTGTTGCTTCAATACCTTTACTTTGAATTATTGCTTTATGAGTTAACTCTTATGCAAGACTTATTGATGCTTGTCTTGAAGTGCTATTCATGAAAAGTCTTTGCTTTATGATTCACTTGTTTACTCATGTCATCACCATTGTTTTGATCGCTGCATTCTCTACATATGCTTTACAAATAGTATGATCAAGATTATGATGGCATGTCACTCCGTAAATTATCTTTGTTATCGCTTTACTCGCTCGGGACGAGCAGAACCAAGCTTGGGGATGCCGACACGTCTCCAACGTATCGATAATTTCAATGCACACAGAGCCAAGGTCACACAAGAGGCTGAAAGCATACCAGCTCGCGTTACCACTCGATTCGCGAGTACATTGAAGATGGAGAAGTAAAGATTTGCAGAGCACACACCGATCCGAATGTAGCAGATCCGTTGACTAAAGCTCTCCCTAGGGCAAAGCATGACCAACACCAGAATGCCATGGGTGTTAGGTATATTACAATGTAATCTAGATTATTCACTCTAGTGCAAGTGGGAGACTGAAGGAGTGATACGTCTCCGACGTATCGATAATTTCTTGTGTTCCATGCCACATTATTGATGTTATCTACATGTTTTATGCACACTTTATGTCATATTCGTGCATTTTCTGGAACTAACCTATTAACAAGATGCCGAAGTGCCGCTTGTCGTTTTCTCGCTGTTTTTGGTTTCAGTAAATCCTAGTAAAGAAATATTCTCGAATTGGACGAAATAAAAGCCCGGAGGCCTATTTTCTCACGAAGCTTCCAAGACCGAAGACGAGACGAAGAGGGGCCACGGGGAGCCAAACCCTAGGCGGCGCGGCCCCCCCTGGCCGCGCCGCCCGTGGTGTGGGCCCCCTGTGCCGCCTCTTGACTTGCCCTTCCGCCTACAAATAGCCTCCGTGACGAAACCCCCGAGCACCGAGAGCCACGATACGGAAAACATTACCGAGACGCCGTCGCCGCCGATCCCATCTCGGGGATCCGGAGATCGCCTCCCGCACCCCTGCCGGAGAGGGGATTCATCTCCCGGAGGACTCTACACCGCCATGGTCGCCTCCGGAGTGATGAGTGAGTAGTCTACCCCTGGACTATGGGTCCATAGCAGTAGCTAGATGGTTGTCTTCTCCCCATTGTGCTATCATTGTCTGGATCTTGTGAGCTGCCTATCATGATCAAGATCATCTATATGTAATTCTATATGTTGCGTTTGTTGGGATCCGATGAATAGAGAATACTTGTTATGTTGATTATCAAAGTTATGCTTATGTGTTGTTTATGATCTTGCATGCTCTCCGTTATTAGTAGATGCTCCGGCCAAGTAGATGCTTTTAACTCCAAGAGGGAGTACTTATGCTCGATAGTGGGTTCATGCCCGCATTGACACCTGGACAAGGCGATGTAAAGTTCTAAGGTTGTGTTGTGCTGTTGCCACTAGGGATAAAACATTGATGCTATGTCTAAGGATGTAGTTGTTAGATTACATTACGCACCATACTTAATGCAATTGTCTGTTGCTTTGCAACTTAATCCTGGAGGGGGTTCGGATGATAACCTGAAGGTGGACTTTTTAGGCATAGATGCAGTTGGATGGCGGTCTATGTACTTTGTCGTAATGCCCAATTAAATCTCACTATACTCATCATGATATGTATGTGCATTGTCATGCTCTCTTTATTTGTCAATTGCCCAACCGTAATTTGTTCACCCAACATGCTGTTCGTCTTATGGGAGAGACACCTCTAGTGAACTGTGGACCCCGGTCCAATTCTCTTTACTGAAATACAATCTACTGCAATACTTGTTTTACCGTTTTCTCTCGCAAACAATCATCTTCCACACAATACGGTTAATCCTTTGTTACAGCAAGCTTGGTGAGATTGACAACCTCACCGTTTCGTTGGGGCAAAGTACTTTGGTTGTGTTGTGCAGGTTCCACGTTGGCGCCGGAATCTCCGGTGTTGCGCCGCACTACATCCCGCCGCCATCAACCTTCAACGTGCTTCTTGGCTCCTCCTGGTTCGATAAACCTTGGTTTCTTTCTCGAGGGAAAACTTGCCGCTGTGCGCATCATACCTTCCTCTTGGGGTTGCCCAACGAACGTGTGAAATACACGCCATCAAGCATATTTTCTGGCGCCGTTGCCGGGGAGATCAAGACACGCTGCAAGGGGAGTCTCCACTTCCCAATCTCTTTACTTTGTTTTTGTCTTGCTTTATTTTATTTACTACTTTGTTTGCTGCATTATATCAAAACACAAAAAAATTAGTTGCTAGCTTTACTTTATTTGCTATCTTGTTTGCTATATCAAAAACACAAAAAAATTAGTTTACTTGCATTTACTTTATCTAGTTTGCTTTATTGTCTTGTACTCAATATTAAAAATACAAAAAAAATATATTTAGTTACTTTTTGTTACCATGTCTAGCTCTGAACCTGTTACTTCTTCGCCTGAAGAATTAGTCTTCACTTTTAAACAAGGGGATGAGGAGAGTTTTAAGGATGCTTGGTCTAGAATTTTTACTTCTTATCGTAAAACTCGAACCTCAAATGGCTCTAAGTTTGCTCCTTAGTAATTTTTATTTTGGTCTTATGGTTCGCTATAGATATGCTTTGGATACTTTAGTGGGAGGAGATTTCCTTCATTGCAATGGGGATCAAGCTTTTAATGCCATAAAGAAGTTGGTTGCATCATATGATTCAGCTAATAACTTTGATTCAGTCCTCACTAGCATATATAGTAGATTAAATACTCGGAGATAAGTACATCTCGCTTGAATGATAACTATTGCCACGTTCGTAATCGTCTTGAACAAGTTTTAGTGAACTCTAAACTCTCATTGTGGGATCCTGCTCGTTAAAATTGTTATCGGTGATCGAACCCTCCATGCCTACTGTGATATTATGTATGAATTTTGCCTTATGCCTGAAAGTATTTATAAATCTTTGAAACTTTGGGGAGTTGAGGAAGGAGGAGAAGAGATAACCCTCATTGATAACTCTACTATAATCCCTAAAGGAATAGCCGCAGGTGTGCATACAACTATTTGTGGAAGAACAAGATCCCTGCTGAAACTATTGGGAGCAGTCATTGATGTTGGAGAAGGCACTTTGAAATTCACCTCTATACCGGGAGAAACTCATATATTTCCTAAACCAAAGGGAAAGAAAAACAATAAGAAAGGTAAGGGTAAAGCCCAAGGTAATGTTGATGCTTCATCTCTTGATAATACTTGATACACACTTTTCGCGCCTAGCTGAAAGGCGTTAAAGAAAGCGCTTATGGGAGACAACCCATGTTTTTACCTACAGTACTTTGTTTTTATTTTGTGTCTTGGAAGTTGTTTACTACTGTAGCAACCTCTCCTTATCTTAGTTTTGAGTTTTGTTGTGCCAAGTTAAGCCGTTGATAGAAAAGTAAGTACTAGATTTGGATTACTGCGCAGAAACAGATTTCTTTGCTGTCACGAATCTGGGTCTAATTCTCTGTAGGTAACTCAGAAAATTATGCCAATTTACGTGAGTGATCCTCAGATATGTACGCAACTTTCATTCAATTTGAGCATTTTCATTTGAGCAAGTCTGGTGCCATTTTAAAATTCGTCAATACGAACTGTTCTGTTTTGACAGATTCTGCCTTTTATTTCGCATTGCCTCTTTTGCTATGTTGGATGAATTTCTTTGATCCGTTAATGTCCAGTAGCATTATGCAATGTCCAGAAGTGTTAAGAATGATTGTGTCACCTCTGAATATGTCAATTTATATTGTGCACTAACCCTCTAATGAGTTGTTTCGAGTTTGGTGTGGAGGAAGTTTTCAAGGATCAAGAGAGGAGTATGATGCAACATGATCAAGGAGAGTGAAAGCTCTAAGCTTGGGGATGCACCCGGTGGTTCACCCCTGCATATATCAAGAAGACTCAAGCGTCTAAGCTTGGGGATGCCCAAGGCATCCCCTTCTTCATCGACAAATTATCAGGTTCCTCCCCTGAAACTATATTTTTATTCGGCCACATCTTATGTGCTTTTTCTTGGAGCATCGGTTTGTTTTTGTTTTTGTTTTGTTTGAATAAAATGGATCCTAGCATTCACTTTATGGGAGAGATACACGCTCCGCTGTAGCATATGGACAAATATGTCCTTGGTTTCTACTCATAGTATTCATGGCGAAGTTTCTCCTTCGTTAAATTGTTATATGGTTGGAATTGGAAAATGATACATGTAGTAATTGCTATAAATGTCTTGGGTAATGTGATACTTGGCAATTGTTGTGCTCATGTTTAAGCTCTTGCATCATATGCTTTGCACCTATTAATGAAGAAATACATAGAGCATGCTAAAATTTGGTTTGCATATTTGGTTTCTCTAAGGTCTAGATAATTTCTAGTATTGAGTTTGAACAACAAGGAAGACGGTGTAGAGTCTTATAATGTTTTCAATATGTCTTTTATGTGAGTTTTGCTGCACCGGTTCATCCTTGTGTTTGTTTCAAATAACCTTGCTAGCCTAAACCTTGTATCGAGAGGGAATACTTCTCATGCATCCAAAATACTTGAGCCAACCACTATGCCATTTGTGTCCACCATACCTACCTATACTACATGGTATTTTCCCGCCATTCCAAAGTAAATTGCTTGAGTGCTACCTTTAAAATTCCATCATTTACCTTTGCAATATATAGCTCATGGGACAAATAGCTTAAAAACTATTGTGGTATTGAATATGTAATTATGCACTTTATCTCTTATTAAGTTGCTTGTTGTGCGATAACCATGTTTACTGGGGAACGCCATCAACTCATTGTTGAATTTCATGTGAGTTGCTATGCATGTTCGTCTTGTCTGAAGTAAGGGCGATCTACACTGAGTTGAATGGTTTGAGCATGCATATTGTGAGAGAAGAACATTGGGCCGCTAACTAAAGCCATGATTCATGGTGGAAGTTTCAGTTTTGGACAAATATCCTCAAATCTCTAATGAGAAAAGAATTAATTGTTGTCAAATGCTTAAAGCATTAAAATAGGAGTCCATTATCTGTTGTCTATGTTGTCCCGGTATGGATGTCTAAGTTGAGAATAATCAAAAGCGAGAAATCCAAATGCGAGCTTTCTCCTTAGACCTTTCACTACTAGGAAAAGGGCAATCAGTGGCGCACCACTTTTACCCATCAGTGGCGCACTAGTGGTGCGCCACTGTTATCACGCCACTGCTAACTTTTAGTAGTGGCGCACTAGTGGTGCGCCATTGCTATTTGGCTTAGCAGTGGCGCACCGGTAGTGCGCCACTACTAGGTTCATGGTGCGCCACTCCTAAACGTCCGAGGTGCGCCCATCGGATAGAAAAAAGGTGCGCCACTACTAAAATTTGAAATTTCTAGATCCGGATCCGGATCGGGTCCGGATCCGGATCCGGCACATTTCGTTTCGAATTTTTTGGCTCGTTATTTTTCTCGTTCTTGTTGCTAGAATTATTTTTGCAATGTTCATTCTCATTTTTCTTAGCCTAGCCGCCGGTGGTGATGGATGAGGGACGTAGGAGAGGTGAAGAGAGGTGAGGAGATGTAGGAGAGGATGAACAAGAGGACGAAGGATGGAAGTAATGGAGGAGGTCACCGGAGCTCGACATAGTGGAGGAGGTCGCCGGAGTGAAAGGAGGAGAGGAGAGGAGGAGGTCGCCGGAGTGAAAGGAGGAGAGGAGAGGAGGAGGTCGCCGGAGTGAAAGGAGGGAGAGGAGAGGAGGAGGTCGCCGGAGTGAAAGGAGGAGAGGAGAGGAGGAGGAGGAGGTCGCCGGAGTGAAAGGAGGAGAGGAGAGGAGGAGAGCAGGAGGAGGAGAGGAGAATATGTGAAGGAGGAGGGAGGAGGGAGGAGGGAGGAGGGGGTTAAGTGGCCGGCTCCTCCATTTTGAAATTCGTGGGCGGGAAGCTTAGCAGTGGCGCACCAAGGCATGGGTGCGCCACCGCTATTTTTTTTCTATTTTTTGCCCAAAATCTAAAACCTGAAAAAAGTCCTGTTTCTGTTTTGAATTTGACGAATCCATTTTTTCTCCAAACGGCCATAGGCCGTTGAATTCGAATAGGAAATTTCGCGTAGATCGATTTTGATATAAAAAAGTTTTTCATCCGAGGTCGTATGCAACCGTAAATCCCGTTTTACCGAAACATGACGCCATTTTGCATAATATATCAAAATTCATTTTTTTCAATTTTCACTAAACCTAGATGACATATTACATGGGCATTTCAAAGGATTTAATTTTTTGAATTTTCTATATATTTCTTTTATTTTTTGCAAACTCCAAAAGGCGATCCACGTGGGGGGTGGTGGAAATGTTTGGGCACCACTTAGCGGTGGCGCACCAAGCATGGTGCGCCACTACTAAGTGATGCCCAAACATTTCCATCCTCCCCTTTACATAGTAATGGCGCACCATGTAGAGGTGCGCCACTGCTACAAAAAATAGCTGTGGCGCACCTCTACACGGTGCGCCATTGCTATGTATAAGGCTGGGTCAAACCCATGGTCAAACTTAGTGGTGGCGCACCGCGGGAGAGGTGCGCCACTACTACATTTTTAATAGTGGCCCACCACTTTCCGGTGCGCCACTGCTAAGTAGTAGTGGCGCACTGCCCTCTTGGTGCGCCACTAACACCCATCTTACGGCTAGCCTTTTTCCTAGTAGTGTTTGTACAGGCGGCATAGAGGTACCCCTTTGTGAAACTTGGTTAAAGCATATGTATTGCGGTGATAATCCAGGTAGTCCAAGCTAATTAGGACAAGGTGCGGGCACTATTGGTACACTATGCATGAGGCTTGCAACTTATAAGATATAATTTACATGATGCATATGCTTTATTACTACCGTTGACAAAATTGTTTCATGTTTTCAAAATCAAAGCTCTAGCACAAATATAGCAATCGATGCTTTCCTCTTTGAAGGACCATTCTCTTTACTTTTATGTTGAGTCAGTTCACCTATTTCTCTCCACCTCAAGAAGCAAACACTTGTGTGAACTGTGCATTGATTCCTACATACTTGCATATTGTACTTGTTATATTGCTCTATGTTGACAATATCCATGAGATATACATGTTACGAGTTGAAAGCAACCGCTGAAACTTAATCTTCTTTTGTGTTGTTTCAATACCTTTACTTTGAATTATTGCTTTATGAGTTAACTCTTATGCAAGACTTATTGATGCTTGTCTTGAAGTGCTATTCATGAAAAGTCTTTGCTTTATGATTCACTTGTTTACTCATGTCATACACATTGTTTTGATCGCTGCATTCACTACATATGCTTTACAAATAGTATGATCAAGATTATGATGGCATGTCACTCAGAAATTATCCGTGTTATCGTTTTACCTGCTCGGGACGAGCGAGAACTAAGCTTGGGGATGCTGATACGTCTCCGACGTATCGATAATTTCTTGTGTTCCATGCCACATTATTGATGTTATCTACATGTTTTATGCACACTTTATGTCATATTCGTGCATTTTCTCGGAACTAACCTATTAACAAGATGCCGAAGTGCCGATTGCTGTTTTCTGCTGTTTTTGGTTTCAGAAATCCTAGTAAAGAAATATTCTCGGAATTGGACGAAATAAAAGCCCGAGAGGCCTATTTTCTCACGAAGCTTCCGGAAGACCGAAGACGAAACGAAGTGGGGCCACGGGGAGCCAAACCCTAGGGCGGCGCGGCCCCCCTTGGCCGCGCCGCCCCGTCATCTGGGGCCCCTGTGCCCCCTCTCGACTTGCCCTTCCGCCTACTTAAAGCCTCCGTGACGAAACCCCCGGTACCGAGAGCCACGATACGGAAAACCTTACCGAGACGCCGTCGCCGCCGATCCCATCTCGGGGGATCCGAGGAGATCGCCTCCGGCACCCTGCCGGAGAGGGGAATCATCTCCCGGAGGACTCTACACCGCCATGGTCGCCTCCGGAGTGATGAGTGAGTAGTCTACCCCTGGACTATGGGTCCATAGCAGTAGCTAGATGGTTGTCTTCTCCCCATTGTGCTATCATTGTCGGATCTTGTGAGCTGCCTATCATGATCAAGATCATCTATATGTAATTCTATATGTTGCGTTTGTTGGGATCCGATGAATAGAGAATACTTGTTATGTTGATTATCAAAGTTATGCTTATGTGTTATTTATGATCTTGCATGCTCTCCAGTTACTAGTAGATGCTCTGGCCAAGTAGATGCTTTTAACTCCAAGAGGGAGTACTTATGCTCGATAGTGGGTTCATGCCTGCATTGACACTGGGACGAAGTGACGGAAAGTTCTAAGGTTGTGTTGTGCTGTTGCCACTAGGGATAAAACATTAGTGCTATGTTCAAGGATGTAGTCACTAGTTACATTACGCACCATACTTAATGCAATTGTCTCGTTGCTTTGCAACTTAATACTGGAGGGGTTCGGATGATAACCTGAAGGTGGACTTTTTAGGCATAGATGCAGGTGGATGGCGGTCTATGTACTTTGTCGTAATGCCCAATTAAATCTCACTATACTCATCATGATATGTATGTGCATTGTCATGCTCTCTTTATTTGTCAATTGCCCAACTGTAATTTGTTCACCCAACATGTTGTTCGTCTTATGGGAGAGACACCTCTAGTGAACTGTGGACCCCGGTCCAATTCTCTTTACTCGAAATACAATCTACTCGCAATACTTGTTTTTACTGTTTTCTCTGCAAACAATCATCTTCCACACAATACGGTTAATCCTTTGTTACAGCAAGCCGGTGAGATTGACAACCTCACTCGTTTCGTTGGGGCAAAGTACTTTGGTTGTGTTGTGCATGTTCCACGTTGGCGCCGGAATCTCCGGTGTTGCGCCGCACTACATCCCGCCGCCATCAACCTTCAACGTGCTTCTTGGCTCCTCCTGGTTCGATAAACCTTGGTTTCTTTCTGAGGGAAAACTTGCTGCTGTGCGCATCATACCTTCCTCTTGGGGTTGCCCAACGAACGTGTGAAATACACGCCATCAAGGAGATATTCCCTAGAGGCAATAATAAAGTGGTTATTATTTATATCTTTATGTTTATGATAAATGTTTATATATCATGCTATAATTGTATTAACCGAAACATTAGTACATGTGTGATATGTAGACAACAAGAAGTCCCTAGTATGCCTCTTAAACTAGCTTGTTGATTAATGGATGATTAGTTTCATAATCAAGAACATTGGATGTTATTAATAACAAGGTTATATCATTATATGAATGATGTAATGGACACACCCAATTAAGCGTAGCATAAGATCTCGTCATTAAGTTATTTGCTATAAGCTTTCGATACATAGTTACCTAATCCTTATGACCATGAGATCATGTAAATCACTTATACCGGAAAGGTACTTTGATTACACCAAACGCCACTGCGTAAATGGGTGGTTATAAAGGTGGGATTAAGTATCCGGAAAGTAAGAGTTGAGGCATATGGATCAATAGTGGGATTTGTCCATCCCGATGACGGATAGATATACTCTGGGCCCTCTCGGTGGAATGTCGTCTAATGTCTTGCAAGCATATGAATAAGTTCATAAAAGACCACATACCACGGTACGAGTAAAGAGTACTTGTCAGGAGACAAGGTTGAACAAGGTATAGAGTGATACCGAAGATCAAACCTCGGACAAGTAAAATATCGCGTGACAAAGGGAATTGGTATCGTATGTGAATGATTCATTCGATCACTAAAGTCATCGTTGAATATGTGGGAGCCATTATGGATCTCCAGATCCCGCTATTGGTTATTGGTCGGAGTAAGTACTCAACCATGTCCGCATAGTTCACGAACCGTAGGGTGACACACTTAAAGTTGGATGTTGAAATGGTAGAACTTGAATATGGAATGGAGTTCGAATATTTGTTCAGAGTCCCAGATGAGATCCCGGACATCATGAGGAGTTTCGGAATGGTCCGGAGAATAAGATTCATATATAGGATGTCATTTTATGTGAATTAAAATGATGCGGAAGGTTCTATGGAAGGTTCTAGAAGGTTCTAGTAAAGTCCGGAAGAAACCACCAAGGAAGGTGGAGTCCCTTTGGGACTCCACCTCCATGGCCGGCCAACCCTAGTGGGGGAGGAGTCCCAAGTGGACTCCCCCTATGGGGGCCGGCCACCCCCCCCATATGGAAGGGGGGAATCCCACCCCAAGTGGGATTCCCACCTTGGGTAGGTTTCCCTATCATATGGAAGGTTTTGGGTTCGGGTCTTATTCGGAGACTTGTAGTCCAACACTTGGGGTTCCACCTATATAATGAGGGGCCAAGGGAGCGGGCTGGCCACCCCAAGACCACAAGCTGGCCACCCCCCTTGAAGTGGCCGGCCACCCCCTCCCAAACCCTAGCCGCCCCCCTCTCCTCCATATCTCCCGCGTGCTTTAGCAAAGCTCCACCGGAGTTCTCCACCGCCACCGACACCACGCCGTCGTGCTGTCGGATTCAAGAGGAGCTACTACTTCCGCTGCCCGCTGGAACGGGAGGTGGACGTCGTCTTCATCAACAACCGAACGTGTGACCGAGTACGGAGGTGCTGCCCGTTCGTGGCGCCGGAGGGATCGTGATCAAGATCTTCTACACGCTTTTGCAAGCGGCAAGTGAACGTCTACCGCAGCAACAAGAGCCTCCTCTTGTAGGCTTTGGAATCTCTTCAAGGGTGAGACTCGATAAACCCATCGTTGCTACCGTCTTCTAGATTGAATCTTGGCTTGGATTGCGTGTTCGCGGTAGGAAATTTTTTGTTTTCTATGCAACGTTATCCTACATGAGATGCGCCGGCTTTGGAGGCGCCAGAAGCAACAACTTCATCCCTTTTTCTCTTGTTCCTTGGAGAAACAGCGGAGGGGAGGGAGTGTGTCGATGCGGTAGCCTCGGATTCGACTTCTTTTTCAGAAGAAGCCGCGGAATTTTGAGAACCCGCGACTTCACCCTTAGGGCGAGAAGTACACTTGTTGTCGTCGGTGACAACAGCCCGTTCTTCGACTTCTCCACCTTCAGGAAGAGGAGGAAGAGAAGCTAGAACTGGGTGGTTCTGCAAAAACAAGGAGTGTCGACCAAAAGTTACGCAAAGGACGCCAGCAAAATAGTAGTCGACAAATACTAAAAAATCGAGAGGACAAGATAGTAGTTGAGGGAAAAATTACCTCGGGGAGGGCGTTGGTGCCACTATATGGCTCGACGCGGCAAGAGGATGGAATAGTACCCTTCTTGCTCAGCGATGAAATTCTTCGGATCAGTTTCTCCAAGTCCTTCACAGGAAGGTCTTTGGAGAGCCTGTCGACATCTTCTTCACCAGCATACATCCAAAGGGGATTTTTGCGAGCTTGTAAAGGCTGCACTCTAATCCTAAGGAAGTAGGCTGTGATCTAGATACCCGACAATTCCTTGCCACGGGTGTTTTGAAGCTCATGGATACGAGACATCAGTGCCTCTGTCGCCGTTCTTTCTTCTTTGGTGGCTTCAGCGTCCCAGGATCGGCGGCGAAGAATCTTGGCACCTCCATCAAAAGGAGCAATGTTGTACTCCACCGAGTCGGAGCTTTCTTCGTGCACATAGAGCCACCTTTTGCGCCACCCCTGGACGGAGTCGGGGAATTTGACGTCGAAATACTCGACATCAGGGCGAACGCAAATGAAAACGCCGCCTATGTTGTAGGCGACGTTGTGGGACCCATTGCGGCGGAGGCAGAAGATGCGCTTCCACAGAGCCCAATTAGGATGGACTCCGAGGAGGCATTCACGTAGGGTAATGAAAATCGAGACGTGGAGGGTGGAGTTGGGCGTCAGCTGATGCAGCTGTAGCCCATAAACAAAGAGGAGACCGCGGAGGAACTCGTGGATAGGGGAGAAAGTCCGCGAATAAGGTGGTCAACGAAACTGACCCGATATTCGATTGGAGGCGATGGATAGCTTTCCTCCTTGGGGAAGCGCAGCGCGTTGTCCTTCTTCATGAAACCGAGCTTCTTCAGTAGGTTCATGTCTTGGTTGGAGATTTTGGATCTCTCCCACTCCAGATCTTCAGCTGCCATCTTCGACTCCGAGGTGCTGTGCCTAGTGAGCCGTGCGCGCGGTGGCATCAACAATGGCGTAGGAGAAAGTGCGAGCGTGGTTGAGCTCAAGAAGTGTGGGGCGCAATGGAGGATTTTGCCAGAGGAAAGCAGAGGAGCGGCGCGAGCGAAAGGGCGAACGGAGGAAGAAGATGACCTTAAATAGGGGTGCGGCGAATCGACGCACCGTTGGATGGAAAAATTGCGAGATGGATGATGTACACTTGGTTAAGGGGTAACAACATAATTTCACTATGAAGGAAAGGAACAGGCGCTACAGTGCGTGCGCCAGGAAAAGTGGAGGACGTGTGTTCCCCACTTGCACGACGTGTCAAATTGATAAGAATTTTGGGCCCGCAAGACAGAGAGAGAGAGCGTTGCTCGCGTCTTCCCGATATAATGGTCGTGGCTATCGTCAGCCTGACGCCTCTTTATCAATGGAAAAATATCGGCTTTGATAATTTGAAAATTGGCGACAAAGAGTGATGATTGGTAATCTAGAGAGCCTTTGATCAAATACAAGTTTTTGATCAAATGCACGGGGGATACTTTTGAAGAAGGAAATTTTGGGTATGACAAAATAGAAATGGCCAGAGCCTATGATCAAATACAAGAATTTGTTCACAGCCTCGGGGGATACTCCCATCGGGAGCGTTGGTTGCGCACCCGATAGATATGAAAAGTTCGAGAAAGAATGACAATATAGCGACATAAGGCGTTAAAGTGTTGAGCCTACAACCAAGCACTAGTCCTTGGCTGTAGCCTCGGGGGCTACTCCCATCGGGAACGCTGTTCGCGTACCCGATGAAATTATAAAAAAAAAAGAGAAAAGAAGAAGAAGTGAGCATATTTCGAGTTATACAAATAACTCTGCATATACTCCCATCGGGAAGGCAAGATAAGTCATCCGTTGACTCAATAAAATGTGCTATTCTAGCAGCCGAAAAAGCACTCGACAATATATTCTCAGAGCGCCAAAGTTGTGAATAAACTCTGAATGCCGCAAAACTTTGCGAAGGTAAGACCCCAGATCCGTTCTGAGCAGCGTGGCGCCGTCTCTGACGTCGGTTTGCTACATTTTTCCGTATCAACAGATACGAAGAAAAATCCTAACGGACGCGTTAGGTACCTGATAAAATATGACTAGGACTCGACAGATGGTAATACCTTAAGCGGTACCTGTCGAAGTTAACACCAGTATCCCGAGATCATGTCTAGGGACGTGATCTTGAAGTAGGTTTTTGCGGATTGCCACTAGAGCAGTTAACTAGTACCTGATCCGTCAGATGAACTAGCCCCAACTACCATTATCCCTGTACAATATATAATTGCGTATCCAAAGATATGTGATAAATTCGAAAGAGTTATTGAATGACTATAAAGATGGAGATTTTCCCCGATTCTTCGATTCAAGAAAAATCTCGGTGGCTACTGACATACGCATCCCCAATGAGCCTGCCGAAGTTGGTACCCGGGGTTTACTGAAAGCCCACAACTCGATGGATATGAAGATTCGGAAGCCCAAGTTATTATTAAGGAAAGCTAGAGTTGTATTAGGAAAGATATATTTGTAATCTTGCGGGATGAGTTGGAAACCCTCCCGGACTCTGTAACTTGTCTATTATGAATCCCTCGACTTCACCTCCTATATAAGGGGGAGTCGAGGGACAAAGAAAGCATCGATTCATTGTTTCACGCAACCCTATTTTTCATAATCGTCGAGTACTTTTCGGCTGAAACCTTCGAGATCTACTTGCCCTCTACTTCCGACTAAAACCCTAGTCTACAATCTGTAGGCATTGATAAGTTAATACATTGTCAGTGGGTGTGTCAGGTTGACAGAAGGTGTTATAGATTCCACTAGTCCACATAAAGGAGTCCGCTCGAGGACTATAAAACATGAACGATATCTCTTCATATTCTTGAAACCAAGCTAAATTAAAGTTAGAGACATGGATGCAACTAGGTCACCGATCCTCAATTTCCTTCAGCCCAAACACGCTTAACTTATGTGTTTTACTTACTTGAGCTACCCTTATGCTACTATAGTTCTTATTAATATTAGTATTATATCAACCATCTTTAGCCAGAAAATTCAATGGAAAATCAAAAATTTCAAAAGATCCATTTTTGAAAAATTTAAGAAAAATGTAAAGTAAAATACATTTAAAATTCATATTCATGAAAAATTGAGAAAGTCTAAGTTTAGTTTAAAAAAAAAACTATTGAAGAAACCCAAAAATCATTAAAGGTTCGAAAATTATAAATTGCGAAATACTCAGTGTGACGGGAGACAAGTCAACACGTGGAAAGACTCAGAGGTATATAGCTCAAGAGGCATATACGTGGACTCCGAGGGGGCAACAACAGTTTTAGCATAAATTGCGAGGGGGCAACCCGAGACCTAGGCTCTGATACCGTACCATGTCAAGCTTCTTGCACTAGCCGACGTAACCAACAGTCCGAGTCCTGCCTAGGCTAGGTAATTCACTTATAAACTTCAATAGATGCCACATCATCATCATTGATGTGTGGGTCATCGTTGTTATGTTTGTTACTAAGCAGCTTAATCACATATTTGCACCTCTTTGCGGCGGATTACATGTATAGAGTTGTTTTTTGCAAAATACGTGTAAAGAGGGTATTTTGTGCAATAGCTAGAAACAACTATATATGTTGGGTGATTTGGGCAAGTAATGTATTCACCCGCACGTGGGTCCAGAATAGGTGGGGCAAATTTTTTGGTGCCTATGCATATGATACAGGGTGCTCAAATTTGGATGTATATTTATACTAAATATTATCTACGTACATACATGCATCCTATTATGGATAAATGTTAGGCATCTATTTACAAAAAGAGCTACATGGTTCGATGGGAAATATTGGAAGAAAGGTTTGTCCCTCACACTAAAGTTGGATAAGCTATATTGGGAGCATTAGTTTTGTTAAGAGGTTTACACTACTAGGGAAAGGCTTACAGCCGCACTCCTTACCGCCGGCAAATACGATATGAAGATGCCGGCGGTAATGCCTTCCAGGGGTGCCTAACTCTACCGCCGGCGATTTGGGCCCAAAAGCGCCGGGGGTAGCAGACTCTACCACCGGCGAACACAAACCGAAGATGCCGGGGGTAACGAGTGCCAGGATGGGCCACCCAGCCTGCACGTACCGCCGGCGTTTGTGGGCCGTAGGTGCCGGCGGTAATGGGCCCTTCCGCTGGCAATTGCATCTGTAGACGCCGGCGGTAACCTGAGCCATGCCATTAAGACAACCAGCCGGATACGCTCCCTGATCTCCCCCACCGCGACGCAAAAAAATAGTTGCCACCCACCGCACCGCTCCCTCTCCCCAATACGCTCCCTGATCTCCCCCACCGCGCACTGCTCGCTCTCTCTCCCCAATACGCTCCTCATCTCCCCACTTCGCCGCCGCCTCTCCACCACCACGAGGTCGTGCTCGTCAACTCCAACCCGACCACCATCATGACCGACCCGGACCTCGCCCACCGCACCTACATCGGGCCCATGACGCCGCCGCTCGTCGAGGGCATCATCACCAGCGAGCGCCCCGACGCGCTCCTCCCCACCATGGGCGGCCAGACCGCGCTCAACCTCGCCGTCTCCCTCGCCGATTCCGGCGCGCTCGACCGCCTCGGCGTGCGCCTCATCGGCGCATCCCTCCGGCCGTCCGCATGGACGAGGACTGCCAGTTCTTCAAGCAGGCCATGGATCGCATCGGGACCACCCTTGAGGAGTGGCTCGACATCGCCCAGGACATCGGCGAGTTCCCTCTCATCGTCTCAAAGCGAGAAGGAGCGGGGCTCGGGACAGATCTCCGGCGGGCGGTAGCCGATTCGCGGCGCGGAGAAGCAGAAGTAGCCTCGACGCCTCGTCCCGACCCGCCGCCGGACATGGAGTGGTGGATGTGCTCGATTGCTTTTTTCTTTTTTGTCCAAGGTCCTTACTGTAAAATTCAGTGACTGTGCTGTACTTTTTATTTTTCTTCAGGATCTCTTTGTAAGATACATTGCAATGGGTGAATGGGTTTTCTGCATTTTTTTCTGTCTTGTATATGCTACCGCTGGCGAAATTGGCTAGGTGCCGGTGGTAAACTGGTTACCCCTGGCGAACTGGGGAAAACGCTGGCGGTAACGGCCTGTTACCGCTGGCGAATCCGATGATGCCGGCGGTAAGCGCTTACCACCGGCGAGGTTATCGCTGGCGAATCCGAAAGCGCCGGCGGTAAGCTTTTTCAGGTCGCCGGCGGTAAGCCTTTTCCTAGTAGTGTTATATTATGAAACAAATTTACTACAATTCTAGTACATCCGTTTCCAATGAAAATGAGGCTTATATTTTTCTAAAAGTCGAACTAATATGAAGATTGTCCATTTTATTTTATAAAAAATACTATTTACAGTCCAGAGTTCACACATTTAGATATATTTACTGTCCTCGAGAGTTGGGGTGGTGTGGGTCTATGAAAGGTGGCGTGGTGTTGGGTCGGCAGGAGGAGAGGTAGCAGGGTTGTACTTCCAAAAAAATTACTGATTTTTTGACCATTTGAAAAATATTGAAAATATCCAGCATTCAAAAACCGAAAAAACAGGGAGAATTTGGAAATAATTTTACATACCGATTGATTTTTTTTTCGCGAGATTGAACCAAAATTTAAACAGTTTTCGTGGGATGGAGCCACACTGAGGGAGTCCAAAAGCGGACCAAGTTCATGTGTAAACTTGGCTGCTCTCTCCCCACTCCCATCCAGTCAACTATCTCTCTCGGTCTCGCACACCCGTGGACGAGGCGCCATGGCGGCGGTCGTGGAGAACAGGAGGGGTAGTTCTCTAAACACCACCAGATCCGGTGTACATAATTCTCATATCTCATCCAGTCCCCGAGAGCACGGATCTGGTGGTTTCGAGCTCATCCTCCTCCCCTGGTTCTCCTCCTGCGGCGTCTCCCTTTCTCCCAAATCTGGTGGTGTCGAGCTTATCCTCCTCCTCCTCCTCCTCCTCCTCCTCCTCCTCCTCCTCCTCTGTGCTCCCCCCTTTGGCCAAATCGGAACCGTCCGTACCATGGGACGTCGACGCCGACCACCGCCGACACCAAGGTAGTCGATGTGGTACCCCATCGTGCTCACGATCTATGGTTATTCTGTTATAGTTTTTATTATATGCTTGATGCTAGACAATCTATACATGTTAATGTTTAGTGTGCTCATATCCGCAAAGTATCAATCAAACACTGATTCTTTTTTCTTTTACATTTGCGGTTCTGAAAAAAAGGATTTGCCATGCAAAGTTTCGAATTAGATTAATTTATTTTGTGTGTACTTTTTTTACATGTAATAGAGGTATCATATTTCGGTGACACCGCACGAAAGGCCAGATTTGAAGCTGAAGCTAACACCACAACTTGTTGATGATGCAGCGAAATGTAATTTTTTTATTTTTTGCGAAATCTTGGTTTCCTTCACGTGTATTTTTTTATGTTACATTGGTGAATATTTTTTTGCAGTCCGGTGAAATTCTATGTCCTGGAGTGTAACACGCACCATAATTTTTTTTGCCTAGATTTATGGGTGTTGTGAACACCAGAGCTAAGTCAACCATATGCATGTCTTAACTGACTTAGAAGGATACTTTTGGATAAAATTGGTTCCCTCTTGGAGTACTATAATCCTATCCCTAAGCTCTTTAGCTGAATCGATGTCATTGACTTGGGTTGATGCCACTTCTTTGGCTGAGTTCCTTAGGGACGGAAAACTCGCTACTTTCGGTGACACCGCATGAAAAGCCAGATTTGAAGTTGAAGCTAACAGCAGCTCTCGGATGTGCAGTTGAGAAGGAGGTCCTGATCGATTTCCCTTTTTCTTTCTAGGGTCTTTCTTGCACTGGTTGTAACCTACTTTTTCTTTGAGGTCCTTTTTGTATTATGTCCACTGTTTTAATGTATGCAACAAACGTGTACTTCTAGACCCTTCCGTGTTCACAAAAAGAGAAAATGTCTTTAGCGAGCCGGCATGTTGCAAATATCACCCAAGGCCTTGTGTGGGCCTACCATCTATCACGATGTTTCAGCCGGTTAACGGTGTTAATGGACAGTTGATAGCGTCTCTCACGTGTCAGTTTCCATGACATCAATAGTCAATGGCCTCCTGAAAACACTCCTGCAACAGTGCGATTTTCCATGGCCAAAGTGCGCCCAAACGCGACACACCGAAAAATCTCTAGTAGGCCCTTACCTGACGCAGTATGCACCACATAACCCATATCGTCGGGTTAGGCCCATATGCGACAAAAAAGGGCCTATACCTGATGAAAATTTGACGTTGTAGATCAAAAAAAATCTCGTAGTGAAATCATTTATCCAATAAAATTTATGCCATACTTGCCTACATAGCTAAATAAAATAATGATAATGTTAGGCCGGGAGTTGACACAAATGACATGTTTCTCTTTAATGAAATTATTGGGCACGTTGGTCTTTTGGAATTGCCTTTAAAAGGAATGAGATATACATGGTCAAATATGCAAAATAACCCTCTCTCTGAACAGTTAGATTGGTTCTTCACTAGCACAAATTGGATCTGTGATTATCCAAATTCTATGGTCCTCCCTCTTGCAAAGACCGGCTCAGATCATGTTCCCTGTGTGGTAGTGGTAGATACTACAATTCCAAAAACTAAATTATTTCACTTTGAAAATTATTGGGTTGACATGCCTGGCTTCAAGGAATGTGTCACTGAATCTTGGAGCAACATCTCACACAAATCTTCTAGTGTAGCTATTTGTTACAGATAAATTGAAGAATTTGAGATATGCCCTTAAGAAGTGGTATGTAAGCCTTGCAATAATTAAATCATTGATACAAAACTGCAACAAAGCAATCCTCATTTTGGATACATTGGAAGAGAATAGGCCCCTATATAATCCAGAATATAATTTTCGAAATATTCTAAAGATACATTTGGATGAATTACTTTTGGCTGAATGTAACTATTGGAGGAAACATTGTACAATTAGATGGATTAAACCAGGGAAGGACAATATAAAATTCTTCCATGCCATGGCTAATGAAATATATAGGAGAAATAATATTGCAATGTTGAAAAATTCAAAGGGTATAGAGATATCTGATCGCCAAGAAATGTCAAGGCTTTTATGGGTTAATTACAAAGATAGAATGGGAAGTTCAGAAGGAATCTCAATGCAATATGATCTTAGTTCTTTGTTAGCTACAGTGAAAGATTTGGATGATTTAACAGTTCCTTTTAATAAGGAGGAGATGGATGATGTAATTAAGCATATGTCTACTGATAGAGCACCTGGGCCCGATGGGTTTAATGGACTCTTTGTTAAGAAGAAATGCTGGCCCATTATACAGGAAGAGTTCTATCGTTTGGCAGAAAGTATTCATGAGGGAAATTTAAATTTGCAAAGTATCAATGGATCATATATAACTTTGGTTCCTAAGAAGGCAGTGCCAGAAGATGTCAATGATTTCATGCCCATATCTCTCACTAATGTTTGTCTCAAATTCTTGACCAAGTTGGTTGCAAATATATTACAAGGAAGAATTTTGGAGTGTATTCACAAGAACCAATATGGTTTTCTTAGAAATAGATCAATACAAGATTGCTTGGCCTGGACATTTGAGTATCTTTATCTATGTCACCTTTCTAAGAAACCAATAGTAATTGCGAAGCTAGATTTTGCTAAAGCATTTGACAGTATAGAACATGAGGCTCTAATCCAAGTGATGAAACATAACGGATTTAATGGAAAATGGATTGGTTGGGATCAATCCATTCTTTCCTCTGGAACTTCCTCCATATTTTTGAATGGTATTCATGGAAAGCAGTTTGTCTGTAAAAAGGGTTAGGCATGGAGACCCGCTATCACCATTGTATTATTTATTTGGTTCTGATTTATTACAGGCAGCCATTAATCAATTGGCCAATCAGGGGAAAATTAGCAAACCAATTGAGACTTATGATCCAAATTTTCCAATTATTCAACATGCGGATGATACTCTATTGATAATGCCTGCGGATAGAAGACACATTATTGCTCTAAGGGAGGAGTTACATAAGTTCTCTATGTCCACATGGCTAAATCAATTATAGTAAATCTCAAATTGTGCCAATAAATGTCCCATATGATCTTATGATGGAGTTGGCAATAGAGTTTGGCTGTCAGGTGGGCTCAATGCCTTTCACTTATCTTGGACTACCTCTGGGTACTACCAAACCAAGGATAATTGATTTAATGCCTCTGGCTTGTCGTATGGAAAGAAGGTTGGCTTCCAGTTCTAGTTTCGTATCACAGGGGGCAAGATTACAACTTATCAATTCAGCCCTTGATTCTATGCATCTACATTTTCTCACTACACTACAATTACCAGTAGGGTTTACATGGCAGCTTGACAAAATCTTGAGGCAGTGTCTTTAGAGAGATAAGGTACTCCTAAACCCTCCCTAGCTTCCTGGGAGATGGTTTGTAAACCTAAAACAGCTGGTAGGTTGGGAGTGGTGAATTTACAGAAACTAAATGCAGCCCTGCTCATTAAACATCTTGACAAGTTCTATAGTCATATAGATGTGCCATGGGTCAATCTCATATGGAATGCACATTATGCTAATAAGATTCCACATGCTGAAAATGTTGTTGGGTCTCTCTGGTGGAAGGATATTATTAAATTAGTGGATAATTTTAGAGGGGTTGCCTGGGTCAAGATGGGGAAAGGAAATACATTATTATTCTAGCGGGATAATTGGCAAATTAATGGAAATCACTTACCCCTGGAGACTATATTTCGCAGGCTTTTTTCCTTTGCTATTAATCCTCACATTTCAGCTGAACAAGTATATGCAAGTGATGATATTGCTGCCCTCTTTCATCTCCCATTGTCTCTGAGGGATTTTTAGGAGCTAGGGGAGATTCAGAGTTTAATTCAAGATAATCTTGTAAGTCTGCATGAGGATGTTTGGGTATATTGTTGGGGAGACAAATATGTATCAGCAAAATTCTATCAGCACATTCACAAGAATTTGTCAGTACCACCAGCTTACATATGGATATGGAAGTCTAGCTGCATCATGAAGACTAAGACATTTGCTTGTCAGCTCTTATCTGATCGGTTAAATACAAGAGATTTATTGCAGAGAAGACACTGGCATGTATCAGATGAGACTCATTGTGTTTTATGCCCTCTTAGGTGCTATGAAGTTAGGATACATCTGTTCTTTCAATGCAATTTCAGTTGTTAAATTTGGAACTATCTACATATCAGTTGGAATGGGAATGGAGATTCTGATCTACAGGATGTTATTGCTGATGCTAGAAGGAGTTTTGGGTGTCCTTTTTTCATGGAATTTCTGATTACTGCATGCTGGCATATTTGGCTCATTACGAATGCAACTATTTTTAACAATGAAAGACCTCTTTTCAGAAGGTGGAAGGCTAGCTTCACTCATGACATTTTCTTGTCACACCGTAGAATAAAAAGGAAACATGGAGATAGTTTGCTAACTTGGCTTGCTGCTCTTCCTTAGTTTTGTATATATTTAGGTAGGTTGTAGGTGGCTGCTTGCCAGATTTTTTCCTTTCTTCTTGGTTTTGTTGGACTTTTTTCTTGTAATAGGGAGTTTGAAGTTTAATAAAATGCTGGGGGGCTTTTTGCCCCACAGTCACCATTCAAAAAATAATGATAATGTCCCTTTACAAGATTTAGTTGGCAACAATAATGAAAATTAGGTTGTTAATTTTATAAGAAACTTTGGCAACAATGGGTACGATAATAATCTTTACTATTAAATTGCAATAGGTGACCGCCTGGTGTCACAAACGGGCCAAAGAGTTTCTTTGTTGGGCCGAAGATCTCCGTGGAATCCATGAGTTTGAACGTTGCTCCAAAACCCACAACTTTGCGGAAAAAAACCCAGCAAGCTAGCGATCAGATCGGTAGTAAAACCAAAGCCGTTGCTTAAAAGGACTCTTGATGGTTCTAGAGTTTTAACGGAATCCGACTATCGTTAAAAAACTAACCACCGAACCTGAACTAGAAAACCAGGGAACGAGACAGCGTGACCCACGCATGACTTACGTGGCTGTTAACCCACCCTGGATGTAAAATTTGGTCATCGCCTATACAAGCAGAAATTTGTGTCCGGGTGATTTTCCAAATCCAAGATACACGGTTTCTTTATAATCCAATCCAATCAGGACAAACAACGGGTGATTTTCCAAATCCAAGATATACGGTTCCTTCATAATCCAATCCCATCGGATCAGGACTTTACTATTAAATTGCAATAGGTGACCGCCTGGTGTCACAAACGGGCCAAAGAGTTTCTTTGTTGGGACGAAGATCTCCGTGGAATCCATGAGTTTGAACGTTGCTCCAAAACCCACAACTTTGCGGAAAAAAAAACCCAGCAAGCTAGTGATCAGATCGGTAGTAAAACCAAAGCCGTTGCTTAAAAGGACTCTTGATGGTTCTAGAGTTTTAACGGAATCCGACTATCGTTAAAAAACTAACCACCGAACCTGAACTAGAAAACCAGGGAACGAGACAGCGTGACCCACGCATGACCTACGTGGCTGTTAACCCACCCTAGATGGAAAATTTGGTCATCGCCTATACAAGCAGGAATTTGTGTCCGGGTGATTTTCCAAATCCAAGATACACTGTTTCTTTATAATCCAATCCAATCAGGACAAACAACGGGTGATTTTCCAAATCCAAGATATACGGTTCCTTCATAATCCAATCCCATCGGATCAGGACAAACATCGATCAAGATTCAAGACTGAAGTTGATTTCCGTCGAAACAATGATCTTGAAATAACTTGATTTCCGTGAACAACGATCAAGAAGTTGATTTCCATCGAAATTTATGATGAAGCGCAACGCGTAGAACCAACTCCGCATCGGCACGGCCAGTGATACCTGCCCTCACGTCCGACCTAAGATGGCGCTGAAATTTGGAGCCGCGAGATTGGCCTGGGCAAAAATTGGGGTTCCCCCTCAGATTCTTGTGTGCGCACGCTGAAATTTAGAGGCGGAACCCCAATTTTTGAGGCGGACGGAGAAGTGAAGACCAGCACCTGAGCTCCAGGAATCGATGCATGCGACCGCTGGAGTGGACGTCAATGCCGGAATCAACTCCTTCGATCCCGCTCCACCCGCGTCGTGGTGGCGGAGGCAATGGCTAGGATCGCTATAATTCCAGTTTATCGGCCCTTCTACTCGAGCTCGATCGGAGCCGCCGATTCCCGACCACATCGCACCTGCTCCACCTCACCACCGACTCGCTCATCGCGATCCCTTGCATCCGCCTGGTCCACCCTCACCTTCTTCCCGAACTACCTGTGTCGCGGCGGCAGACGAGTGCATCATCCGCAACACTGCCCAGCGACTCTCCTATAAACTCCAGCAGTTTCCCCTATTTATGATGGCCAAGTCGGCGGCAAGGTGTCAGATCATCACCTCCCGCCCTCTCTAGTGACGATTCTGCCCTCCCGCTTCCACCTTGCTGCCCCGTCTTCACTCCTCCACCCTGCAGTCCGCCGCTCCGCACCACACTTGGCCCAGGCTACACATCGCACTCGCCACTAGCCGTCCCTATCTGCTTTCAACATGAAATCTGCTACGACATGAAATCTCATCGGACAACGAGATCGTGGAATATTTGATATGGCCTCTGCTTTGCCTATTCGGCAAGCCCATAAAAAGAATGCAAATCCCTCGATATAAAAAAACAAAATCAATTGCAAGTTTCGGTGCTGAAGCGTCTCGCCGTTGTGTCAAACGCAAATTCCAGTGCACCCACGCTGCTGCTGCCGGGGTTCAGTTGACGGTATCTGGTCCACCACGCCACCTAATCCATCGATTCCCACCGTGCAACAGACCAAGCGCCGCTGCAGGGCTCTGATTATGCGCGTCGCCGCTGCAGCGCTCTGATTATGTAGCTCGTCGCTGGCCCATGGTTTGACGAAGAGGCCGGGTGGGGTGAGGTTCGACCAGGAGGACGGCTGGAGCGAGGACGATGACCGTCACTGGCCCATGGTTGGACGCGGAGGCAGGCTGGGGCGACCGGGCGTCTTGCCACAACTCCTTATCCCGCAACAATTTTGTTCTTAGTGTTAATTTACTTATGTTTAAAATGACTCGGAAATGCATGTAAAGAAGAAATATGATAGTCAAAATAAGGCCAAAACGCATTTTTTTTTTAATGAAGGAGTAGCGGATTGATTCAGTTTGTATTTTCTTCCCGCATGTTTTTGACAAAAAAAATAACTACTATATTGACAATGTATACGCAACTAGTAACATCTTGAAAGTGCAAATAATACATGCATTCATTACATAGAACTATTAGAGTAACTTCAGTGGCAACTTACTTTTCAAATTCAAAATTAATGAAAACAATCTAATCTGTTTTGGTGCAGAACTGAAAATTGAATCGAGTAAAGGAATTGCAAATTATTGCATAATAACAAAGTAAGCATGTCCAGCTAGACATATCTGATATAAGTACACAACACAAAGGCAAAACCTCACCTTGACCTGACTGGAAACAAAAGGACATGAAGAGAGAATATAAACCATACCTTGTTGTAGTTAAGAAGGTAGCCATACAAAACGTTCTACTCCCAAATCATAGCAATGTTCTTGATACCGAAGAGTAAGCAAGAGTTATTCATATCTCTAGAGTAAGCAAGAGTTATTCATACCTCTAAAATCAATGAATCCAGTTTTGTTAAATTCCGTCGTCTAGGAGTACGTATACCAACGCCACAATCTTGTTAATATTTCTAGAATTTATTTTTGGTAGCAAGGCAAAATCATAGAATTTCATTACTTTGAGAATGTGTTACCTTTCAAAAATATTTCTATGCAAGATTTTTTTACCATATTTTCTATGCAAATTTCGTACAACTATATTAAAATCATTAAAAAAATTGCCTGATAAATGTTTTGCTTTTATATACGACGGATAAACTAAAATAAATACTCGCGATGTTTTGAAAAAAAAAACAACATAAAACACGATGCAATGTTGCTGCAAGAGCGTTTTTTTTTTTTTGGAAAACACGGTACAGACACATGCGCGCACACATCCGTACATACATTGAATCCTATGGACGCACGCACACCCTACCCTATGAGCACCTTCTAGAGACTAGGTCCAAGAAATTGATCCATCAGGTCTTGACATTGACGAAAACACCATGAACACGTCACCGCTAACAGGAATGCCGCTACCTACCGAACAATATTCCGGCCTTTTTAATGAGATGCCAAAGTGTTAAATCTGGGATTTAAACTCTGATGGGCTGGAGGTGTCACTGCCGTCCTAACCATCCAACCAAAGGTTGGTTCTATGCTTCAAGACGCTCGAAAACATATCAAAAGATATAGTAGCAGCCGTGGCAATGCACGGGCATTCAACTAGTAATTATAATAATAGCTATGGCCGGCCCGTTATGTGCCAAACAAATATGCTAGTGGTAGTAATTGTAATGAATTAGAAAACACCATTAGATCTTTTATTACTTCAGAAAAAGAGTTGAATAAGGAAATCATAGCAAAATTTGAAAGGCAAGATGCATTGATTGATAAAGTTGAGATCTTAACACAAAAATTTGTGTCTTTCAAAAATATCTTACAACAAAAGAGTCATGAAGAAACAATTAAATATGTGCAATAAGTTATAGATAAATCTTGGAAACCTTTGAATGCTATGCATGAAAAGAAACTCTTATGTTTGCGAATGATAAACATATTGAAGAAGTTAAAATGCTTAGTGAAGCTAGTGAACCACTCTTGGATCTTGATAAATGTATATTGAATGAATTGATTGCTTTACTTGAGAAATTTGCTAAAGATCCCACTATTAATGTTGATCAAGCTGGTTTTGATTCCTATATTGCTAACTATGTCATTAAAGAAAAGATTCATATGTACAATAATGAGTCCATGATACCACCTAAGCTTGGGGATGCGTGGATCCCCAAGATTTTAATATCTATTGACAAAGAAACACATCATGCCATTCGAGATTTAGGATCTAGTGTTTCTATCATATCAAAAGAGATATATGAACTACTTAATCTAAAAAATATGGAATAATGCTCCATTGATTTATTACTTGTTGATGATTCAAACAAAAAAAAATTAGTCAAAGTAAATGATGTAATGGTTGAATTGCATATGACATATGTACCTGTTGATTGCATTGTTATGGACATGGGGAGAAATACCTCTAGTCCTATAATTCTTGGAGGACCTTTTCTGAGAACAACAGGAGCTATCATTGATTCTAAAGAAGGGATGTCAAGTTTCAATTCCCTCACAAGAAGTGTATTAGAACTTTCCAAGGAATAAGGAGGTAGCATTCATGTTACCACATAATTTCCATGACACTTGAATAAAGTAAGTAAGCCTGGCTATATGGTTACAAAGAAAGCCCTTTGCGGGAGGCAACTCGAGATGTTTTTATTTGTGTTGTTTATTTTAAATTTTTGATATAGCATGTTAGTTTTCTTTTATTTCTACTCTCTGGTTTTAAAATAAAGTATCAAGTTTTTACCCATCTGGATGTTTAAAGTTGGAAACATAATATGAAGTTGCTGATTTCTGCGCTGCACTTTTTAGTGCATGATTTTTGTCTATTTTTTGTGAAGTCTAAAATCTTGATAAATTAACAGTAGCTAAAATTTTTCATCATCTATATGCACATACATTTTCTTAATTTTTTGAGGTGTCTAAGTCGTGCCAAAAATTCAGTTTTGCTGCAGCAAAAATTCTGGACAGATTCTGCCTTACTTTGTTAGATCCATTTATTTGAGTATCAAAATTATTTTTACTTGGAACTTTGATATACTAGAATTATTATAACATTATGTGCTATCTATTTCATGAAAAAATAATTTTATTCTTGACTAAATTTGCAGCAAGCATGATTTCTTGTACCTCTAACATCATCCCATAAAAAAGAATGGGCAAAAAAGTTTGTGTTGAAGTTTTTTCATAGGTAGTGGAGGAATATCACACTAAGATGATTCAATTATTATGAATATAATAAGTTTGTTGATGCCCATGACACCCCACTGGACTCATTCAAAAACTCCTGGTTTGAGCACCTCTAAAATCTGTTTTTTTAGCAACATAGAAATTTCGCGAAAACTTGAAGCGTCCTTGTTTTATTTGTGTATAGTTTTATTTTATTTTATGAGAGGACCATTATATTGAGTGTTATAATGCATATGCATGATCTAATGGACCAAACTCTTTATCTCTGAATGTTTAAAATAAAATAAGTTGCATGCTTATAAAAGAAAATGAGGAATGCCTAAAAGGTGAAATTTATTTTGTGTATGGTATTTCTAGTTTCACATGCTCTATTGAGTGATGATTTGTTATGTGCCTTATTCTGTGCTACTTCTTTATAGTCTACATAGATGTTTAATTTTAAGTATTATTTTTTGATGATGAATGAATAGTCTATGGGTACTATTGCATGCTTTTAGACCTCTTGCTAGCAAAAAGATTTGAATTCTTACACAAACATAGACTTGTTTGCAAGCTCAACTCAAATCCAATGTCTATCATACCTACCTATATATATAGCACTTTCTATTCCAAGTATAATGTGTGTTTTGCCTCCAACCTTTTCAAAGTTTCCTTTTTGTGTAATTTAAAGCTCGTAAGAAAGAAAGTAAGGTTTGGTAGGAGATACCACTATGCATGTTGTTGGTTTGACTTATTAAGAGTAACTAGATGATACCCCGCGCTTTGCTGCGGAATTTTTTAGTGATATAAATAAATAAATAAAGTGATTACTTTTATTTTTTATTGGAGCTGCATACATCATAGTATTTCAATCAGAGAATGTAACATGGAAGTACCCATGCAAATATAATGCAGTTACATGCATTTGAAAGTAAGCTAACATTCATATTCTGAGATGCAAAGTTAAATGCTGATTTATATTTCAACATAACACATCCAAGGTAGCGCTTGTCAAGAAATTCAAAAAAAATTGAGATTACATCAATACCTGGTAGATATATACCAGGTAGCAAAAGAAAATATGAAATAGATTGCTACCCGGATATATAGTTGTACACCAATGTGAGTAGCAAATGTGGGAGTGCAGATCAGTTTTCACCTTTGTGATCCGCAATGTACTCAGACATCAACATTTGTACCTGAAACAATATCATCTAGAAAATTAGACTCATCAAAATTTCTTTATGATCTTCACAACCGCTTGAACTGCATTCTTCACATTTGCTGAATATTAACTTGCAAGAATTGATGGCAGTAATAACAACAACCTTTCATAACAACAATGCTCAATCGTTTCATAACTACATGATTTCGCCCCATAGACTCCATAAGCAGAACATAGATTATAGTTTTGAGAAATCCATAAATAGAGTTGAAATAAGAACTCTGGTCGTATCCGGAAATTCAAACAACCATTGACACAAAATGTTGAAACCAATCAATGTGATGAAAACACCTAGATTGACATCTTCAACTTGGATCAAGCATGCCGTGAACAAAAGTGTGGCATCACACCATGAAGAGCCAGGACCTCACTTGCATTCATCAAACATTTCAGGTTCAGGTTCGTGGGTAAAATTCTAAACTCATAGATGAAGTCAAACATGCAGTTCAGCTTGTAGATCTGCATCTTAGATCAGAGAACTAAAGGAGTTGACAAATATACCAAATATAAACATATTGCAGCCGATAATTTCTGTTAAATTGCTCATGGATGCAAGTTTTCAATGTGACCATCAAATATCCTTGAACATGGCTACTAATGGTAAATTAAAATCTTCCATTCTGATCTAAAGAAAAACAAACTTCCCTCATTTGCTAAATGGCAGAAGAACCACTGCAAGAAAGATGGAAACCACAATGATTTTTTACCTGGATACTTACATAACCAAATTTGATCAATTGTCATAACTTCATGGCCTAATTGGGTGCTCATCACACAGTTCGGCTGCATGTAGTAGACACCAGAAAATAAGCACATGGTGGGCTAAGTATTTGCAGGCCCCCCGAAGCACTGAAGTATACACGAACGCATGAACAGAGCGTCTGATGCCAGAAGCATGGAAGACCTTGCGGAAAATCCCAAATAAATCCGACGAATAATTCGAGAAAGGATTGACCACAAACCTAACCCAACGAACACAAATACAAAGATATGCCTGTTACTGACCAGGAGATTTTGATTGGTTCTGATCATGGGAAGCGATTGATATACCCTGATGAAACACATTTCCTGCAAACAGGACATGTAAAAACGAATTATCAAGGACCATAAGAATGAGAGAGATGATATACCAAAATCAAATGACGCTGGAGGAGTAACATTGCCAAAAGTTTATCCGAGCCTGAAGAAGAAAGATGGAGACAGTACTTGTAGACTATATTATAGCTATTACAAACACCCTCATTGCTTAAATAAAGAGGTGGAGGAGATTCTCAAAAAAAAACTTGTAGACTATATAGAAAAGAAATAAGGATGCACTACACATATGTTCACTTGGACTGCTGAAGCCAGCAAATGAATCCTCTACGGCTCGCCTGACGCAGTGCTCCTTCTGGAGGTCGGCCACCATGTCGATGGATAATAAGGCAGAGAAAGGAGGAGGAATAGATAGTGGGGAGGGGAAACGATGGGTACAACTAATTAAATCTGATTGATTGATGAGGGAATGACGATGGGAGAGCTGCTAATTATATAACTGTGAGGGGTACATATGATACGTCGTGCCTCCGCGGAGGATTTAGTGCCCGTGATTATCCACGAACAGGAAGTCGATCAGTGACCTTTTTTTCAGGACGTCCAGCTCACGTGGCTGGCCAGGGCTACGAACGGACATCCGGCCCACGTATCGATCCCACGAAGGAATGTTCGGACCATGAATTGGATTTGTACGGGAATATTAGGAAACGGCGAGGAAACGTTTTGTGTGATGGTGAGACAAAAGAGATGACGTGGAAGCAGGAGAAGCTAGAAAATTGAGTTAGTGGGGGTTTCCTATTAAGAGATAAAAGATGAGCTAGACCATAACCATGTTTACTAGGGAAGTCTTTCAACATTGCACTTTTGGGGTATTGCACCTTGTGTTGATCATTATTTATTTTGTTTTGTTGATGGCTATCTCTTGTCGAGTGAATGGAGATTATTTTAAGCAAATAGACATGCATTGTTCGAGAAGAGCAATGGACCGCTAACCGAAGCCATGCCTAATCATGGTGTAAGTTTCAGCAACGAACATCCTCAATCAGAAGAGTGAAAAAATAGATGTGGAAAATGAGTTGTGAAAAAAAGAGTGAGAAAAGCAAAGAAAGAAAAAAGGAGTATGAGAAAAAAGTGAGAGAGAGTTAGAGAGGATGCTCAACATCAGTTGTTCATGTTGTCCCGTTATGGATGTCCTATAGTTGAGAAGCACATCTCCTTTGGTCCTTTGTACAGACGGCATGAATGTACCCTATTGCGATAATTGGTTGAAACAAGTATGTTGAAAGGTCTTGGTAACCCTATTGCGATAATTGGTTGAAACAAGTATGTTGAAAGGTCTTGGTAACCCGAAGTTGTTAAACGAGAGGTGTAGTCCTTAGCATTCAAGAAAGTGAGGCAACACTTACTCATAAGAGGTCAAACTCATGACACATAGATATCTTCATACAAGAGATACTTGGTACCCCATCCTTATTATTATTGTTGACATGAGTTGCATAGCTCAAAACCATGTTTTATGCTCTCTAGTTTTATTTTGTTGGAGGTTTAGCACATACATTCCCTTCTTACTTTCTTTAGTTCAAGAGCCAAAAGAAATATTCTTGAAAAGAGAGGATAATGAGTCTTCCAACAATTCTATAAGATTCTTCTACGCATGCTTTATGATTCATATTACTTATCATTCATGTTTCTTACAATGACATTTACTTGTATGCATGCTTTGTAGAATGTAAGAGTTATCACTTGATGAGTTCATATTACTTATTTTCGTTCTTTATTGACAACCATAGGTTAAGCTTGGGTATGTTGATGCATGTAAAATGCATACAGGAACTTTGTCCTTTATCATATTGAATTCCCATATATTTGCAACATATATGATGATAATACCATGTTTTACATTGATTTATGGGGATTTACCAATGATTTCCTTTATTTGGTTTATAACTCTGCAGAATAGGAAAACCCTGTTTTGCGTATTTTTCACTTTTAGAGACCTATACGGAGTCAAATTGACCTGGGATTTTTGGAGGATCATTTTTTCATCGGGAGAAGCACCCTGGGCCCTAGAAGCATACCTGGAGAGGCATGAGGGCCGAAAGAGGCCAGGTGGCGCGCCCACCAAGGGAGGGTGCACCACCCAGGATCTTTCAGTCGTCAATCGTCCATTTGCCCTGATTCTTTCGCCCACTGACGTATTTTTCCCTAAAAATCACTATATATATGGACCCGAAGAGTTCTCGGGAGGGGAGCTCCGCACAAACAAAGAAACACGAAAACGGAGGCTGCTGCAGAGAAGATTGGAGGGGGAAACTCCAACGGGATCACCGGCGGAGGGATCTCCACCTTCTCTAGCGTCTTCATCATCATCACCATGATCAAGGGAGAGTACTCCACCACTGGACTACGGGTTTGTGGCAGTAGCTTGATCTATTTCTCTCATGTTCTTCATAGTTCTTAGTGCCATATGAGCTGCATAACATGATTATGGCCATATTTGTAATACCTATGTGGTGGATCATTATTCTATGATATTGTGCTATGGGATCTGATCATATTACGTGTAAGATGTATTGATAGATGCATACTATACCCTGTTCTTATGTATTTGTCCTGATCCAACATCTATGCAAGAGATTGTGTGGGGTGACGTGTGTATTATATGGAGTAGTAGTGATTGAATAGTGACAATATGTTCGAGATCTATTATGGCTTTGCCTTTTCTTTTGCTACCTCACTAGGGATAAAGTGAATGCATGTGCTAGGTTCGTCACGTGACAGTAGTGATGATCTTGTTTGTTCAAGGTAGCATCTTTCATATTCAAACTTCATGTCAAATTACTTATGGGTATGGTCTGTTAATTCTTAATACAAGATTGATGAAGTTTCTTTCTTGTAGAGTATAAGAGAGATGTGTTGCATCATCTCTATGTTAGGACGTGGTGTCCATATTAATTCTAATTTTACATATACTATTATTGCACCTTCATATCTCATTGATGAATAGTTATTTGTCTACCAGAACTTAAAGAGATAATAGTCAAGTGAACCCACGAACCCGGTCCACTTTTTATCATAAGAAACACCTTTATATTGCTTTTACCTTGTTTTCTATTTGCTGCACTATTTTAATCCGAAAATATAAAATATTTACTTTTGCTATTTGCATCCAAAACACCAAAAACAATCAATCTCTTTACAGTTTTTGCTTAGTTATTTTATCTAGTCTAGTTTTATTTGCTTTATTTATACTTATGTTTATTTACTTACGCAAAACCTTGTGCTTGACAACCACATGGTGGAGTTGGGGACACAGGGGATTTCTTTTACTTGCAGGATTGCTAGAAGAAGTGGGAAGAGTATACTCTTTGTCGAGTTTCCCGAGAGTTGAATATAAACCATCGACTCACTCTTGTGGGAAAAATACTTTGTGATACAACACTCTGCACTTGGAGTGCCAACGTATCAAGATCTTTTGGCGTTGCTAATAGCCGTCATCAGGCGGCAGCCGGGAAAGAGATTATAAAGACTAAGGAAAACCCTAGGCAACATTGGTCACACCCACGTCTCATGTTTCGAATCGGTTACAAATAGCCCACTATCAGGGAGCGACCCGAACCAACAAACTGTGACGTGTCCATCAAAGACCCATTATCCTGAACAACAAAAAGAAGTCTCGGCTTGAGGCCAAATCCACTCAACACGAGTGTGTCACGTCGAGACGAGAGACGAGGAGGGAGGAAGAGTGCGTGCACCACTCCTGTTCTCACTCACTTACTAATGGTAGACAAACCCACCTTGTAAGTGATCTAACTTCCTCCTAATTTTTCATGCGGGCTAAACTTTGCAATCCCACCTCTTGCCACTTACTTGTGAACTGTCACCAATATCGGCTCAAACTCACATAGACTACCGCATATGCGAGGCTTTAAAATGAAGTCAGTCAAATTTTAAACTATTACATGGGCCAAAGGAATTACCTCAATATTGCCAAATTGATTAAAGTATAAATAAAAGTTGTATGTATCGTTTGATGCACAGCCTCGGATCCCCGTTTAGAAAAAAAAAATCGTGTAAAATAAGTATACGTGCTTGATAGGCTTTATGGCTCTCCACCATAAAAGAGAAAAACTATTGTTTCCTAAGAAAAGACGTGCAGCTACCGGATTCCGCTACCGGTGCTCGTATATAAGGTGTATAGATCGGCAACATCGGCTAGAAAAAGCTGCAATATCTACCTACCAAGCCAATCTACTTCTTCATCTTCCTTCACACACAACCACCATGGCGTCTGATGAGAAACAACCTGACTGGTTGCAGCTTCCTTTGGATCTCCTGGAGCCCATCGCCAACAGATCCCGCGACGCCGTCACCGGACACACCGTGTTCCGCTCCGTCTGCCGGACTTGGCGCTCTACAGTAGGACCAGCGCCGTGTCTCCTGCTTCCTGGTCCTCTCGACAGCGTTCCTCCCCGTGCTGGTTCAGAGCACGCCCTCGTCTTCCCTTTGTCTCGCGGGTGGTCGGTCGTTGTCGATGCCCGTGATGCGTCCTGCCGCGTCTTTCACCTGACCACCAGAACTACGGCTGCGCTGCCCAAGATCAACGCCTTCCACGGCCGCAATGGCACCACGCATGTGAGATATGTTCACTACAGCGACGAAGAAAGCGAGCGCGGAATCCACTGGGGTTCGAACAAGATCCTGACTGAGCCGCACCATGGGTTTTACTTCGCAAGTTATCTCGAGTTCTCGGATTCCTTCCGCTTCGCCGGGCATTTTCCGCCCGGCGGTGCTCCTGCGGTAACTGCAGATGGCATGATGATCATGATGTGCCACAGGTGGATTGCAGGCCTAAGTGGTATGGTTTTCTGCCGGCCTGGAGATGTGGCTTGGACAGAGATAGCAAGATGTTCGTCGCCTCTCGATGACTACATTGACTTCACCTATTTCCAGGGCGAGATCTTCGGCGTACAACCCAGCGGCGACACAAAGGTGTACGAGGCCTCAACGCTCAAGTTTCTCCGCGCGATTGATGTGCCAGAAGCTACATTGAAATATTCCTCCTATGTGGACTACCCCTTCCGACTAAGTTTATGCGAGTTCCATTACTTAAATCTAGTTGCCTTGCCGAGTAAGCTGCTATTGGTCAGGACCCGCGTGAAATCTTCCCAGTTGGAGGGCTTCGACGTTTTCGAGTTAGGGTCAAAGTCTGGGAACGACAAGATCGCGTGGCGCAAAGTAACGTGGGACCGCATCGGTGGCACTTACGAGTTGTTCCTGGACGGCTACCACACGGCCTTTCGCGAGAACAGTACTGGAGGCGGAACTCGGATCTACTGTGTTCTTGGCCGGTACCGTAATCCCACCACGGCAGCATACTGCTACGACATGAAAGAGAACAAGATTGAATGCATATACAGACATCCTGCCAGCGATAACGTGGAATACTCAACAAAACCTAGTTGGTTTGTTCCCTAGCTACTACGCGGAGTAATTCTTTTTTATCTCAATGTAATTACCTAGCAACATTCTTTTTTTCTATATAATTATAAGATGTGTTTTTGATTTTTCTGAATAATATGTATCTTCAGCGCAGCGTATCTGTTCACTCATCTCAGTCTGTATGCAAATCCACGTTGAAACATCTAAAACATCATGTAATTAGGAAAAGACAGTGTAGTTGATTTTGCATGAATTATGTACATGACGCTCACGTTTGTAGGTATACTAGGAAAAATGCCCGTGCGTTGCTACGGTTGAATAAAGTTGGATGCGTAGTTGAAAACGAACTTTCAATGCACTTAGTGTACATATAAATATCCCAAGAATATACAAAACTAAGTTGTCGCCAGCTTTCTCGAGAAAGAATTTTACAAACCTTTGCAGTATTCATACACGCGCGTTGCGGTGGGTTGATTTTACTGAATATTATTTTACGAGAATGCAACAACCACCGAGAATATGTTTTTGTTACTTTTTAGCTGAGAAAGTAATGGCACTCGATTATTATCAATCTGGCTGCAATCTTTTTTTGTCGATAAGGATTGCACCATAGCACCTTTTACTTCTAATAGGCCATGAATTATAGATAGAGAAGAAACATTCCATGAACTATAGATAGAGAAGAAACATTCTAAGCAAGTACAAGTAGAGAAGCGATCCACTTTTTTTCATCGGTTCGAAGGGAAGAACAACATCTTGTGCGGCCGCCGGAAAAACGAAAATAGTATCATGACAACGAAAATGAGGAAGAAAGAAAAAAATTTTACCTCCTACGTTGAAACGGCTTGATACAACACAAATAGATCAGAAATTAGGCCGCCCATTGCAACTGCTTGATCAACTAAATATATGTAGGTTTACGGAGTTGTGCCTGGTATCATAAGATTTTAATGAACGAAACCTACTCCATGCCATTTACAACCTCATGAGGGAAGTAGATTTGATGCAATTGTATATCTGCATTTCATAAAATCATCACATTTATTCAGTGAATACATACATATGTGATATGTCCTGAATACTCGTGTAAAATTTCGTTAGAAATTGCATTGTATTTTGAGCTGTAGGAAAAAAATAAATTTTTGGCTACGTATAAGGGAAAATATTTGTCAGGAATTTATTTCTTCTATAGCTTAAAATACAATATATTTTTATCAAAAATAGATACTGTATCTTCAGAATATTTATATGTATGTAGGTACTATTTAATATCAATTTTCTAAAATTCAAAAAATAAGATTTTTAAGAAACAGGAGCAGTGGTGCTCATGTGCCAAAGACACTTTCTCCGGCTAGAGCGCAGAAACCTACTATGATGATGCGACACCCTAGTACTCCTCGATTGGTAACGGCCCTTCTAAACTATGGACCCAAGATTTTATATTCGGTTTTGTGATTTTTACCAACCCCAAACAAATTATGAGAAATTCGGATTCATTTTAAAAAAATCTTGCGAAAAATAAAAACCAATGTTCAAATTGGAGAACAATTGACCGAAGACTGGTCAAAATTATACCAAGAAATTACAATCGCACACCTGGTGTTGCGGAGCATTCGCAGCAGCTCAGTGTTTAGTATTATCAGGTGTTTTAGCAGTAGTAAATAAAGCAAACTAAATAAAGTAAATACAAGTAACTAATTTTTTGTGTTTTTATATAGAGAACGCAAACAAGACAGTAAATAAAGTAAAGCAAGTAACTAATTTTTTTATTTTTGATATAGAGAGCAAACAAAGCAGTAAATAAAGTAAAGTAAAGCAAGACAAGAACAAAGTAAAGAGATTGGAAGTGGGAGACTCCCCTTGCAGCGTGTCTTGATCTTCCCGGCAACGGCGCCAGAAAACAGTCTTGATACGCGTGAAGAACACGTCCGTTGGGAACCCCGAGAGGAAGGTGTGATGCGTAGAACAGCAAGTTTTCCCTCAGTAAGAAACCAAGGTTATCGAACCAGTAGGAGTCAAGGGCCACGTGAAGGTTGTTGGTGACGGAGTGTAGTGCGGTGCAACACCAGGGATTCCGGCGCCAACGTGGAACCTGCACAACACAATCAAAATACTTTGCCCCAACTTAACAGTGAGGTTGTCAATCTCACCGGCTTGTTGTAAACAAAGGATTAAACGTTTGGTGTGGAAAATCATGTTTGTTTGCGAAGAACAATAGAGAACAATGATTGCAGTAGATTGTATTCAGATGTAAAAGAATGGACCGGGGTCCACAGTTCACTAGTGGTGTCTCTCCAATAAGAAATAGCATGGTGGGTGAACAAATTACAGTTGGGTAATTGACAAATAGAGAGGGCATAACAATGCACATACATATCATGATGACTACTACGAGATTTACTTAGGGCATTACGACAAACTACATAGACCGCTATCCAGCATGCATCTATGCCTAAAAAGTCCATCTTCGTGTTAGCATCCGCACCCCTTCCAGTATTAAGTTGCAAACAACAGACAATTGCATTAAGTATGGTGCGTAATGTAATAAACACAAATATCCTTAGACAAAGCATCGATGTTTTATCCCTAGTGGCAACAGCACATCCACAACCTTAGAACTTTCTATCACTGTCCCAGAATCAATGGAGGCATGAACCCACTATCGAGCATAAATACTCCCTGTTGGAGTTACAACTATTAACTTGGCCAGAGCCTCTACTAGCAACGGAGAGCATGCAAGATCATAAACAACACATATATGATAGATTGATAATAAATTTGACATAGTATTCCATATTCATCGGATCCCAACAAACACAGCATGTAGCATTACAAATAGATGCTCTTGATCATGATAGGCAGCTCACAAGATCTAACATGATAGCACAATTAGGACAAGACAACCATCTAGCTACTGCTATGGACCCATAGTCCATGGATGAATTATTCACACATCAGTCCGGAGGCGATCATGGTGATGTAGAGTCCTCCGGGTGATGATTCCCCTCTCCGGCAGGGTGCCGGAGGCGATCTCCTGAATCCCCCGAGATGGGATTGACGGCGGCGGCGTCTCTGGAACTTTTTCCGTATCGTGGCTCTCGGTAATAGGGTTTTCGCGACGGAGAGGTTAAGTAGGCGGAAGGGCAGAGTCAGAGGGCTGACGAGGGGCCTACACCATAGGCCGGCACGGGGACCATCCAGGCCACGCCACCCTATGGTTTGGCCGCCTCGTGGCCCCACTTCGTATGCTCTTCGGTCTTCTGGAAGCTCCGTGGAAAAATAAGACCCTGGGCGTTGATTTCGTCCAATTCCGAGAATATTTCCTTTGTAGGATTTCTGAAACCAAAAACAGCAGAAAACAGGAACTGGCGCTTCGGCATCTTGTCAATAGGTTAGTGCCGGAAAATGCATAATAATGATGTAAAGTGTGTATAAAACATGTGAGTATTGTTATAAAAGTAGCATGGAACATAAGAAATTATAGATACGTTTGAGACGTATCACTCATCATGTCAACTCATGGAAGGAGTGTTTAAAAACAACTCTTGAGCTAACAAACACGAAACACGTCAAGGTAACGGAGGAGACAGAAGAAGTTTCAAATTTTTGTAGGCAATTTCTCCACGCTTGACAAGATTACGAAGGGACAAGGTAGCAAGGAGTTAAACTGTCTTTGATACAATGACGAGGCACTCTTAGAGAGGGTGGCTCTTAGAAGCACAAATGATTATCCAACGAGAGCAACTTTGGATTTCAAAATCATAGTCGCTCTTTTGGTATGGGCACATGAAACGATTGTTGTTTCTTCAAAAGGCTGGGGCCTGGATGACTGACGAATTCACACAACGTGTGAATTGATTAGAACTTCAGGTACAAATCAAAGGAAGGGGAAAAACACTGGCTACTAAAGTGCCAAGGTTCATGATATAACTTCATGTTACTTGAACGCATAGACAACGGAGATTTGGCACCCTAAGAAAAGATACTTCTCTGAGGCTTTGAACTTTGGATATGACAAGAGAATTGTCATTCGGTTAACGCTTGCTCAAAAGTACTGGGGTCACATAGACTGACAAATTCACACAACGTGTGAACTTAAGAGAGCTTCAAGTAAAATCCAAAGGAAGAGGAAAGGCATTGTTGAACGACGTAGTAAGAATCACCGGGGAGTGAAATTTTCTCCAAACATAGAGTTGTTGTCACGGGAGAAATGGTTTCGAAGGATTGACCGAGAGACATTTCGCAACTTTGCTTCTAATGTTCTCCTTGATGTTCTAGACACCAATATCAGGCTTCTAAATAGCCTTCAACAGGTCATCAAGCGAAGGTCGTACTTCAGGATTATAAAGACATCATAAGGGCAACTCCTAGAATAAGTCGCACAAGATCCTTATGGAGAGGTGGCTGTTCTTGTTGTTTTAAGAGATTATGACACTAGACCTTCCAACTAATTGTGTTAACCACAACATCAATCTTGTCGGGATTACAAAGGGACCTATGTCATGAATCCTTGAGAAACACCTACCATCATTGCCGCTTGAGATTCAGCTTAGGTTAGGTGTAACGAGATTTCAGACTTAGCATGTCCGAATGAATATTTACAACAGCTACCACAAAGGTAAAGTCGCTAGATTCTCAAGATCCAAAAGATTGAGCTAGATTACGTAAAACCATGTGGTTGCGACTACCAAAGGCAATTGCGTGCACATGAACTTCTTGCAATGTAACACAATTGAGTCCTGGTGGGTACATCAAACAAGATATCAAAGCGATTAAGCTTCTTCTCTTTCTTGAACAAACCATTCAGTGGCTTAGTGTGCATAGTTGAGCGTTTCACGGGATGGAGGTAAAAGCCAACCATCTCAAGAATACTTTGCACATGCATGACTAACTTGCGATGATTCCCGAGGGAAATAAACGGAACACTGCTCGGATCCACGGCGACATCTTTCAGCAAATGCACATGAACTAGAGAAGGTTACTTCCAGCATCCAGAACACATACTTCGTGATAACACAAAGATGGTTCTGAAAAGTTTCTAACATCAGTGCCAACTGTTCAATATGGACCTCTTTAGACATGGAGAAAATAAGGATGTCATCGATGGGCTCAACAACAAACTTATCAAGTTACTCCAATAAGATGGTCTCATATGTTGCATGAACGAGGCAAAAGTATTGGTCAGACCAAAGGACATGCAGGTATACTCAGACGAGACACTGATACGTCTCAAACGTATCTATAATTTCTTATGTTCCATGCTACTTTTATGACAATACTCACATGTTTTATACACACTTTATGTCAATATTATGCATTTTCCGGCACTAACCTATTGACGAGATGCCGAATAGCCAGTTGTTGTTTTCTGTTGTTTTTGGTTTTAGAAATACTACAAAGGAAATATTCTCGGAATTGGAAGAAATCAACGCCCAGGGTCTTATTTTTCCACGGAGCTTCCAGAAGACCGAAGAGCATACGAAGTGTGGCCACGAGGGGCCCAGACCATAGGGCGGCGCGGCCTGCCTGGGGCCCGCGCCGGCCTATGGTGTGGGGCCCCTGCGCCGCCCCCAACTCTGCCCTTCCGCCTACTTAATCCCTCTATCGCGAAAACCCTATTACCGAGAGCCACGATGCGGAAAACCTCCCAGAGACGCCGCCGCCGCCAATCCCATCTCGGGGGATTCAGGAGATCGCCTCCGGCACCCTGCCGGAGAGGGGAATCATCTCCCGGAGGACTCTTCATCACCATGATCGCCTCCGGATTGATGTGTGAGTAGTTCATCTTTGGACTATGGGTTCGTAGAAGTAGCTAGATGGTTGTCTTCTCCTCATTGTGCTATCATGATTAGATCTTGTGAGCTGCCTATCATGATCAAGATCATCTATTTGTAATGCTACATGTTGTGTTTGTTGGGATCCGATGAATATGGAATACTATGTCAAGTTGATTATCAATCTATCATATATGTGTTGTTTATGTTCTTGCATGCTCTCCGTTGTTAGTGGAGGCTCTGACCAAGTTGATACTTGTGACTCCAAGAGGGAGTATTTATGCTCGATAGTGGGTTCATGCCTCCATTGAATCGCAGGACGGTGACGTGAAAGTTCTAAGGTTGTGGATGTGTTGTTGCCACTAGGGATAAAACATCAATGCTTTGTCTAAGGATATTTGTGTTGATTACATTACGCACAATACTTAATGCAATTGTCTATTGTTTGCAACTTAATACTGGAAGGGGTGCGGATGCTAACCCGAAGGTGGACTTTTTAGGCATAGATGCATGCAGGATAGCGGTCTATGTACTTTTTCGTAATGCCCTGATTAAATCTCATAGTAGTCATCATGATATGTATGTGCATTGTTATGCCTTCTCTATTTATCAATTGCCCAACTGTAATTTTTTCACCCAACATGCTATTTATCTTATTGGAGAGACACCACTAGTGAACTGTGGACCCCGGTCCATTCTTTTACATCTGAATACCATCTACTGCAAACATTGTTCTTTACTGTTCTTCGCAAACAAACATTGTCTTCCACACTATACATTTAATCCTTTGTTTACAGCAAGCCGGTGAGATTGACAACCTCACTGTTAAGTTGAGGCAAAGTACTTTGATTGTGTTGTGCAGGTTCCACGTTGGCGCCGGAATCCCTGGTGTTGCGCCGCACTACACTCCTCCGCCAACAACCTTCACGTGATCCTTGACTCCTACTGGTTCGATAACCTTGGTTTCTTACTGAGGGAAAACTTGCTGCTGTACGCATCACACCTTCCTCTTGGGGTTCCCAACGGACGTGTGCTTCACGCGTATCAAGACTATTTTCTGGCGCCGTTGCCGGGGAGATCAGGACACGCTGCAAGGGGAGTCTCCCACATCCAATCTCTTTACTTTGTTTTTGTCTTGCTTTACTTTATTTTATTTACTGCTTTGTTTGTTCTCTATATAAAAAACACAAAAAATTAGTTACTCGCTTTACTTTATTTACTATCTTGTTTGCTTTCTTCATATTAAAAACACAAAAAAAATTAGTTACTCGCATTTACTTTATTTAGTCTGTTTTATTTACTATTGCTAAAATGAGTAAACCTGAAGTTGAAGTTCGTTCGTTTAAGCAACAAGGGGGAGAATGTTTAAAAGATGCTTGGTATAGAATTAGTGATGCTCATAATAGGTGCACTAAGAAACACTCCACTATTATCCTACTTAGGAATTTTTATGTTGGTATCTCTAGTTGGAATAGGTATGTTCTTGATACTCTTGCGGGAGGTAATTTCCTAGGCACTCCTGCTTTAGAAGCTAGTAGCATTATTGAGAGTCTAGTTGGAATACCACCTGTTAATGAAGTTAAAATTGAAATCTCTCTTGAAAATGTCATGAAAAAGTTGGAGACCATAGAGCAGAATCTTCCAAGTATTAAGACCAAATTGGGAATATTACTTAATAGCACTGATAAACTTGATAAATTTCTAGGTGGAATTAATGAGAGAATTGCCGTCTTAGAAACTTGTGCTACTCATGATAATCAAACCCATAGGATTAGTGAACTTGAAGAAGCTATGGGAACCTTGGGTTCAACTTTTTCTTCTCTTAAGTTTAAGGAGAAAGCTTATGTGGGTAAGGAGCAAAAGTTCATGTATGTCTCTAAGGTGCCTAAGCCAAAAAACTATTATAGGCCTAAAATTGACAAAGCCCTTAGTACCACTATGGATAAGGGAGCATCTAATATACCTATTGTGACAAATTGTGAATGTCGTTGCCTAATCGACGGTACCTCGGAGGAGGGATCCTCATGAGGGGGAGAAGAAGTAGGGGCCATAGGGCGGAGTGCACATGGGACGGTGGTACGCGATTTACCCAGCTTCGGAAGACTTGTTCGATGACAGGGCCTACTGCTTCCTGTCTGGAATTATCTGGGCGCTTTCGCGGTGTTACAATGAGTTGTGGTTGTGCCTCTAGGGCTCCCAGGATCCGGCTTATAAAGGCGCACGGATCTAGGGTTTACATGGATATTCCTAGCTGGATACAGGTTGCCTAACTACGGTACAATGTCTTGCCGTGTACGTCAAGGATCCGCCTCCCTATCTCTGTCGTACCGGATCCGGGTTCCTTAATGGGCCTTCATGGATCCGGGTTCCTCCTTAAGGTCAGTCGGATCCGGCTCCCTTCTCCTGGGCCGGACTTCATCCGTCAGGATCAACAACAACTGGGCCGCCCGATGGGCCACATGCCACATCACCGTCTGTGGGCCACCCGGGCTTGACGGATCTAGGCACTGTCGATGGTACACCCATGAAGTATACCCACAACAGTAGCCCCCAGAGTTCTCCGAGTTTCGCCTCCTGTTTTCGCCTTGCTTGCCCCTCATGGTCTCCGGCAATGTTGGTAACGCGGAGAAACTTGAAGAACTCCAACTTCTTATTTTCTTCTTTCCCAACCTTTAGTAGGAAAATATTCCCATCCCGCGGGACTTCGTCCATCGACGGTTCAAGACATGTTTCTGGGTTACTTCCCTACTTGCGAACGAGAACTGCTTATCTTTGCGCGATTACCCGGAATCTTAAAAGACTCAAACGGTTCCGCCAATTCTGGTGCCATTTTTGCGTGATTTGCGCGGTAACTTATCCTTAGCCATTTTTACCATTTAGGGTTTGGACACGTGTCACGCATCCAACGGTGCAACGCTTGCGTTCCGACCACAGGATGCAGAGCACGAATCTCTTCCCTCCGGACTATAAATATCCACCGTCAACCCTAATCTCCCATTCACCCCCTCCTTCACCTCTCTGCGAAGCGCCGCCCGCGAGCTCCTCCTCCGTCGTGCCGGAGTCTGCCGGAAAATTCGCCGGAGCTTCGCCGAAGCGATTTCACCACCGTGTTGTTCATCGAGTTCTTAACTCCGGCGAGCCACCGTACGAAAACCTCGTCGCCGGCGACTCCGACCACCACAGAATCCATCACGGTGAGTTCTCCGAGATTCAACCTTTCGCCGTAGTTGGTAGGGACGATCCTTAGGACGAAGACGTGGGTCCGACTAAGTCTTGTTTTTCCGCGACCTCTTTGTCTTCAGATGTCTTCTGCGACCCTGCCTCCAGCCTCCGAGCCAATCATGGCGACGCCACTCTCCTCCGCCCCTTCTCCCTTCGTCCCAGTCCAGCTGAATCCCACTAAGGATTCCAGCAAGGACGCCGAAGGAACCTCAGCCATCCCGGAGAAAACCTCCGGGGCGAAGCAGGCAGAAAAGAAGGCGGAAGAAATCGCCGCCAAGAAATCCAAAGCCCGCCAGCGAGACTCAGAGTCCAAAGGGAAATGGTGGCCCTGCACCACCACGGAGTTAGAGCTGAAAAAACCTGGAGGTGGAAGGCTTCTTGCCACCCGGAAGCTGGCGGACAGTTCCGAACTCTTTGGCTCCAGCCCCCCAAGACAACGGGATGGTGCTGAGTGAAGCGCTAGTGGAGCGAGGCTTCTCGTTCCCGCCTTCAGACTTCTTCTCGGAAATCCTGAAGGTATATGGGCTCCAGCCCCACAACATTTCTCCGAACAGCGTGCTAGCGATCAGCAATCACGTCACCCTGTGAGAGGGCCATCTCCGGGTACCTCCCGAACTCTCCCTTTTCCAGTATTTTTTCTCCGTCAAGAAGGAGAAGATCCGCCAGAGCTCCGAGCTGGCGACGTGCGGATCCATCACCTTTATGCTCCGCCCTGGCCGCGTCTACCCTCATACCGACCGCCACGAATCCGCGCGGTACTGGTCAGGGGGTTTCTTCTATTTGAAGGACGTCTCCGACCCGGCGGGCGAAAGGAAGTTGCCGCCATTCAAGAACTGCCCCGCCAGCGAGACTCCGGCATGGACGCAGTGCCCTCACCTCTCCGAGTCGCCCCAGCTGACCCGCGCTGTTAGGCGGATCCGCAAGCTCACGGAGGAGGGACTAATGGGGAAGGATCTCACCTTGTCCTGGTCCAAGCGGATCCAGCCGCTCCAATACAGGGACCGCTTGATGTTCCACTATACAGGGCGCGACGACCCAATACGCGCCATGAAAGATAATCTATCCGCCGACGCCATTGACAAGAGGATCCGGCTCCTCATAAAGATTCCGCGTGAACTTCATGTTCACGTGTGTAACAAAGACATCAACATCAACGGTTCCGGAACCACGGTATGTCGTCTTGATTTGTCCATTGTTTCTTTTGCATTCAAATTTTTTGTCTAAGTGTTGGCTCTGTGCCTTAGCTCGAAGCCCTCGAGGAAAGCGAAATCGGAACCCTCGTCCGGGTCCCTTCTACGGGCAACACGGATCCGGAGGCCGCATCGGAGGCGGAAACTCACGATGCTCTGCGCCCTTCCAAAAGGACACTACAAGGAAAAGCCTTATTGCCGGCGCACCAAAAACGGCTATTGCCGGCGCACCACGAGCCCGCCGGTGGGAACAGGCCGGTGGTAATGAGTTACCGCCGGCGCACCAGCAGGTTCGCCAGCAGTAAGATGAATTATCCCCGGCGAACCAGGCCTGGTGCGCCGGCGGTATGTTTTTTCGAAATTCAAAAAAAAAGCCAGATCTAGATCTAGATCTAGATCTGGATCTAGCTCGGGTTCATCTAGCTCGGGTTCATCTAGCTCGCGTCCTTAAAAACAGTGGCCGTGCGTTGCCTTGTCGTCGTTGCCGCAGCGGTGTAGGAGGAGGAGAATGATGCCGGAGGTGGTGGTTTAGGAGGAGGAGGAGGTGGAGGAGGAGGAGGAGGCCGGAGGTGGCGGTGGTTTAGGAAGAGGAGGAGGAGGAGGAGAAGATGGCCGGAGGTGAAGGTGGTGGAAGAGGAGAAGGAGAAGGCGAAGATGGAGGTAGAGTCCCTAGGTGGAGGAGGTTACCGGAGGAGGAGGAGTTCACCGGAGTAGGAGGAGGTCACCGGAGTAGGAGGAGGTCACCGGAGTAGTAGTCGTCTTCGGAGGCCGTCGGCGTGAGTATTGCAAGGAGAAGAGTAGGAGGGAAAGAGAAGAAGGGGGAGAAATGAGGAAGGAGAAGAGGGATGAGGGCCGGCTTGACTATATAGTGTGGGTTACCGCCGGCGCACCAAGTAGGGTGGTGCGCCGGGGGTATTTTTTTTATTTTTTTCACCCAAATCTTAAATCTCAAAAAAGTCCTGTTTCTGTTTTCCAAATGACGAATCCATTTTTTCTCCAAACGGCCGTAGGCCCTTGAATTCGAATAGGAAATTTCGAGTAGATCGATTTTGATATAAAAAAGTTTTTCATCGGAGGTCGTATGCAACCAGAAAACCCGTTTTACCGAAAGATGACGCCATTTTGCATAATATATCGAAATTCATTTTTTCCAATTTTGATGAAAGCTAGATTACATAATATATGGGCAGTTCAAAGGATTTTATTTTTTGAATTTTTTATCATTTTCTTTTTTTTTTTTCAAAACTGAAAAGGCGGTCCACGGGGGGGGGGGGTGTAGAGGGAAAATTATGGCTGCCCTTACCGCCGGCGCACCATTATGCTCCCGCGCCGGCAATAAGAAACTTACCACCAGCGCGCAACCATGGTGGTGCGCCGGCAGTAAGGGGCTCGATTTTTCCGGCCTGGCCTGGTACTCTTTGAAATTTATCGCCGGCGCATCTTTTTTGCTTGTGCGCCGGCAGTAAGCCTCCATCGCCGGCGCGGCGCTTATTTGGTGCGCCGGCAACATTTTCCACCGGCGCACGTCCAAGGTGGTGCGCCGGCACCACTTGCCTCCACCTATAGGCCTTTTCCTAGTAGTGGGAAGAGGCGGAGAAGAAGCGCCTCAAACTTATTGACACCAGCAACAGAGGCCAACCCGACATCCACCAATTCTTCAAGCCTTCCGGGTAAATGCTTGTTTCCGGAATCCAAATTCTTCTGTTTTCACGAGCAAATCCTTAGTTACTATGCCTTTTTCTTTTACAGAAGTTCCGGAAGCCAGCCCCCCAAGGCTCCAAGTGCCCTCAAGAAGAAGGTCAAGCCGTCTCCGGCTTCTATCCCCGTTACGCCGGAAGTGGAGGTTCCGCCCAAGGCTTCATCTGCCACCAAGCCGGATCCACAGGACATCATTAACATCGATGACCTTCCCGAAGACCCCGCTGGCCACGGCGATTCCGGCAAGGACGTGCGCCAGGTAACACTAGCCCCCAAGCATTGGGTCAGACATTTCTTCCGTGTAACATGTGTTAGCCGATGCTTTCTTCAATATGTAACTTAGACGGAAATTTAAAATTTATACCTCCAAGACTTTGAATTCCTCGCCAGCCCCCAAGATTTTAAATATCTGGCTAACTCCTGACTGCTTCTCAGACCACGCGGAAATTGCATGAAGATCTGCGCGTGCACGTGCTTGAGCAGATAACGGAGATTGAGGGGCTGCGCCAGAACGCGGAAAACGGCCAAAAAGCTATTCAGCATCTGGAAACCCGCCTTCGGGGTACAAAATCCGAGTTTTGATTTATATGCTGATATAACTGTTCATGATGCATAACGTATGTAACTTTCCGACTGCAGAAGAGACTACCAAGCACTCTGCCTTTGATGACCTGTCCGCCAAAGTCAAGGTGCTCGAGGCGGAGAACGAATCCCTCAAGACCTTTATCAAGGAATCCTCCGACAAGGAGAATGAGGCGAGGAAGGAGCTCTCCGAGAAGCACGCCCGCGACGTGGCGGAACTGACTGATAAACTGAAGAAAAGCCAACAAAGGGTAACTTCCTTAGTGGCCAAGAACAAGGTTCAAGAAGCAGAGGCGGAAGTCATTGACAAGCTCATCTTCCGTAAGCATTTTTTCCTTGTCGTTGTTCCGACTACAGCACACGTTGCTCTGTCCGCGGAGGAACTGATCCAAAAAAAAATCGTAGCAAGCCTTGGCTTTGAATGGAAAAAAGAATCAACCCTCAAGAGGACGGAAGCATATGATGAAGCGCGGAGTTCCATCGACGCGCTATTCACGGCCTGTCGCGGAATCGCCAAGACCCTGTCCTTGAAGAGGGCCAAAACCACAGTTATTGACACAATGACCAAGCTGATGGAGCAAGTGCCGGAGTTCATCAAGGACTGGCCGGAGTCTTCCGCTCGCGGAGTTGCCTCCCTGGTCTTAGCCACCTGCAAGGCTCACTTCCCGTCACTCAACTTCGCGGATGTTGCGCGTGGCACTCCAGAGGGTGCCGACATGCGCGGCATCCTCTCGGAAACCAAAGGGTTTGAGCAGCTGTTTGTCAGGCAAGTTAACCACTCGTTCTGGTATCACAAGTATGATCTGCCCAAGGGCTTTTCCGACGTGGAAGAGGAGGAAGGCGAGCCGGAGTACTACGCGGAAGGTTCCGGGTCAATCGTTGAGCTTTCCGGAGGAGGCTCCGACGAAGACTCCAAAGCTGGCTCCGGCGATAGCGATGGCGATGGCCCCGCCTACGAGGAATCTGAAGAGGAAGACTCCGAGTAGAGTTCCTGTGAAAGAATTGAAACAATGTTGCATCATTTTGGCTTCAGAGTGGGTTTGTAAGATAACTTAAATTCTTAAGTAGTTAGGAACGAAACAACTATGCACGGGCGGAAACACTTATCCTGCTATCCTTTAAGATTATTTGCATGTTTCGTTTTCTGTCGGAAAGAAAGTGCTGATTTTATTGTTTTCCGGCTTGCTCGCTTGACCTTCCGCGAGCCAGAAGACCTTAGCCAGAAACACTCGCCAGCGGCGACGAAGCCCAATGGCAATCCTTCAATAACCGCGGAAACAAGCCCCCAAGCATAGGTGCCGGAAATCGCTACCAGGAATCCACGAGTTCGCAACAGAAAACACCTCCATCAGAAAACTTAAGCTTACGTCCTAAAGGACGATTTTTGAAAATCACAACTTTTATACACGCCTCGGCGGAAAAAATCCAGCTCTGCGGTTTTAGTCGGAAAACATACATGATATAAAAATGAACAAGTAAAGGAGGTAAAAGACTCAGAGAGTGAACCAAAAGCTTTATTTCATTGATCATGTATAACTATTACAGAGTTTGTAACTCGGAAAATTATGCTAAGTGTAGAAAGGACGTAGCTGTGCAATGTTCCAAGGGCGATCTGTCTCGTCGTAGATGTCATCCGGATCCTCACGCTTGCGTTTCCGGTACCAATTAGCAGGTATGTCCTTCAGCTCCCGGAAATCAACAAGGTAGTATGACCCGTTATGAAGTACTTTGCTAACGACAAAGGGTCCTTCCCACGGAGATTGCAGCTTATGGTCTTTCACCTGCCGAAGGCGGAGGACCAGGTCTCCTGCCATGAAAGAGCGGTTCCTAACTCGACGACTGTGATAGCGTCGGAGCTTCTGCTGGTAAATGGCGGAGCGCTGGTCAGCTAAGTTCCGAGCTTCTTCGATCAGGTCCACATATAGCCGTCTGGTCTCGTCAGCTGTTTCTTCATTATAGGCGGAAACTCGCGGTGAATCGTGGATGATGTCTGCTGCGCGTAGTTGACGTATGTCTTTCTGTTCAACACGCGTCCGTTGGGAACCCCAAGAGGAAGGTGTGATGCGTACAGCAGTAAGTTTCCCTCAGTAAGAAACTAAGGTTTATCGAACCAGTAGGAGCCAAGAAGCACGTCGAAGGTTGATGGCGGCGGAGTGTAGTGCGGCGCAACACCGAGGGATTCCGGCGCCAACGTGGAACCTGCACAACACAACCAAAGTACTTTGCCCCAACGTAACAGTGAGGTTGTCAATCTCACTGGCTTGCTGTAACAAAGGATTAGATGTATAGTGTGGATGATGATTGTTTGCAGAAAACAATAGAACAAGTATTGCAGTAGATTGTATTCGATGTAAAAGAATGGACCGGGGTCTACAGTTCACTAGAGGTGTCTCTCCGATAAGAATAGGCATGTTGGGTGAACAAATTACAGTTGGGCAATTGACAAATAGAGAGGGCATGACCATGCACATACATGATATGATGAGTATAGTGAGATTTAATTGGGCATTACGACAAAGTACATAGACCACTATCCGGCATGCATCTATGCCTAAAAAGTCCACCTTCAGAACACCTTCCAGTATTAATTTGCAAACAACAGACAATTGCATTAAGTATGGTGCGTAATGTAATCAACAACTACATCCTTGGACATAGCATCTATGTTTTATCCCTAGTGGCAACAGCACATCCACAACCTTAGAACTTTCTGTCACTGTCCCAGATTTTAATGGAGGCATGAACCCACTATCGAGCATAAATACTCCCTCTTGGGGTTACTAGCAAAAACTTGGCCAGAGCCTCTACTAACAACGGAGAGCATGCAAGATCATAAACAACACATAGGTAATAAATTGATAATCAACATAACATAGTATTCTCTATCCATCGGATCCCAACAAACACAACATATAGCATTACAGATAGATGATCTTGATCATGTTAGGCAGCTCACAAGACCCAAAAATGAAGCACAATTAGGAGAAGACGACCATCTAGCTACAGCTATGGACCCATAGTGCAGGGGTGAAGTACTCACTCATCACTCCGGAGGCGACCATGGCGGTGAAGAGTCCTCCGGGAGATGATTCCCCTCTCCGGCAGGGTGCCGGAGGCAATCTCCTGAATCCCTCGAGATGGGATTGGCGGCGGCGTCTCTGGAAGGTTTTCCGTATCGTGGCTCTCGGTACTGGGGGTTTCGCGACGAAGGCTTTAAGTAGGCGGAGGAGATAGGCCAGGGGGCCACACGAGGGCCCCACACACTAGGCCGGCGCGGCCAGGGCTTGGGCCGCGCCGCCCTGGTGTCTGGCCACCTCGTGGCCCCACTTCGTATCCTCTTCGGTCTTCTAGAAGCTTCGTGTGAAAATAGGCCCACGGGCGTTGATTTCGTCCAATTCGAGAATATTTCCTTACTAGGATTTCTGAAACCAAAAACAGCTGAAAACGACAAGCTGGCTCTTCGGCATCTCGTTAATAGGTTAGTGCCGGAAAATGCATAAATATGACATAAAGTATGCATAAAACATGTAGGTATCATCAATAATGTGGCATGGAACATAAGAAATTATCGATATGTCGGAGACGTATCAGCATCCCCAAGCTTAGTTCCTGCTCGTCCCGAGTAGGTAAACGATAACAAAGATAATTTCTTGAGTGACATGCCATCATAACCTTGATCATACTGTTGTAAGCATATGTAATGAATGCAGCGATCAAAACAATGGTAAATGACATGAGTAAACAAATGAATCATATAGCAAAGACTTTTCATGAATAGTACTTTCAAGACAAGCATCAATAAGTCTTGCATAAGAGTTAACTCATAAAGCAATAAATCAAAGTAGAGGCATTGAAGCAACACAAAAGAAGATTAAGTTTCAGCGGTTGCTTTCAACTTATAACATGTGTATCTCATGGATAGTTGTCAATGCAAAGTAATATAACAAGTGCAATATGCAAGTATGTAGGAATCAATGCACAGTTCACACAAGTGTTTGCTTCTTGAGGTGGAGAGAAATAGGTGAACTGACTCAACATAAAAGTAAAAGAAAGGCCCTTCGCAGAGGGAAGCATTGATTGCTATATTTGTGCTAGAGCTTTGGTTTTGAAAACAAGAAACAATTTTGTCAACGGTACCTCTATGCCGCCTGTACAAAGGTCTAAGGAGAAAGCTCGCATTGGATTTCTCGCTTTTGATTATTCTCAACTTAGACATCCATACCGGGATAACATAGACAACAGATAATGGACTCCTCTTTAATGCATAAGCATTTAGCAACAATTAATGTTCTCATATGAGATTGAGGATATTTGTCCAAAACTGAAACTTCCACCATGATTCATGGCTTTAGTTAGCGGCCCAATGTTCTTCTCTAACAATATGCATGCTCTAACCATTCAACTAGTGGTAAATCGCCCTTACTTCAGACAAGACGGACATGCATAGCAACTCACATGATATTCAACAAAGAGTAGTTGATGGCGTCCCCAGGAACATGGTTATCGCACAACAAGCAACTTAATAAGAGATAAAGTGCATAAGTACACATTCAATACCACAATAGTTTTTAGGCTATTTGTCCCATGAGCTATATATTGCAAAGGTAGAGGATAGAAATTTAAAGGTAGCACTCAAGCAATTTACTCTGGAATGGCGGAGAAATACCATGTAGTAGGTAGGTATGGTGGACACAAATGGCATAGTGGTTGGCTCAAGGATTTTGGATGCATGAGAAGTATTGCCTCTCGATACAAGGTTTAGGCTAGCAAGGTTATTTGAAACAAACACAAGGATGAACCGGTACAGAAAAACTCACATAAAAGACATATTGTAAACATTATAAGACTCTACACGTCATCCTTGTTGTTCAATCCTTACTAGAAATTATCTAGACCTTAGAGAGACCAATTATGCAAACCAAATTTTAGCAAGCTCTATGTATTTCTTCATTAATAGGTGCAAAGTATATGATGCAAGAGCTTAAACATGAGCACAACAATGGCCAAGTATCCAATTGTCCAAGACATTTTACCAATTACTACATGTAGCATTTCCCGTTTCCAACCATATAACAATTTAACGAAGCAGATTCAACCTTCGCCATGAATATTATGAGTAAAGCCTAAGGACATATTTGTCCATATGCAACAGCGGAGCGTGTCTCTCTCCCACACAATGAATGCTAGGATCCATTTTATTCAAACAAAACAAAAACAAAAACAAACGAGATGCTCCAAGCAAAGTACATAAGATGTGATGGAATAAAAATATAGTTTCATTAGAGGAACTCGATAATGTTGTCGATGAAGAAGGGGATGCCTTGGGCATCCCCAAGCTTAGACGCTTGAGTCTTCTTGAAATATGCAGGGGTGAACCACCGGGGCATCCCCAAGCTTAGAGTTTTCACTCTCCTTGATCATATTGTATCATCCTCCTCTCTTGACCCTTGAAAACTTCCTCCACACCAAACTCAAAACAACTCATTAGAGGGTTAGTGCACAATCAAAATTTACATTTTCAGAGGTGACATAATCATTCTTAACACTTCTGGACATTGCACAAAGCTACTGAAAATTAATGGAATCGAAAAATCCATCAAGCATAGCAAAACAGGCAATGCGAAGTAAAAGGCAGAATCTATCAAAACAGAATAGTTCGTAAAGACGAATTTCTAAAAGGCACCAGACTTGCTCAAATGAAAATGCTCAGATTTAATGAAAGTTGCGTACATATCTTAGGATCACTCACGTAAATTGGCATAATTTTCTGAGTTACCTACAGAGAATTAGGCCCAAATTCGTGACTGCAAAGAAATCTGTTTTTGCGCAGTAATCCAAATCTAGTATGAACCTTACTATCAACGACTTTACTTGGCACAACAATGCAACAAAATAAGATAAGGAGAGGTTGCTACAGTAGTAACAACTTCCAAGACTCAAATATAAAATAAAAGTGCAATAGTAAAATCATGGGTTGTCTCCCATAAGCGCTTTTCTATAACGCCTTTCAGCTAGGTGCAGAAAGTGTATATCAAGTGTGATCAAGAGACGAAGTATCAACATCATAATTTGTTCTAATGATAGAATCAAAAGGTAACTTCATTCTCTTTCTAGGGAAGTGTTCCATACCTTTCTTGAGAGAAAATTGATATTTAATATTACCTTCCTTCATGTCAATAACAGCACCAACAGTTCGAAGAAAAGGTCTTCCCAATATAATGGGACAAGATGCATTGCATTCAATATCCAGGACAACAAAATCAACGGGGACAAGGTTATTGTTAACGGTATTGCGAACATTATCAACTCTCCCCAAAGGTCTATTTGTAGAATTATCAGCAAGATTAACATCCAAATAACAATTTTTCAATGGTGGCAAGTCAAGCATATTATAGATTTTCTTAGGCATAACGGAAATACTTGCACCAAGATCACATAAAGCATTACAATCAAAGTCATTGACTTCATCTTAATGATGGGCTCCCAACCATCCTCTAGCTTCCTAGGAATAGAAGCTTCGCGTTCTAATTTCTCTTCTCTAGCTTTTATGAGAGCATTTGTAATATGTTTTCTGAAAGCCAAGTTTATAGCACTAGCATTAGGACTCTTAGCAAGTTTTTGTAAGAAATTTATAACTTCAGAGATGTGGCAATCATCAAAATCTAAACCATTATAATCTAAAGCAATGGGATCATTATCCCCAATGTTGGAAAAAATTTCAGCAGTTTTATCACATGCAGTTTCAACAATTTTAGCAGTTTCAGGCATTTTTTCGCTCTTTGCATTAGAAGTGGAAACATTGACAACACCAATTCTTTTACCATTATTAGTAGGAGGTGCAGCAACATGTGAAGCATTAGCATTACTAGTGGTGGTAATATTCCAAACTTTAGCTATATTATCTTCTTTAGCATTTTCTTCTTTCTCCCACCTAGCACGCAATTCGGCCATCAATCTTATATTCTCATTAATTCTAACTTGGATGGCATTTGCTGTAGTAACAATTTTATTATTATGATTTTCATTAGGCATAACTTTCGATTTCAAAAGATCAACATCAGCGACAAGACTATCGACTTTAGAAGCAAGTATATCAATTTTCCCAAGCTTTTCTTCAACAGATTTGTTAAAAGCGGTTTGTGTACTAATAAATTCTTTAAGCATGGCTTCAAGTCCAGGGGGTGTGTTCCTATTATTGTTGTAAGAATTCCCATAAGAATTACCATAACCGTTACCATTATTATAAGGATATGGCCTATAGTTGTTACTAGAATTGTTCCGATAAGCATTGTTGTTGAAATTATTATTTTTAATGAAGTTTACATCAACATGTTCTACTTGAGCAACCAATGAAGCCAACGGAACATTATTAGGATCAACATTAGTCCTACCATTCACAAGCATAGACATAATAGCATCAATCTTATCATTCAAGGGAGAGGTTTCTTCGACAGAATTTACCTTCTTACCTTGTGGAGCTCTTTCCGTGTGCCATCCAGAGTAATTAATCATCAAATTATCAAGAAGCTTTGTTGCTTCGCCTAGAGTGATGGACATAAAGGTACCTCCAGCAGCTGAATCCAATAGGTTCCGCGAAGAAAAATTCAGTCCTGCATAAAAGGTTTGGATGATCATCCAAGTAGTCAGTCCATGGGTTGGGCAATTTTTAACCAAAGATTTAATTCTTTCCCAAGCTTGGGCAACATGCTCATTATCCAATTGTTTAAATTCATTATGCTACTCCTCAAAGATATAATTTTAGCAGTGGGATAATATCTACCAATAAAAGCATCCTTGCATTTAGTCCATGAATCAATACTATTCTTTGGCAGAGATAGCAACCAATCTTTAGCTCTTCCTCTTAATGAGAAAGGAAACAATTTTAATTTTATAATGTCACCATCTACATCCTTATACTTTTGCATTTCACATAATTCAACAAAATTATTAAGATGGGCCGCAGCATCATCAGAACTAACACCAGAAAATTGCTCTCTCATAACAAGATTCAGTAAAGCAGGTTTAATTTCAAAGAATTCTGCTATAGTAGCAGGTGGAGCAATAGGTGTGCATGAGAAATCATTATTATTTGTGGTTGTGAAGTCACACAACTTAGTATTTTCAGGAGTACCCATTTTAGCAATAGTAAATAAAGCAAACTAGATAAAGTAAATGCAAGTAACTAATTTGTTTTTGTGTTTTTGATATAGAGTGCAAACAAGACAGTAAATAAAGTAAAACTAGCAACTATTTTTTTTGTATTTTGATATAATGCAGCAAACAAGAAAGTAAATAAAATAAAGCAAGATAAAAACAAAGTATAGAGATTGGATGTGGAGACTCCCCTTGCAGCGTGTCTTGATCTCCCCGGCAACGGCGCCAGAAATTTACTTGATGCGCGTAGTTGACGTATGTCTTTCCGTTCAACACGCGTCCGTTGGGAACCCCAAGAGGAAGGTGTGATGCGTACAACAGTAAGTTTCCCTCAGTAAGAAACCAAGGTTTATCGAACCAGTAGGAGCCAGGAAGCACGTCGAAGGTTGATGGCGGCGGAGTGTAGTGCGGCGCAACACCAGGGATTCCGGCACCAACGTGGAACCTGCACAACACAACCAAAGTACTTTGCCCCAACGTAACAGTGCGGTTGTCAATCTCACCGGCTTGCTATAACAAAGGATTAGATGTATAGTGTGGATGATGATTGTTTGCAGAAAATAATAGAACAAGTATTGCAGTAGATTGTATTCGATGTAAAAGAATGGACCGGGGTCCACAATTCACTAGAGGCGTCTCTTCGATAAGAATAAGCATGTTGGGTGAACAAATTACAGTTGGGCAATTGACAAATAGAGAGGGCATGACCATGCACATACATGATATGATGAGTATAGTGAGATTTAATTGGGCATTACGACAAAGTACATAGACTGCTATCCAGCATGCATCTATGCCTAAAAAGTCCACCTTCAGGTTATCATCCGAACCCCTTCTAGTATTAAGTTGCAAACAAAAGACAATTGCATTAAGTATGGTGTGTAATGTAATCAACAACTACATCCTTGGACATAGCATCGATGTTTTATCCCTAGTGGCAATAGCACATCCACAACCTTAGAACTTTCTGTCACTGTCCCAGATTTATTGGAGGCATGAACCCACTATCGAGCATAAATACTCCCTCTTGCAGTTACTAGCAAAAACTTGGCCAGAGCCTCTACTAACAATGGAGAGCATGCAAGATCATAAACAACACATAGTTAATAAATTGATAATCAACATAACATAGTATTCTCTATCCATCGGATCCCAACAAACACAACATATAGCATTACAGATAGATGATCTTGATCATGTTAGGCAGCTCACAAGACCCGACAATGAAGCACAATTAGGAGAAGACGACCATCTAGCTACTGCTATGGACCCATAGTCCAGGGGTGAACTACTCACTCATCACTCCGGAGGCGACCATGGCGGTGAAGAGTCCTCCGGGAGATGATTCCCCTCTCCGGCAGGGTGCCGGAGAGCGATCTCTGAATCCCCGAGATGGGATTGGCGGCGGCGTCTGCGGAAGGTTTTCCGTATCGTGGCTCTCGGTACTGGGGGTTTCGCGATGAAGGCTTTAAGTAGGCGGAGGAGATAGGTCAGGGGGCCACATGAGGGCCCCACACGCTAGGCCGGCGCGGCCAGGGCTTGGGCCGCACCGCCCTGGTGTCTGGCCACCTCGTGGTACCACTTCGTATCCTCTTTGGTCTTCTGGAAGCTTCATGTGAAAATAGGCCCCTGGGCGTTGATTTCGTCCAATTCCGAGAATATTTCCTTACTAGGATTTCTGAAACCAAAAACAGCAGAAAACAGCAACTGGCTCTTCGGCATCTCGTTAATAGGTTAGTGCCGGAAAATGCATAAATATGACATAAAGTATGCATAAAACATGTAGGTATCATCAATAATGTGGCATGGAACATAAGAAATTATCGATACGTCGGAGACGTATCAATGTCGGAGGGAAGCACGGCTTCGGATCCGTATACCAGGAAGAAGGGTGTAAATCCTGTTGACCTGTTAGGGGTAGTTCGTAAACTCCACAAAACAACTTCCAACTCGTCAGCCCAAGCTCCAGCTACTCGTCGCAGCGGTTCTTCAAGGCGTGGCTTAATTCCTGATAATATGAGGCCGTTAGCCCTTTCAACTTGACCATTGGATTGTGGGTGAGCTACAGATGCAAGGTCCAGTTGAATCCCTACTGTCTCGCAATAATCCTTCAATTCTCCTTGTGCGAAGTTTGTGCCGTTATCTGTGATTATGCTATGTGGGATGCCGAATCTCATTACGAGGCTGCAGACGAATTTTAGTGCCGTAGCACCGTCGGCTTTTCTCACTGGCTTTGCCTCGATCCACTTACTGAACTTGTGAACAGCGACCAAGAGGTATTCAAAACCACCAGGAGATGATCTTTTTAACTTACCAACCATATCGAGCCCCCAGACCGCAAACGGCCAGGTGATAGGTATGGTCTTCAGCTCTTGGGCTGGAGCGCTTGGTTGAGTAGCGTAGTAATGAAAACCTCGGCAGGTCTTGACTATCTTGTCAGCATCTTCTTTAGCTGTAAGCCAGTAAAAACCTAACCGAAAAGCTTTTGCAACAAGTGACCTGGGGACGGCATGATGCCCACAATCCCCTGCATGGATCTCTCTGAGGATTTCAATGCCATCTTGATTGGAGACGCATTTGAGAAATACCCCTGTTGCACTTCGTTTGTATAGCTGTCCATCAACAATTGTGTAGGATCTTGCTCGTCTGATGATCTGTCGTGCGAGAACCTCGTCCTCTGGCAACTTCTGATCAATGAGGTAGTCCAGGAAAGGCTGTGTCCAAGCCGGAATGATAGTCATCACTTCTCTGGTTGGAGAAACTGCCACCTCTGGGTTTTCCGGGTTAGCGCCCTTCACCGAGGGTATCCGTAGATGCTCCAGGAAAATACCAGGCGGAATTGGCTTCCTGCCGGATCGGAGCTTGGATAGCATATCTGCCACTGTGTTGTCGTCTCGCCTGACGTACTTGACTTCGTACCCGAGGAAATATTTTGCGATCTCGTCAACTTCGTCTCTGTAAGCCGCCATGACGGAGTTTCTGGCGTTCCAGGTTCCGGATACTTGCTGTGCCACCAGGTCTGAATCTCCGCAACATATGATGTGCTTGATCCCTATCTCCTTGGCAATGCGCAGTCCGTGTAGTAGAGCCTCGTATTCCGCCATATTGTTTGTGGCTTCGAAGTGGATCTGCAGAACATACTGCAGTTCTTCTCCGGTAGGGGACTTCAAGGTGACTCCGGCTCCTGAGCCTTGATGCTGCTTGGATCCATCGAAGTGCATAACCCATGTCTCTGGTTCCGGCTCCAAATTCATATCCGGAGCTTCTGTCCAATCTGCGACGAAATCTGCCAAGACCTGGGATTTGACCGCGGTCCTGGCTTTGTAGTTGATGTCGAAGGCGGATAATTCAATGCCCCATTTTGCTGTGTGTCCTGTTGCGTCAGCGTTGTTGAGAATCGTTGACAGCGGAGCCTTGCTCACGACTGTTACTGGATGCTCCTGGAAGTAGTGTCTCAGCTTCCTGCTGCCTAGGAAAACTCCGTAAGCTAGCTTTTGAAAGTGAGGATAGCGTTGTTTTGATTCCGTAAGCACTTCGCTAATGTAGTAGACTGGCCTTTGGACTCCATACTCGTGACCTTCTTCCTGTCGCTCCACCATGATAACGAAGCTGATGACTCTGTTGGTAGCTGCCAAGTAAAGGAGCATAGGCTCTGACTCTCCTGGAGCTGCTAGGATAGGTGGGGAGGTGTGTATTTCCTTCAACCCTTGAAGTTCTGCATCTGCTGCTTCATCCCAGACAAATTGTCTGTTTTCTTCAATAGCTTGTATAGGGGTAGTGCCTTCTCACCAAGACGGCTAACAAACCTGCTGATTGCTGCGACACAACCAGTTAGTGGTTGCACATCTTTGAGACAAGTTGGCCTTTTTATGCACATGATTGCCTTCATTTTTTCCGGGTTAACTTCAATGCCCCTGTTAGAGACAATGAAGCCAAGGAGTTTTCCAGCTGGTACGCCAAAGACGCACTTCAACGGATTCAACATCATCTTATACCGTCGAAGATTCTCAAAGGTTTTTGTGAGGTCGCTGATCAAGTCGGATCCTTTCCGGGTCATGACCGCGATGTCGTCGACGTAAGCGTGCACATTCCGGCCAATTTGGTCTTTCAAGCATCGCTGCATCGTACGCTGATAGGTGGCACCTGCATTTTTGAAGCCAAAAGGCATAGTAACATAGCAGTAAGTGCCAAATGGGGTGATGAACGAGGTCGCCTTTTGGTCAGACTCTTTCATTCGGATCTGATGATACCCGGAATACGCATCAAGAAAACACAGAAGTTCCGCCCTGCCGTCGAATCAATGACTTGGTCAATGCGCGGCAGGGGAAACGGATCTTTCGGGCAATGTTTGTTCAAGCCAGAGTAATCGATGCACATTCTTAGTATTTCAGAATTCTTTTTGGGTACAAGGATGGGATTTGCGACCCAATCAGTGTGGATAACTTCTATTACAAAACCTGCCTCTAGTAACTTTGCTAATTCCATTCCTATGGCGCGGCGCTTCTTATCTCCAAAGCGTCGGATAGCTTGCTTCACCGGTTTATCCCCCGGGTTTATGTTGACGTAGTGCTCGGCGAGTTCCCTTGGTACTCCGGTCATGTCAGAAGGCTGCCACGCGAAGATATCCATGTTAGCGCGGAGGAACTCGACGAGCGCGCCTTCCTATTTGGGGTCCATGTTGGCTCCGACTGAGACCTGTTTGGAATAGTCTCCTTCCTTGAAGTTGACTTTCTTGGTCTCTATCGCGGCCTTGAAGGAGTTTTTATGCTCAGAGATCTGCTTCTTGGTGGTCTGCATTTCAGTCGGATCCACCGCGGCTCTGTAGCCTTTCAGCTCCTCTCCAGATATCACAGACTCTGCGAAGGCGGCTTCGCCTAACTTGCACTCATGACCCTTTTTGTAGTCTCCGGATATGGTGATCATACCATTAGGACCCGGAATCTTGAGCTTGTTGTAGATGTAGCACGCCCTTGCATGAAACTTGTGATAGGTGGGCCTGCCGAAGATGACGTGGTAGGAGCTCTTGAAGGGCACAACTTCAAACGTGATCTTTTCTTCGCGGAAATTGTGAACATCGCCGAAGGCCACGGGAAGTGTGATGCTGCCGAGGGAATTCGCCTTTTTACCCGGAACTACGCCATGGAACTCAGTGTTGCTGTGTTTGAGCTGTTCCTTGGTAAGGTTCATCCGCTCCAGAGTCTCCAGGTACATGATGTTCAAGCTGGCTCCGCCATCCATGAGGCACTTGGAGAAGTCAAACCCGTCTATGCGGGGACTTACAACCAAGGCGTAACACTCTTTTGGCACAATGGTAGGGTGATCCTCCCTGTCAAATGTGCACGGGACTTCCGACCACCTGACATACTGCGGCACAGCCGGAACTGTGGCGTTCAGGATCCGGATAGCTGACTTGGTAGCGCGGACTGTTGGGGTTCCGAGGAAGGTGTGGTACACGCCCACACTCTTTTTCTCGAATTGGTTGGATTTACCTGCGGACCCTGCCTTGGGATCCGGCGAGTTATCATCCTCGTCCATCGCCTTGGAACTGTCCTCCTCTTTGTCCTTGTTCTTGCCCTTGCCTCCTTTGCCGCGTGGGCGGTGCTTCCGGGCTCGCTTGTATCCTGCTTTCGGGTCGTTTTTCAAATCATTGACCCACTTGCAGTTACGGTTGGTGTGAGTGGCCTTCCCCGTAGCCGGATCCAGGTGGGCCAGGCAGGGCATGTCTCTGTACTCCTCGTAGGTTTGCGGGGCGCGGGATCCGGCAGTTGTGACCTCAGTGCCATGCTGCTGGCCCCTGCCGGCTCCGCCTCCACGGCCGCGTCCTCTTCCCCCTCCTGGACCTCCGCGTTGAAATGCCATGGCTACCATCTCGGATCCGCCACTCTTCTGGTCATCGGGGGGGGGGTCTTCCGCTTGTGGCCGTTGCTGTTACCGTTATCACGATTCTTCTTTTGTTGGTGTAGGGGGATTGTTTTTGCTACGAGGTCTCCGCCTGCGTCAACATCGGCGGTAGTATGATCACTGGCAATGGAGATCATGTCATCCAACGTCAGTTTATTTGCGTTAGCCAAACAAGTGAGCTTATGCCTCAGCAACCCTCCTCTCTGTAGTCGACCAATAAAGGCGTACATAGCGGTGGTGTGGTCGACATTTTCGCACTCGTTCCTGCATGCCAACCATCGTGTGAGGAAGTGTCTTGAGGATTCTCCCATCTTCTGAATGCATGCTTGTAAATCGCTTGCTGTAGCAGGTCTTTTGTAGGTGCCCCTGAAGTGTTTCTCGAAGGCAGTCTTTAGGTCAAACCAGCAAAAGATGGAGTTCTTCTCGAGGTCGCTGAGCCAGATCCGGGCTGGACCTACAAGGTACAGGTGAAGCATGCGGCAAGCGATATTAGGGGTTCCTCCGGCAAAGGTTACTGCATTGTAGTAATCCTCTATCCACGTATCCGGCCTTTCGGTGCCATCATAATGTTTCAGGTTTCCGGGTATCTTGAGGTTCATCCTTGGCTTTGGTTCCTCTCGAATCATCCTGCCGAAGCATTTTGGACCGATGTAATCAGTTCTGTATTCAATGAGGCGTTCCCGCGCGTCACGCGAGCCGTGGCGAGGATATTGTGAGCGAGAGCGAGATCTCCGGCCGCCGCCTCCACCTCCACCTCCGCCGCCACCGCTAGGTGGTGGGTAGGGAGACCTACAAGGGGGCCGATCCGCCTTCAGATTCTCCTCGTCCCTCCCGATGCTGGCTCCGGCTTCTGTGGCTGCCTTCACCTTGGCGCTGGCTGTCATGGTCGTTCCGGCTTCGACGGGGCTCCGTGTCGCGGTCTTCGTTCCGACTCCTCCTAGGCTCGGGCTCACGGTCGTTGTTCTGGCTCCGGCGGGGTTCCGGCGTGCGCTCCCTGTTCCTGTTTCTTGAGGGTAGCACGTTGTCGCGGATGATGATTCCGCCATGCCCATGGGGCCTGGTGTTTCCGGCTGGACTACGGCGGCGAGGGGGACGCGGGTATCCGTTAGGCGGAGGAGAGGGGTTGCGGTATGTGGTGACCCTGCATACCACTGCATGTTGTAGTATGCCAGTCGTTGATATAACATTCACGAAGTACCATTCCGCGAATATTACATCCCTCAGAGTAGTACAACAGAACATAGCAGGGTCCATACTCATTCACATATTATTACAATTAACATACACAAGTTGTCTCGGAGCTCCTCTTGGGTCCTAAGAGGATAACTCCTGGGTTCGAGGAGAACCCAACTTAACTTACAATACCATTGTCTCATTAAACTAAACATTTATTTAATCGAGCAGCTCCTTAGTACGAGTTTGTGCTGCTCGGCTACTACTACTCATCAGATATCTCTAGGCTTGTTCTCCTCCGGAAGCCTCCCCGGATCCGTAGACTATGATAAAGTCTACGCCTTCAACTCCACCTGAGAGGTCAGGTTCATCGTAGCCGATGATCTCGGCTCCATCATTGTTGTCGTAGTCCTCCTCCAGATGATTCAGACAATCTAAGCAGGGGATTTAAGAGTGGTATGAGTACGAGCGTACTCAACAAGTTCATTATAGATAAGAGGTGTTTTATGCACTAGCTACGATATTAGACCAGAAAGTCTAATACCAATGCAAGTTTTTATAAACATTTCTTCAAGAGGTTGCTTTTATTTCAAAGAGCTATGTCCGTCAGCCTTCACCGGTTTACTAGAACTTCATGGAGCTCCTTTCCGGCCGCGTTCGCAGTTCCTCAATCCCGGAACGGGGAGTGACGGAGTCACGGTTCTTACACTCTGCAGAGGTGTGTTGCTTTACCCATAAGAGATCTTAACCTTGGTGCCAACCGGGCAGCTTTCCCGTCCACACTTCCTTCGGTGTGAGGCCCGGTATAAGGTCTAGCCAATCATGTTCCTCCGCTACCTCGAACACCCACCCTTTGTTGCATGCCCCGACCCTGGGTCCTCGCCGGTCCCATGATTCCCATATATTTCAGGGTGGACCCCGACCACGACGACAGTCTGGGATCGAACCAAACTCCTTCGCCGGTAGCTGCAACCCATCATAGACTGCAATACCGTGGGGACTTAGGACTCCCCAGCCTCACCAGCTTGCTCCTTCGGGCGACAAGTGTACTACGGACTATGCCGTGGGGACTTAGGACTCCCCGGCCTCACCGGCTTGCCCCCTTGGATTACAAGTGTACTACGGTAAAGCGCATCCGTTGATGAACGAGAGGTGGAAACACTTTTGACTACTCCGTCCCACTCCGGATCTTATGGTTAACACGGATATTACGGCACAAGAATCACTGGCGACATTTGTTGTTTAATCCTAGATGGATATAAGCCCGTGCAATGGAACCTCCACCATATCAACACAATCCATGGTTCCATTGCCCACCACATAGTCATATTCATAGTTATGAAAATAGTGGTTTTGTTTTTCATGCAATAGTGATAAATATAGTACTTTGCAAGTAATTTGGTAAAAATACTCAAATGACATGAGCAAGCGATGAACTTGCACGAACAACTGCAAAGTTCTGCGGTTGGAAGGTGTGGACTGACCCTTGTCCTCTTGTTCTGAAAAATAGCATCATTGTCCGATAAGGGCAATGGTTAAAGAAGCAATTATGCATGATTCCATTTTTAGGGTTTGTTCCCCCTTCCGATGTCGTTATTATTTCATGTAAGAGGTTAATACTAAGAATAATTTGGAGAGACTTGTTTAAGAGTAAAATACTACCTTGAAATGTTGTCAAGGTGTTTTTAAAGTCCAAATGCATTAATGGACTTATTTTCATTATTGAAAATAATATGTGTGATTTAAATCATTATTTGAATCATCAAATTAAGATTCATTCTTAATTGTCTTCAAAAATTCTCTTTGATATTTTATTTAGTTAGGGAATTTTATGCTGATCTATTTTCATATTTTTAATTATTTTTTAGAGCTATTTAACATTTCTTACATAATTTTAAAGTTTACTGTATTTCTTGGAATTAGAAAATGACCTAAATGCCCTTGGGCCCCACATGTCGGGTTGGCCCAACGGTTTAGGTCGCACCCGAGCCACCCTTTGGGCTCGGTCGGCCCAGTTGTCCTCTCTCCTCTCCTCGCGCAGAAACCCTAACCTCTCTCTTGCTCTCGTGACACCGTGGTCGCCTCGCCGTCGCCGAATTATTCTGACCGCCACCGGCCGTCCCCGCCGGCGAGATCGGACGCAATCGAACGGCCGCACGACGGCGCACCGATCGGTCCGCGCCGATCTGTGTTTCCTCGCCGCCACCGCTCTTCCCCAACACCTCTGCGACATGGCCGAGGGTTTCCGCGGCCACCTCGTCGCAGCCGTTGATTCTGGCGCCGTGGCGTGGCCGTGTGCCCTGCCGTGGTTGCGTTGGAGCCCTGCGCCTCGGCGACCGCCTGGCTTGGCCGCGGCTTGGTGCTGCCGTGGCCGGTCCGTGCCGCCGTGCCGCCATGGCACGCTGTGGTGCTGCTGCTCCAGGTATGTGCGCCGCCTACACTTCTTCTACTTGATTTCCATCTCCTCCTCTTCTTCGTCTAGCTTGGTCACAGGCTTACCGTGCCTCATAGTGAGTACGGCCATGCCGTGATCTGTCTTTAGCTTGTGTTCATGCCTTGTGTTGCTTTGTCTTTGCTTCTGCTGCTCATGCTTTGTTCAAGCCACTTGCCTCTACTGGCCTTGGCCATTGTTGCCCTGGCCATTCCGGTGCTTACTATTCATGCTAGGTTCCTCCTGTGCCTCTGTCTTGTTCCTATGCTTGCACGATACTCATGTGTGATCATGGATGCTTTTACGGCTTAGTTGTAGATTGCTATTATTGCAAATTTGCAAGTGCCGGTGTTGTTGTGGCTAATTCTTGTGCTCTAACTCATGAACACTGCTTTCACGAGCATTCTTGTTAGCTTGATGGTATGATTCGGTGATGAACATGAAGTATTTTACTTGTTTGTTATGGTCGAGTGTACCTCATGTATTTGATGTGCTTCGGATACAATTGTAAATGATTTATGTAATTGTTTGTGATATAACTGTTGCTTAAGCTGTGGCTATTTCATTTATATGATTCATGGATTGCTTGCCGAGGCTTGCCCTTGTCAAGCTTTTGTATGCTAAGGCAAGCCACGATGATCATATAATCATCGAGTGCTGATGATTTTCTGCTGTCCTATGGCTTGTGTTTCATTGATGCTTTTACTTGACCTGTGTGGTACTCAAGCATGTCTTTGGTGCATGCTCTTGCTTACCCCGGCTCTGTTGTGGCTTGCGGTGATCTTCTAGATCATGAGCAAGTGTATGTATTACTGGTTGCTTGTGTATTTCAATTATCTGTCTAGTTTGGCTTAATCACATGGATAATTGATGTGAGCTGCTCTGCAGGTTATGATCATTTCATTGAGTTTGGTAGGGTTAGATGGATGCCAACACCTGGTTGTGTACCCTAGCCCTCCTTTTGAACCCTCTCTGGGTGATGATATCTGTGCATGGTTTCTTTGTTGGAATTGGTTAAGTGGTTGAGGTGATCTGGCGGTATTCATGTGCTTGCCACAGGATGGCTCCCCTGTTTGGTGGCTTTACGTGATGGATAGATGCTCACTTTGGCTAGTCACTTAGTGAATTTCCGGTAGCCTTGATGTTGATAATTAGGATAGGCACATGTTGCTGTCAATCGATGGTTTAGCTAGGTCAATAGGTGCTTGGTGATTCTGAATGGTTGCAAGGAGTAAATCCATGCTTGGATTTCTCTGGTTTTGACACTTTGTCTTTGTCATAACCGGTGTTCCCTGGTTTATTTTCCTTTTAGCCTTGGTTGTACTTGCTGGCACCAATTGGTTTAGTACCCAAATGATGATACACCCGGGGTTTTCTACCCTTACATTATCCCTGTGATGCAATCATGCTTAAGTATGAGCAAGATATGATCTTGCTCAGGCTCTTGTGTGGTATACCTCACTCCAGCTCCTAGAATTAAGTGTTGTTGTAGAGGATTGCTTCTGTGATGCTTGGTTTGCTTGCCCTTCTCCTCCTTACAAGCTTGTGGTGCTTTACTCCATCTGGTACTTGC
>NC_061511.1:133191229-133281076 GCF_022539505.1 Lolium rigidum
CCGTCCCACTCCGGATCTTATGGTTAACACGGATATTACGGCACAAGAATCACTCGGCGACATTTGTTGTTTAATCCTAGATGGATATAAGCCCGTGCAATGGAACCTCCACCATATCAACACAATCCATGGTTCCATTGCCCACCACATAGTCATATTCATAGTTATGAAAATAGTGGTTTTGTTTTTCATGCAATAGTGATAAATATAGTACTTTGCAAGTAATTTGGTAAAAATACTCAAATGACATGAGCAAGCGATGAACTTGCCTGAACACTGCAAAGTTCTGCAGTTGGAAGGTGTGGACTGACCCTTGTCCTCTTGTTCTGAAAAATAGCATCATTGTCCGATAAGGGCAATGGTTAAAGAAGCAATTATGCATGATTCCATTTTTAGGGTTTGTTCCCCTTCCGATGTCGTTATTATTTCATGTAAGAGGTTAATACTAAGAATAATTTGGAGAGACTTGTTTAAGAGTAAAATACTACCTTGAAATGTTGTCAAGGTGTTTTTAAAGTCCAAATGCATTAATGGACTTATTTTCATTATTGAAAATAATATGTGTGATTTAAATCATTATTTGAATCATCAAATTAAGATTCATTCTTAATTGTCTTCAAAAATTCTCTTTGATATTTTATTTAGTTAGGGAATTTTATGCTGATCTATTTTCATATTTTTAATTATTTTTTTAGAGCTATTTAACATTTCTTACATAATTTTAAAGTTTCTGTATTTCTTGGAATTAGAAAATGACCTAAATGCCCTTGGGCCCCACCTGTCAGGTTGGCCCAACGGTTTAGGTCGCACCCGAGCCACCCTTTGGGCTCGGTCGGCCCATTCGTCCTCTCCCCTCTCCTCGCGCAGAAACCCTAACCTCTCTCTTGCTCTCGCGACACCGTGGTCGCCTCGCCGTCGCCGAATTATTCCGACCGCCACCGGCCGTCCCCGCCGGCGAGATCGGACGCAATCGAACGGCCGCACGACGGCGCACCGATCGGTCCGCGCCGATCTGTGTTTCCTCGCCGCCACCGCTCTTCCCCAACACCTCTGCGACATGGCCGAGGGTTTCCGCGGCCACCTCGTCGCAGCCGTTGATTCTGGCGCCGTGGCGTGGCCGTGTGCCCCCGCCGTGGTTGCGTTGGAGCCTCGCGCCTCGGCGACCGCCTGGCTTGGCCGCGGCTTGGTGCTGCCGTGGCCGGTCCGTGCCGCCGTGCCGCCATGGCACGCTGTGGTGCTGCTGCTCCAGGTATGTGCGCCGCCTACACTTCTTCTACTTGATTTCCTTCTCCTCCTCTTCTTCGTCTAGCTTGGTCACAGGCTTACCGTGCCTCATAGTGGTACGGCCATGCCGTGATGCTGCTGCTGTTCTGCTTGTGTTGCTGTGCTGCTGTGCTGCTCATGCTGTTCAAGCCACTGCCTCTACTGGCCTTGGCCATTGTTGCCCTGGCCATTCCAGTGCTTACTATTCATGCTAGGTTCCTCCCTGTGCCTCTGTCTTGTTCCTATGCTTGCCTGATACTCATGTGTGATCATGGATGCTTTTCTGGCTTAGCTGTAGATTGCTATTATTGCAAATTTGCAAGTGCCAGTGTTGTTGTGGCTAATTCTTGTGCTCTAACTGATGAACCTGCTTTCCTGAGCATTACTGTTAGCTTGATGGTATGATTCAGTGATGAACATGAAGTATTTTACTTGTTTGTTATGGTCCAGTGTACCTCATGTATTTGATGTGCTTCTGGATACAATTGTAAATGATTTATGTAATTGTTTGTGATATAACTGTTGCTTAACTGTGGCTATTTCATTTATATGATTCATGGATTGCTGCCAGGCTTGCCCTTGTCAAGCTTTTGTATGCTAAGGCAAGCCCTGATGATCATATAATCATCAGTACTTGATGATTTTCTGCTGTCCTATGGCTTGTGTTTCACTGATGCTTTTACTTGACCTGTGTGGTACTCAAGCATGTGCTGGTGCATGCTCTTGCTTACCCCAAGACTTCTGTTGTGGCTTGCAGTGATCTTCTAGATCATGAGCAAGTGTATGTATTACTGGTTGCTTGTGTATTTCAATTATCTGTCTAGTTTGGCTTAATCACATGGATAATTGATGTGAACTGCTCTGCAGTTATGATCATTTCATTGAGTTTGGTAGGGTTAGATGGATGCCAACACCTGGTTGTGTACCCTAGCCCTCCTTTTGAACCCTACTGGGTGATGATATCTGTGCATGGTTTCTTTGTTGGAATTGGTTAAGTGGTTGAGGTGATCCTGGCAGTATTCATGTGCTGCCCTGGGATGGCTCCCCTGTTTGGTGGCTTTCTGTGATGGATAGATGCTCACTGGCTAGTCACTTAGTGAATTTCCAGTAGCCTTAATGTTGATAATTAGGATAGGCACATGTTGCCTGTCAATCTAATGGTTTAGCTAGGTCAATAGGTGCTTGGTGATTCTGAATGGCTGCAAGGAGTAAATCCATGCTGGATTTCTCTGGTTTTGACACTGTGCTGTCATAACCAGTGTTCCCTGGTTTATTTTCCTTTTAGCCTTGGTTGTACTTGCTGGCACCAATTGGTTTAGTACCCAAATGATGATACACCCAGGGTTTTCTACCCTTCTGTGCTCCTGTGATGCAAGCATGCTTAAGTATGAGCAAGATATGAGCTTGCTCAGGCTCTTGTGTGGTATACCTCACTCCAGCTCCTAGAATTAAGTGTTGTTGTAGAGGATTGCTTCTGTGATGCTTGGTTTGCTTGCCCTTCTCCTCCTTACAAGCTTGTGGTGCCTTACTCCATCTGGTACTTGCTCACAGCTGACAGTTCTTGGTGAAACTGTCCCTGGATGATTTCTGGTGGGTTGTTGTTCTTCCTGTTCTAAGTGTTCTTGGTGTTCTTGGTGTTCTTGGTGAACTTACCACTGCTGCTTGTCGATGACTGAACAAATGGCTAGGGTTTGGCTTCTGAAAAGTTTATATGTGGTGCTCTATTGCATCCCTGGTCGACAGCTCCTGCTTGTCACTTTGGTGACTCACTGATAATGTGTGTGTGTGTTGTGCCGCATGCACACTCAGTGGCTTGGTGTTGAGCATGCACACATGATGTGTGTGCTGCTTGTGTGTCTGTGTGTACCAGATCCTGTGCACCTGGCTTGGAGAGGATCAGCTCGGCAGAGCTGTGATATTATCCACCATAATCACTTCTTTTCTAATCTGCCAAGTGGCTTTGCCACTTGGCATAATTTGTTCTTCTTCTTTGTGTGATTTTGTGCAGGGTTCAACAATTGATCAAAATGGACAGGAAGATCATCAAATCCAAGATCAAGTGAAGATGATCTTGTAGTATTTAGACTAGGATCATTAACTTGTAATTTTTCTTTATTTTTCTTTCTTCTATACTGCCCATTTATGTAATGTGTTGTATTATTCATTTAATTCACTTATGAATATTGTAATGACTTTGTAAATTGTGTGATGATCAATAAAGCTCATGGTTTTTCTCTAATGAGCTTTACTTTACTTTATTTACTCATATTGTTTATTATTTATATTTTACTTAATGAATTTCCTCACAATTCAATATTTAGGGTAATTTTTTAATATTTGAATTTGAAATTCAAATTCTTCATTGGTTTGAATTCAATCATGTCACTTTATTTAGAATTCAACCATGCAAACTCTCCCCTCTCTTCTCAAAACCCTAAACTAGTGAAGTGAGATGCAAATTTGTCGCACTCTCGAAACCCTAACCCTGTAAGGTGTCGAGAGAGAAACTTGTCCCCCTTCGATGCAGTTTTTGTTTAAAAGCGCGAAATTTCCCCAGAATTTACTATGCAATGCACATCCCTTTCTAAAATCTACCCCTCGATCGTCTCTAAACCTGGGACATTACACGGTACTTGCCCCTTCCAGAGTACATTGCATCCTTTCCCTTTCTTGGATCTGACGGAGGCGTCTTTGATGGTACCGGGATTGGATTTGGGTGTTCTCTGGCTTTCCTTCTGCGTTCCGAGGATCCGGTTCGCGATTCGTCGTATCGATGGAGATTCTCGTAGGCGTCCTTCTGCGCAGTGGAGACGCAATGCTCTGGGTTAGATTCCAATTTGCGCGAAGTGTCTGCCTTGCTTTGCTGCTGCATTGCTGAAGCGACGAGCGTACGGACGTAGTCGATGTCGATCTCCTCGTCCTTTTTCTTCAAGATCTCCGCAGCCTTCTTCATGTTGTCCTTTGGAGTGGCGTATGGCTGCTGCTCAGTCGGAGTTGCGAAGGTGATCTTACGGGGAGCTATCAACTCTCGCCGAACTCTTTCGACCTCCTGATGGGCTTCGACGATCTTGTCCTCCCAATGCTTCCGGAGTTCCTTGACCTTTGCCAATCCTTCGTCTACCTCCTGCTCGCGTTGGATGAAGTCTTCCACAAAAACTGCGGCGTGCTTCCTTTCATCAAGCATTGCAGCTGTGGTATCGGCGAACTTCTTGGCTGTGGCCAGCATCTCCAGTCTCTTGGCTTCTAGCGCTTCTACGTCTTCGGGAGTGATGGGTTTGTTAAGAATATCCGAGTGATAAATTGCATCCATGCCTGCTTGTGCAACCATCTCCTCCGATGACAGGAGGTCCTCGGAGGAGGGCTCCTTATGCGGTCGTTCCCGCGACATTGGAGATCCTTGTCGAGATGGCTGGGGGTCGGATTGGGTGTTTGCATCTTCTGATCCAGGTTGTCCCAGCGCCACCAAGGTCGCAAGTACCTGCTTAGGCTGGGCGGATTCAACTTCAGGCTGATCACCGAATCCGTGTTCCCCTAACTTGCGGTTGAACTCTTCAGTATCCATGGAGGGGGTATACCCGGAAATTGGGCTTAGGTTGCCCAAAATCGACTCTTCGGCCGGAGTTCCGCTTTGTCCGATAGGCTCGACCTGATCCGGAACAGCGTCGTTTTCCGGTGCCTCGACCTGCTCGGGACCAGCTCCGACTTCTTGAGGGGCGGTCCCGGCGGTATGGGCCAAGAAGTGTACGAAGTGGCACCTCTGCTTTTCTAACACCTGGGAGACCCAGGCGGATCTGCATTGGTCTTCCACCGTTATTTCCTGCTCAGGGGCGGATTGGGTGGGTTTTGAAATTTCCGGATCCAAGGCGGAATCTTCCTTGGGAAGCTCCCGCATCTCAGATCGGATCTTCGCGACTCGCGTCCAGCTCTCGACGGCGGTCGCGTCTCGTAGTTACTTATCGATACGTCTCCAACGTATCGATAATTTCTTGTGTTCCATGCCACATTATTGATGTTATCTACATGTTTTATGCACACTTTATGTCATATTCGTGCATTTTCCGGAACTAACCTATTAACAAGATGCCGAAGTGCCAGTTGTTGTTTTCGCTGTTTTTGGTTTCAGAAATCCTAGTAAAGAAATATTCTCGGAATTGGACGAAATAAAAGCCCGGAGGCCTATTTTCTCACGAAGCTTCAGAAGACCGAAGACGAGACGAAGAGGGGCCACGGGGGAGCCAAACCCTAGGGCGGCGCGGCCCCCCTTGGCCGCGCGGCCCTGTGGTGTGGGCCCCCCGTGCCGCCTCTCGACTTGCCCTTCCGCCTACTTAAAGCCTCCGTGACGAAACCCCCAGTACCGAGAGCCACGATACGGAAAACATTACTGAGACGCCGTCGCCGCCGATCCCATCTCGGGGGATCCCGGAGATCGCCTCCGGCACCCTGCCGGAGAGGGGAATCATCTCCCGGAGGACTCTACACCGCCATGGTCGCCTCCGGAGTGATGAGTGAGTAGTCTACCCCTGGACTATGGGTCCATAGCAGTAGCTAGATGGTTGTCTTCTCCCCATTGTGCTATCATTGTCGGATCTTGTGAGCTGCCTATCATGATCAAGATCATCTATATGTAATTCTATATGTTGCGTTTGTTGGGATCCGATGAATAGAGAATACTTGTTATGTTGATTATCAAAGTTATGCTTATGTGTTGTTTATGATCTTGCATGCTCTCCGTTATTAGTAGATGCTCTGGCCAAGTAGATGCTTTTAACTCCAAGAGGGAGTACTTATGCTCGATAGTGGGTTCATGCCTCGCATTGACACTCGGGACAGAGTGATGCGAAAGTTCTAAGGTTGTGTTGTGCTGTTGCCACTAGGGATAAAACATTGATGCTATGTCTAAGGATGTAGTTGTTGATTACATTACGCACCATACTTAATGCAATTGTCTCGTTGCTTTGCAACTTAATACCGGAGGGGTTCGGATGATAACTCGAAGGTGGACTTTTTAGGCATAGATGCGGTTGGATGGCGGTCTATGTACTTTGTCGTAATGCCCAATTAAATCTCACTATACTCATCATGATATGTATGTGCATGGTCATGCTCTCTTTATTTGTCAATTGCCCAACTGTAATTTGTTCACCCAACATGCTGTTCGTCTTATGGGAGAGACACCTCTAGTGAACCGTGGACCCCGGTCCAATTCTCTTTACCGAAATACAATCTATCGCAATACTTGTTTTTACTGTTTTCTCTCGCAAACAAACATCTTCCACACAATACAGCTTAATCCTTTGTTACAGCAAGTCAGTGAGATTGACAACCTCATCTGTTTCGTTGGGGCAAAGTAGCTTGGTTGTGTTGTGCAGGTTCCACGTTGGCGCCGGAATCTCTGGTGTTGCGCCGCACTACATCCCGCCGCCATCAACCTTCAACGTGCTTCTTGGCTCCTCCTGGTTCGATAAACCTTGGTTTCTTTCTGAGGGAAAACTTGCTGCTGTGCGCATCATACCTTCCTCTTGGGGTTGCCCAAAGAACGTGTGAAATACACGCCATCAAGCTCTTTTTCTGGCGCCGTTGCCGGGGAGATCAAGACACGCTGCAAGGGGAGTCTCCACTTCTCAATCTCTTTAGTTTGTTTTTGTCTTGCTTTATTTTATTTACTACTTTGTTTGCTACACTAAATCAAAACACAAAAAAATTAGTTGCTAGTTTTACTTTATTTACTGTCTTGCACTTTATATCAAAAACACAAAAAAATTAGTTTACTTTCATTTACTTTATCTAGTTTGTTTTATTTACTGTTGCTAAAATGGCCAACCCTGAAAATACTAAGTTGTGTGACTTCACAACCACAAATAATAATGATTTCTTATGCACACCTATTGCTGCACCTGCTACTACAGCAGAATTCTTTGAAATTAAACCTGCTTTACTGAATCTTGTCATGAACAATCAATTTTCTGGAATTAGTTCTGATGATGCTGCTGCCCATCTTAATAATTTTGTTGAACTATGCGAAATGCAAAAATATAAAGATGTAGATGGTGATATTATTAAACTAAAATTGTTCCCTTTCTCATTAAGAGGAAGAGCTAAAGATTGGTTGCTATCTCTGCCTAAGAATAGTATTGATTCATGGACTAAATGCAAGGATGCTTTTATTGGTAGATATTATCCCCCTGCTAAAATTATATCTTTGAGGAGTAGCATAATGAATTTTAAACAATTAGATACTGAACATGTTGCTCAAGCTTGGGAAAGAATGAAATCTCTGGTTAAAAATTGCCCAACCCATGGATCGACTACTTGGATGATCATCCAAACCTTCTATGCAGGACTAAATTTTTCTTCGCGGAATTTATTGGATTCAGCTGCTGGAGGTACCTTTATGTCCATCACTCTTGGTGAAGCAACAAAGCTTCTCGATAATATGATGATCAACTACTCTGAATGGCACACGGAAAGAGCTCCACAAGGTAAGAAGGTAAATTCTGTTGAGGAATCCTCTTCCTTGAATGATAAGGTTGATGCTATTATGTCTATGCTTGCGAATGATAGGACTAATGTTGATCCTAATAATGTTCCATTAGCTTCATTGGTTGCACAAGAAGAACATGTTGATGTAAACTTCATTAAAAATAATAATTTCAACAACAATGCTTATCGGAACAATTCTAGTAATAACTATAGGCCATATCCTTATAATAATGGTAACGGTTATGCTAATTCTTATGGGAATTCTTACAACAATAATAGGAATTCACCCCCTGGACTTGAAGCCATGCTTAAAGAATTTATTAGTACACAAACTGCCTTTAACAAATCTGTTGAGGAAAAGCTCAATAAAATTGATATTCTTGTTTCTAGAGTTGATAGTCTTGCCTCTCGATGTTGATCTTTTGAAATCAAAAGTTATGCCTAATAGGGATATTGAAAATAAAATTGCTACTACAGCAAATGCCATTCAAGTTAGAATTAATGAGAATATAAGATTAATGGCTGAACTGCGTGCTAGGTGGGATAGAGAAGAAAATGAAAAATTAGCTAAAGAGAAGAATATAGCTAAAGTTTGGACTATTACCACCACTAGTAATGCTAATGCTACACATGTTGCTGCACCTCCTACTCATACTAATAAAAGAATTGGTGTTAGCAATGTTTCCACTTCTAATGCAAAGCGCGAAAAACTGCCCGAAACTGCTAAAACTACCGAAACCGCCTCGTGATAAAGCTGCTGAAATTTTTTCCAACATTGGGGATGATGATCCCATTTCTTTAGATTATAATGGTTTGAATTTTGATGATTGCCACATCTCTGAAGTTATAAAGTTCTTGCAAAAACTTGCTAAAAGTCCTAATGCTAGTGCTATAAATTTGGCTTTCACGCATCATATTACAAATGCTCTCATAAAAGCTAGAGAAGAGAAACTAGAGCGCGAAGCCTCTATTCCTAAAAAGCTAGAGGATGGTTGGGAGCCCATCATTAAGATGAAGGTTAAAGATTTTGATTGTAATGCTTTATGTGATCTTGGTGCAAGTATTTCTGTTATGCCTAAGAAAATTTATAATATGCTTGACTTGCCACCGCTGAAAAATTGTTATTTGGATGTTAATCTTGCTGATCATTCTACAAAGAAACCTTTGGGTAAAGTTGATAATGTTCGCATTACCGTTAACAATAATCTTGTTCCCGTTGATTTTGTTGTCTTGGATATTGAATGCAATGCATCTTGTCCAATTATATTGGGAAGACCTTTTCTTCGAACCTGTTGGTGCTATTATTGATATGAGGGAAGGAAATATAAAATATCAATTTCCTCTCAAGAAAGGTATGGAACACTTCCCTAGAAAGAGAATGAAGGTACCTTATGATTCTATCATTAGAACAAATTATGATGTTGATGCTTCATCTCTCGATGTTACTTGATACACACTTTCTGCGCCTAGCTGAAAGGCGTTAAAGAAAGGCGCTTATGGGAGACAACCCATGTTTTTACCTACAGTACTTTGTTTTTATTTTGTGTCTTGGAAGTTGTTTACTACTGTAGCAACCTCTCCTTATCTTAGTTTTGAGTTTTGTTGTGCCAAGTTAAGCCGTTGATAGAAAAGTAAGTACTAGATTTGGATTACTGCGCAGTTCCAGATTTCTTTGCTGTCACGAATCTGAGCCCACTGCCCTGCAGGAAGCTCAGAAAATTATGCCAATTTACGTGAATGATCCTCAGATATGTACGCAACTTTCATTCAATTTGAGCATTTTCATTTGAGCAAGTCTGGTGCCATTTTAAAATTCGTCAATACGAACTGTTCTGTTTTGACAGATTCTGCCTTTTATTTCGCATTGCCTCTTTCGCTATGTTGGATGAATTTCTTTGATCCACTAATGTCCAGTAGCATTATGCAATGTCCAGAAGTGTTAAGAATGATTGTGTCACCTCTGAATATGTCAATTTATATTGTGCACTAACCCTCTAATGAGTTGTTTCGAGTTTGGTGTGGAGGAAGTTTTCAAGGATCAAGAGAGGAGTATGATGCAACATGATCAAGGAGAGTGAAAGCTCTAAGCTTGGGGATGCACCCGGTGGTTCACCCCTGCATATATCAAGAAGACTCAAGCGTCTAAGCTTGGGGATGCCCAAGGCATCCCCTTCTTCATCAACAAATTATCGGGTTCCTCCCCGAAACTACATTTTTATTCGGCCACATCTTATGTGCTTTTTCTTGGAGCGTCGGTTTGTTTTTGTTTTTGTTTTGTTTGAATAAAATGGATCCTAGCATTCACTTTATGGGAGAGATACACGCTCCGCTTTAGCATATGGACAAATATGTCCTTGGTTTCTACTCATAGTATTCATGGCGAAGTTTCTCCTTCGTTAAATTGTTATATGGTTGGAATTGGAAAATGATACATGTAGTAATTGCTATAAATGTCTTGGGTAATGTGATACTTGGCAATTGTTGTGCTCATGTTTAAGCTCTTGCATCATATGCTTTGCACCCATTAATGAAGAAATACATAGAGCATGCTAAAATTTGGTTTGCATATTTGGTTTCTCTAAGGTCTAGATAATTTCTAGTTTTGAGTTTGAACAACAAGGAAGACGGTGTAGAGTCTTATAATGTTTTCAATATGTCTTTTATGTGAGTTTTGCTGCACCGGTTCATCCTTGTGTTTGTTTCAAATAAGCCTTGCTAGCCTAAACCTTGTATCGAGAGGAATACTTCTCATGCATCCAAAATACTTGAGCCAACCACTATGCCATTTGTGTCCACCATACCTACCTACTACATGGTATTTTCCCGCCATTCCAAAGTAAATTGCTTGAGTGCTACCTTTAAAATTCCATCATTCACCTTTGCAATATATAGCTCATGGGACAAATAGCTTAAAAACTATTGTGGTATTGAATATGTAATTATGCACTTTATCTCTTATTAAGTTGCTTGTTGTGCGATAACCATGTTTATCGGGGAACGCCATCAACTCATTGTTGAATTTCATGTGAGTTGCTATGCATGTTCGTCTTGTCTGAAGTAAGGGCGATCTACACTGAGTTGAATGGTTTGAGCATGCATATTGTGAGAGAAGAACATTGGGCCGCTAACTAAAGCCATGATTCATGGTGGAAGTTTCAGTTTTGGACAAACATCCTCAAATCTCTAATGAGAAAAGAATTAATTGTTGTCAAATGCTTAAAGCATTAAAAGAGGAGTCCATTATCTGTTGTCTATGTTGTCCCGGTATGGCGGCATAGAGGTACCCCTTTGTGAAACTTGGTTAAAGCATATGTATTGCGGTGATAATCCAGGTAGTCCAAGCTAATTAGGACAAGGTGCGAGCACTATTAGTACACTATGCATGAGGCTTGCAACTTATAAGATATAATTTACATGATGCATATGCTTTATTACTACCGTTGACAAAATTGTTTCATGTTTTCAAAATCAAAGCTCTAGCACAAATATAGCAATCGATGCTTTTCCTCTATGAGGACCATTCTTTTACTTTCAATGTTGAGTCAGTTCACCTATTTCTATCCACCTCAAGAAGCAAACACTTGTGTGAACTGTGCATTGATTCCTACATACTTGCTTATTGCACTTATTATATTACTCTATGTTGACAATATCCATGAGATATACATGTTACAAGTTGAAAGCAACCGCTGAAACTTAATCTTCTTTGTGTTGCTTCAATACCTTTACTTTGAATTATTGCTTTATGAGTTAACTCTTATGCAAGACTTATTGATGCTTGTCTTGAAGTGCTATTCATGAAAAGTCTTTGCTTTATGATTCACTTGTTTACTCATGTCATACACATTGTTTTGATCGCTGCATTCTCTACATATGCTTTACAAATAGTATGATCAAGTTTATGATGGCATGTCACTCTGGAAATTATCTTTGTTATCGCTTTACCTGCTCGGGACGAGCGAGAACTAAGCTTGGGGATGTCGATACGTCTCCAACGTATCGATAATTTCTTGTGTTCCATGCCACATTATTGATGTTATCTACATGTTTTATGCACACTTTATGTCATATTCGTGCATTTTCCGGAACTAACCTATTAACAAGATGCCGAAGTGCGATTCTGTCGTTTTCGCTGTTTTTGGTTTCAGAAATCCTAGTAAAGAAATATTCTCGGAATTGGACGAAATAAAAGCCCAGAGGCCTATTTTCTCACGAAGCTTCCGTAAGACCGAAGACGAGACGAAGAGGGGCCACGGGGAGCCAAACCCTAGGGCGGCGCGCCCCTTCGGCCGCGCGGCCCCGTGGTGTGGGCCCCCGTGCCGCCTCTCGACTTGCCTCTTCCGCCTACTTAAAGCCTCCGTGATCGAAACCCCAGCATCGAGAGCCACGATACGGAAAACATTACCGAGACGCCGTCGCCGCTGATCCCATCTCGGGGGATCTCGAGATCGCCTCCCGCACTCCGCCGAGAGGGGAATCATCTCCCGGAGGACTCTACACCGCCATGGTCGCTCTCGGAGTGATGAGTGAGTAGTCTACCCTGGACTATGGGTCCATAGCAGTAGCTAGATGGCTGTCTTCTCCCATTGTGCTATCATTGTCGGATCTTGTGAGCTGCCTATCATGATCAAGATCATCTATATGTAATTCTATATGTTGCGTTTGTTGGGATCCGATGAATAGAGAATACTTGTTATGTTGATTATCAAAGTTATGCTTATGTGTTGTTTATGATCTTGCATGCTCTCCGTTATTAGTAGATGCTCTGGCCAAGTAGATGCTTTTAACTCCAAGAGGGAGTACTTATGCTCGATAGTGGGTTCATGCCCGCATTGACACTGGGACATGAGAGAAAGTTCTAAGGTTGTGTTGTGCTGTTGCCACTAGGGATAAAACATTGATGCTATGTCTAAGGATGTAGTTGTTGATTACATTACGCACCATACTTAATGCAATTGTCTGTTGCTTTGCAACTTAATCCTCGGAGGGGTTCGGATGATAACTCGAAGGTGGACTTTTTGAGCATAGATGCGTTGGATGGCGGTCTATGTACTTTGTCGTAATGCCCAATTAAATCTCACTATACTCATCATGATATGTATGTGCATGGTCATGCTCTCTTTATTTGTCAATTGCCCAACCGTAATTTGTTCACCCAACATGTCTGTTCGTCTTATGGGAGAGACACCTCTAGTGAACTGTGGACCCCGGTCCAATTCTCTTTACTGAAATACAATCTACCGCAATACTTGTTTTTACTGTTTTCGTGCAAACAAACATCTTCCACACAATACGGTTAATCCTTTGTTACAGCAAGTCAGGTGAGATTGACAACCTCACCGTTTCGTTGGGGCAAAGTAGCTTGGTTGTGTTGTGCAGGTTCCACGTTGGCGCCGAACTCTCCGGTGTTGCGCCGCACTACATCCCGCCGCCATCAACCTTCAACGTGCTTCTTGGCTCCTCCTGGTTCGATAAACCTTGGTTTCTTTCTGAGGGAAAACTTGCTGCTGTGCGCATCATACCTTCCTCTTGGGGTTGCCCAACGAACGTGTGAAATACACGCCATCACTTACCAGTGGGTTTTCGTCGGAATCGACGGTTTCCCCGATGAAGATGTGTGTGCCGCCAACTGGGACGATGGAGAGCTTGACGGGGTTTGTCTTAGCCGGAATCCAGCACTCATCCGGAGGGACGAACGGCAGATTTCCGGCGTAAAGGACGCGCCCCACAGCGATGGTGTCGTCGTAGCTTCCCATGGCGGAACCCTCCCGGTTCCAGCCTCCAGACGCCACAGGCTCCACGGTGGGCGCCAAATGTCGTTGCCTAATTGACGGTGACACGCGTACAGCACATGACCGTTGGGAACCCCAAGTGGAAGGTGTGATGCGTACAGCAGTAAGTTTCCCTCAGTTAGAAACCAAGGTTTATCGAACCAGTAGGAGTCAAGAAGCACGTGAAGGTTGATGGCAGCGAGATGTAGTGCGGCGCAACACCAGGGATTCCGGTGCCAACGTGGAACCTGCACAACACAAACAAAGTACTTTGCCCCAACGTAACAGTGAGGTTGTCAATCTCACCGGCTTGCTGTAACAAAGGATTAGATGTATAGTGTGGATGATGATTGTTTGCGTAAAACAAGAGAACAAGTATTGCAAGTAGATTGTATTCGATGTAAAAGAATGGACCGGGGTCCACAGTTCACTAGTGGTGTCTCTCCCATAAGATAAATAGCATGTTGGGTGAACAAATTACAGTTGGGCAATTGACAAATAAAGAGGGCATGACCATGCACATACATGATATGATGAGTATAGTGAGATTTAATTGGGCATTACGACGAAGTACATAGACCGCTATCCAGCATGCATCTATGCCTAAAAAGTCCACCTTCAGGTTATCATCCGAACCCTTCCGATATTAAGTTGTAAACAACAGACAATTGCATTAAGTATGGTGCGTAATGTAATCAATAACTACATCTTCGGACATAGCATCGATGTTTTATCCCTAGTGGCAACATCACATCCACAACCTTAGAACATTTTGTCACTGTCCCAGATTTAATGGAGGCATGAACCCACTATCGAGCATAAATACTCCCTCTTGGAGTTACTAGCAAAAACTTGGCCAGAGCCTCTACTAATAACGGAGACCATGCAAGATCATAAACAACACATAGATATAAACTGATAATCAACATAACATAGTATTCTCTATCCATCGGATCCCAACAAACACAACATGTAGAATTACAGATAGATGATCTTGATCGTGTTAGGCAGCTCACAAGACCCGACAATGAAGCATAATTAGGAGAAGACGACCATCTAGCTACTGCTATGGACCCATAGTCCAGGGGTGAACTACTCACTCATCACTCCGGAGGCGACCATGGCGGTGTATAGTCCTCCGGGAGATGATTCCCCTCTCTGGCAGGGTGCCGGAGGCGATCTCCTGAATCCCCCGAGATGGGATTGGCGGCGGCGGCGTCTCTGGAAGGTTTTCCGTATCGTGGCTCTCGGTACTGAGGGTTTCGCGACGAAGGCTATAAGTAGGCGGAGGAGATAGGTCAGGGGGCCACACGAGGGCCCCACACGCTAGGCCGGCGCGGCCAAGGCTTGGGCCGTGCCGCCCTATTGTGTCGGCGCCCCGTGGCCCCACTTCGTGACTCCTTCGGTCTTCTGGAAGCTTCGTGTGAAAATAGGCCCCTGGGCGTTGATTTCGTCCAATTCCGAGAATATTTCCTTACTAGGATTTCGAAACCAAAACAGCAGAACAAAGAATCGGCTCTTCGGCATCTCGTTAATAGGTTAGTGCCGGAAAATGCATAAATATGACATAAAGTATGGATAAAACATGTAGGTATCATCAATAATGTGGCATGGAACATAAGAAATTATCGATACGTCGGAGACGTATCAGCATCCCCAAGCTTAGTTCCTGCTCATCCCGAGTAGGTAAACGATAACAAAGATAATTTCTGGAGTGACATGCCATCATAACCTCGATCATACTATTGTAAGCATATGTAATGAATGCAGCGATCAAAGCAATGGTAAATGACATGAGTAAACAAATGAATCATAAAGCAAAGACTTTTCATGAATAGTACTTTCAAGACAAGCATCAATAAGTCTTGCATAAGAGTTAACTCATAAAGCAATAATTCAAAGTAGAGGTATTGAAGCAACACAAAGGAAAATGAAGTTTCAGCGGTTGCTTTCAACTTATAACATGTATATCTCATGGATAATTGTCAATGCAAAGTAATATAACAAGTGCAATATGCAAGTATGTAGGAATCAATGCACAGTTCACAAAAGTGTTTGCTTCTTGAGGTGGAGAGAGATAGGTGAACTGACTCAACATAAAAGTAAAAGAAAGGCCGTTCGCAGAGGGAAGCATTGATTGCTATATTTGTGCTAGAGCTTTGGTTTTGAAAACAAGAAACAATTTTGTCAACGGTAGTAATAAAGCATATGTATCATGTAAATTTTATCTTACAAGTTGCAAGCCTCATGCATAGTGTACTAATAGTGCCCGCACCTTGTCCTAATTAGCTCGGATTACCAGGATTATCATCGCAATACATATGTTTTAACCAAGTGTCACAAAGGGGTACCTCTATGCCGCCTGTACAAAGGTCTAAGGAGAAAGCTCGCATTGGATTTCTCGCTTTTGATTATTCTCAACTTAGACATCCATACCGGGACAACATAGACAACAGATAATGGACTCCTCTTTAATGCATAAGCATTTAGAAACAATTAATGTTCTCATATGATATTGAGGATATTTGTCCAAAACTGAAACTTCCACCAAGCAAAGTGCATAAGATGTGACGGAATAAAAATATTGTTTCACTAGAGGAACCTGATAATGTTGTCGATGAAGAAGGGGATGCCTTGGGCATCCCCAAGCTTAGACGCTTGAGTCTTCTTGAAATATGCAGGGGTGAACCACCGGGGCATCCCCAAGCTTAGAGCTTTCACTCTCCTTGATCATATTGTATCATCCTCCTCTCTTGATCCTTGAAAACTTCCTCCACACCAAACTCAAAACAACTCATTAGAAGGTTAGTGCACAATCAAAATTTACATGTTCAGAGGTGACATAATCATTCTTAACACTTCTGGACATTGCACAAAGCTACTGAAAGTTAATGGAATCGAAAAATCCATCAAGCATATCAAAACATGCAATGCAAAATAAAAGACAGAATCTGTCAAAACAGAACAGTTCGTAAAGACGAATTTCTAAGAGGCACCAGACTTGCTCAAATGAAAATGCTCCAATCGAATGAAAGTTGCGTACATATCTGAGGATCACTCACGTAAATTGGCATAATTTTCTGAGTTACCTACAGAAAATGCTTCCCAGATTCGTGACAGCAAAGAAATCTGTTTCTGCGCAGTAATCCAAATCTAGTATGAACCTTACTATCAACGACTTTACTTGGCACAACAATGCAACAAAACTAAGATAAGGAGAGGTTGCTACAGTAGTAACAACTTCAAGACTCAAATATAAAATAAAAGTGCAGTAGTAAAAACATGGGTTGTCTCCCATAAGCGCTTTTCTTTAACGCCTTTCAGCTAGGCGCGGAAAGTGTATATCAAGTGTTATCAAGAGACGAAGTGTCAACATCATTTTCACAATTTATCCCATTAGGTATCTTAGATGCTCCCTTATCTATAGTGGTTTTAAGAGCTTTATCAATTTTAGGCCTATAATAGTTTTTTGGTTTAGGCACCTTAGAGACATACATGAACTTTTGCTCCTTGCCCACATAAGCTTTCTCTCTAAACTTTATGGATGAAAAGGTTGAACCCAATGTTCCCATAGCCTCTTCAAGTTCACTAATCCTTTGGGTTTGATTATCATGAATAGCACAAGATTCTAAGATGGCAATTCTCTCATTAATTCCACCTAGAGATTTATCAAGTTTATCAGTGCTATCAAGTAATGCTCCCAAATTAGTATTAATACTTGGAAGGTTTTGCTCTATGGTTTCCAACTTTTTCATGACATCTTCAAGAGAGGTTTCAATTTTAACTTCATTAACAGGTGGTATTCCAAATAGACTTTCAACAATGCAACTAGCTTCTAAAGCAGGAGCGCCTAGGAAATTACCTCCCGCGAGACAATCAAGAACATACCTATTCCAGCTAGAGATACAAATATAAAAATTCCTGAGTAGGATAGTGGTGGAGTGTTTCTTAGTGCACCTATTATGGGCATCACTAATTCTATACCAAGCATCTTTTAGACATTCTCCCCCTTGTTTCTTAAACGAACGAACTTCAACTTCAGGATTACTCATTTTAACAATAATAAAGCAAACTAGATAAAGTAAATGCAAGTAACTAATTTTTTTGTGTTTTTGATATAGAGAATGCAAACAAGACGGTAAATAAAGTAAAACTAGCAACTAATTTTTTTGTGTTTTGATATAATGCAGCAAACAAAGTAGTAAATTAAACAAAGCAAGACAAAAACAAAGTAAAGAGATTGGAGGAGGAGACTCCCCTTGCAGCGTGTCTTGATCTCACCGGCAACGGCGCCAGAAATTTAGCTTGACACGCGTACAGCACGCGACCGTTGGGAACCCCAAGTGGAAGGTGTGATGCGTACAGCAGTAAGTCTTCCTTAGTTAGAAACCAAGGTTTATCGAACCAGTAGGAGTCAAGAAGCACGTGAAGGTTGATGGCGGCGAGATGTAGTGCGGCGCAACACCAGGGATTCCGGCGCCAACGTGGAATCTGCACAACACAAACAAAGTACTTTGCCCCAACGTAACAGTGAGGTGTTCAATCTCGCCGGCTTGCTGTAACAAAGGATTAGATGTATAGTGTGGATGATGATTGTTTGCAGAAAACAGTAGAACAAGTATTGCAGTAGATTGTATTCGATGTAAAAGAATGGACCGGGGTCCACAGTTCACTAGTGGTGTCTCTCCCATAAGATAAATAGCATGTTGGGTGAACAAATTACAGCTGGGCAATTGACAAATAAAGAGGGCATGACCATGCACATACATGATATGATGAGTATAGTGAGATTTAATTGGGCATTACGACAAAGTACATAGACCTCTATCCAAGATGCATCTATGCCTAAAAAGTCCACCTTCAGGTTATCATCCGAACCCCTTCCAAGTATTAAGTTGCAAACAACGGACAATTGCATTAAGTATGGTGCGTAATGTAATCAATAACTACATCCTCGGACATAGCATCGATGTTTTATCCCTAGTGGCAACAGCACAGCCACAACCTTAGAACTTTCTGTCACTGTCCCAGATTTAATGGAGGCATGAACCTACTATCGAGCATAAATACTCCCTCTTGGAGTTACTAGCAAAAACTTGGCCAGAGCCTCTACTAATAACGGAGAGCATGCAAAATCATAAACAACACATAGATATAAATTGATAATCAATATAACATAGTATTCTCTATCCATTGGATCCCAACAAACACAACATGTAGCATTACAGATAGATGATCTTGATCATGTTAGGCAGCTCACAAGACCCGACAATGAAGCATAATTAGGAGAAGACGACCATCTAGCTACTCGCTATAGACCCATAGTCCGGGGGTGAACTACTCACTCATCACTCCGGAGGCGACCATGGCGGTGAAGAGTCCTCCGGGAGATGATTCCCCTCTCAGGCAGGGTGCCGGAGGCGATCTCCCGAATCCCCGAGATGGGATTGGCGGCGGCGGCGTCTCTGAAAGGTTTTCCGTATCGTGGCTCTCGGTACTGGGGGTTTCGCGACGAAGGCTATAAGTAGGCGGAGGAGATAGGTCAGGGGGCCACACGAGGGCCCCACACGCTAGGACGGCACGGCCAAGGCTTGGGCCGCACCGCCCTATTGTGTCGGCGCCCCGTGGCCCCACTTCGTGACTCCTTCGGTCTTCTGGAAGCTTCGTGTGAAAATAGGCCCCTGGGCGTTGATTTCGTCCAATTCCGAGAATATTTCCTTACTAGGATTTCTGAAACCAAAAACAACAGAAAACAACAACTGCCTCTTCGGCATCTCATTAATAGGTTAATGCCGGAAAATGCATAAATATGACATAAAGTATGCATAAAACATGTAGGTATCATCAATAATGTGGCATGGAACATAAGAAATTATCGATACGTCGGAGACGTATCAGACGGTACCTCGAAGGAGGGATCCTCACGAAGGGGAGAAGAAGTAGGGGCCATAGGGCGGAGTGCACATGGGACGGTGGTACGCGATTTACCCAGCTTCGGAACACATGTTCGATGACAGGGCCTACTGCTGCTTGTCTGGAATTATCTGGGCGCTTTCGTGGTGTTACAATGAGTTGTGGTTGTGCCTCTAGGGCTCCCGGGATCCGGCTTATAAAGGCGCACGGATCTAGGGTTTACATGGAGAGTCCTAGTCGGATACAGGTTGCCTAACTACGGTACAATGTCTTGCCGTGTACGTCAAGGATCCGCCTCCCTATCTCCGTCGTACCGGACCCGGGTTCCTTAATGGGCCTTCATGGATCCGGGTTCCTCCTTAAGGTCAGTCGGATCCGGCTCCCTTCTCCTGGGCCGGACTTCATTCGTCTGGATCAACAGCAACTGGGCCGCCCGATGGGCCACATGCCACATCACCATCTGTGGGCCACCCGGGCTTGCCGGATCTAGGCACTGTCGATGGTACACCCATGAAGTATAGCCACAATAGTGAAATTTATGATGTTGATGCTTCATCTCTCGATAATACTTGATTCACACTTTCTGCGCCTAGCTGAAAGGCGTTAAAGAAAAGCGCTTATGGGAGACAACCCATTATTTTACTTCTGCACTTTTATTTTATATTTGAGTCTTGGAAGTTGTTACTAATGTAGAAACCTCTCCTTATCTTTATTTTATTGCATAGTTGTGCCAAGTAAAGTCTTTGATAGTAGGGTTGATACTAGATTTGGATTACTGCGCAGAAACAGATTTCTTACTGTCACGAAATTGAGCAGCCCCGTCTGTAGGTAACTCAGAAAAGTCAGCCAATTTACGTGCTTGATACTCAGATATGTACGCAACTTTAATTCAATTTGAGCTTTTTCATCTGAGCAAATTAAGTGTCCCAAAACAATTCGTCTTTACGGACTGTTCTCTTTTGACAGATTCTGCCTTTTATTTCGCATTGCCTGTTTTGCTATGTTTGATGGATTTCTTCGTTCCATTAACTTTCAGTAGCTTTGTGCAATGTCCAGAAGTGTTAAGAATGATTATGTCACCTCTGACTATGTGAATTTTTTATTATGCACTAACCCTCTAATGAGTTTGTTTTGAGTTTGGTGTGGAGGAAGTTTCCAAGGGTCAAGAGAGGAGGATGATACAATATGATCAAGAAGAGTGAAAAGTCTAAGCTTGGGGATGCCCCCATGGTTCATCCTCGCATATTTTAAGAAGACTCAAGCATCTAAGCTTGGGGATGCCCAAGGCATCCCTTCTTCATCGACAACTTATCAGGTCACCTCTAGTGAAACTATATTTTTATTTCATCACATCTTATGTGCTTTACTTGGAGCATCTGTATGTTTTTATTTTTTGTTTTTGTTTGAATAAAATCAGATCCTATCATTCTTTGTTTGGGAGAGAGACACGCTCCGCTGTTGCATATGAACACATGTGTTCTTAGCTTTACTTTTAATGTTCATGGCGAAGGTTGAAACTGCTTCGTTCATTGTTATATGGTTGAAAACAGAAAATGCTTCATGTGGTAAATGGTATAATGTCTTGAATAATTTGATACTTGGCAATTGTTGTGCTCATATAGATCATGTTTAAGCTCTTGCATCATGTACTTTGCACCTATTAATGAAAAACTACATAGAGCTTGTTAAAATTTGGTTTGCATGATTGGTCTCTCTAGACTCTAGATATTTTCTGGTGAGGTGTTTGAACAACAAGGAAGACAATGTAGAGTCTTATAATGCTTGCAATATGTTCTTATGTATGTTTTGCTGTACCGGTTCATACTTGTGTTTGCTTCAAACAACCTTGCTAGCCTAAGCCTTCTATTGAGAGGGAATACTTCTCGTGCATCCAAAATCCTTGAGCCAAAAACTATGCCATTTGTGTCCACCATACCTACCTACTACATGGTATTTCTCTGCCATTCCAAAGTAAATTACTTGAGTGCTACCTTTAAAATTTCATTCCTTGTCTTTGCAATATATAGCTCATGGGAAAATAGCTTAAAAACTATTGTGGTATTGAATATGTAACTTATGTATCTTATTTCTTATAAGTTGCTTGTTGAGCGGTAACCATGTTTCTGGGGACGCCATCAACTATTACACCTTTGTTGAATATCATGTGAGTTGCTATGCATGTTCGTCTTGTCTGGAGTAAGGGTGATTTATCATGATCCAATGGTTTGAGTATGCATATTGTTAGAGAAGAACATTGGGCTACTAACTAAAGCCATGAATCATGGTGGAAGTTTCAGTTTGGACACTAATCCTCAATCTCTTATGAGAATACTATTTGTTGTTGAATGCTTATGCATTAAAGAGGAGTCCATTATCTGTTGTCTATGTTGTCCCGGTATGGATGTCTAAGTTGAGAACAATCAAAAGCGAGAAATCCAATGCGAACCTTCTCCTTAGACCTTTGTACAGGCGGCATAGAGGTACCCCTTTGTGACACTTGGTTGAAACATATGTTATGCAATGATAATCCATGTAAATCCAAGCTAATTAGGACAAGGTGCGAGCACTAATGGTAATCTATGCATGAGGCTTGAAACTTATAGGATGTCTTATGCACAACACGTATGCTTTATTACTACCGTTGACAAAATTGTTTCTATGTTTTCAAAATAAAAGCTCTAGCACAAAAAATAGTAATCCATGCTTCCCTCTGCGAAGGGCCATTCTTTTACTTCATGTTGTGTCAGTTTAGCCACTTCTTTCTATCTTAGAAGCAAACACTTGTGTCAACTGTGTGCATTGATTCCTACATACCTGCTTATTTGCATTCATCATATTACTTTGTGTTGACAATTATCCATGAGATATATATCTTGAAGTTGAGAGCAATCACTGAAACTTATATCTTCCTTTGTGTTGCTTCAAAGCTTTCTACTAAGAATTTATTGCTTTATGAGTTAACTCTTATGCAAGTCTTATTGATACTTGTCTTGAAAGTACTATTCATGAAAAGTCTTTACTATATGGTTCAGTTGTTTACTCATTGTCTTTACCATTGCTTCGAATCGCTGCATTCATCTCATGTGCTTTACAATAGTATTGATCAAGATTATGATAGCATGTCACTTCAGAAATTATCTTTGTTATCGTTTACCTACTCGAGGGCGAGTAGGAACTAATCTTGGGGATGCTTGATACGTCTCAAACGTATCTATAATTTCTTATGTTCCATGCTACTTTTATGACAATACTCACATGTTTTATACACACTTTATGTCATTATTATGCATTTTCCGGCACTAACCTATTGACGAGATGCCGAAGAGCCAGTTGTTGTTTTCTGCTATTTTTTGTTTTAGAAATCCTACAAAGGAAATATTCTCGGAATTGGACGAAATCAACTGTCGAGGGTACTCCTCGCCAATTCCCTCCGATAGGGGCTTAGGGTTGATGGAATCCTGTAGGCTGACACGAGACATCGGTTCACAGACAAGCGGGGAGAGCGATTTACCCAGGTTCGGGGCCCTCGATGAGGTAAAACCCTTACGTCCTGCCTGTCTGTTCTTTGATTATGATGACAATGGGTTACAATGGGGTGCCGAATAATTCGGCTGAGATATAGTCGAGATTGCAATTGCTAGGGTTAGCTAGCTCTAAGCTTTTTCTGGCTAAGATTGCTAAGATTGTTCGTATCCCTCGGCAGCCCCTCTCCTGGCCTTTATATAGGAGGCCAGGTCTCAAGGGTCCTAACCGAGTACGACTAGGTTTACAATACTTTTAGATCTAATATTTCCTTGTTGACCGCTTCCTTGTCTTGCCCGCCAAGGTTTCTTCCGGTGCGCTGTCCAGGTGGCCCATCTAGCCTTCGGGTGTCTTCATGGGCCTCCAATTAGTCAATATAGGATAGGGCAACGTCGGTTACTCGAAGAGTAGTGCCCACGTCAGTAGCCCCCGAGTGTCTAGCCGAAAATAGTTCGGGTAGAGACTAATGTATGTCTTCTCCTGATGTTCTTTGCTCATCTTGAATTTGCTCCGTCTTTATTTTATCGGGTGCGCGTCAGCGCTCCCGATGGGAGTAGCCCCCGAGTCTAGGTACGGATGCTTGTAATCCGTGCGTAGACTCAAGTTGTACCACTCGAATATTCTCCTCTGTCGATGTTTTTCACAGGTCTTCATCCGATATATTTTCTTTCTACAAAGGATAATGAGTAACGTGCCCAACTTTTGTTGGTTAACTGCCGATGGCAAAACAACGTTACCCTACACAGAATCAAGTCCTCGGGCATGATCCTGGAGTGCAAAAAACTTTTATTGGGTGTGCATCATGCACTCCCGATGGGAGTGTCTCGGTGCAATCACTTGTAACCGAGTGCAGACTCAATCCTTTTTCCTTCGACTGCTCATTATGTCGAGTCCTTCTTTTGTCGGGTGCGCGTCAGCACTCCCGATGGGAATAGCCCCCGAGTCTAGGTACGGATGCTTGTAATCCGTGCGTAGACACAAATCTTTCACCCAACAACTTTTCATGTTTCCTTCGAGCGCCTCTAGTTTTTTTATGACGTCATAGTTGTGGGCCGATTTACGGGATTTGACTTGACGTGTAACTGCTGTGGGCCAATTGATAGGACTTGACCTGACGGGCCCACCCTAGTTCTGCGCAGGCAGTTTTTAGGTCTTGACTAATGCACGCGCGGCGATCGAGGCGTTTCCTCAATTTTCGCACGACGTGGGAATAATGGGCCGCCGGTTCCACTCCTTCTTCAAGCACCACGTGTACAGTCAGATCTGCTCCTCCCCCACGACGCTTTGTGGAGTTATGGCCACGTCTGGGCTCAAATTCTTATGGGATAAATAGGGAGCCTCCTTTCTTTTTTACCTTTTACCCCGTTCACTGCTCATCTTCTCCTTCAAGCCTCCTGTTCCTCTGCCTCTCCATCAGAAGCTTCGTTCACCATGGGCAAAAAGAAGAGTGGCAGCACATCGGAGACGGCCAAAGTTAGCCGCGACTGGAACGCCTCAGCCATTACCAACCGCGACATCAACAAACTTCGCGCCCTCGGCTTTATCTCCGCATCTGAGGATGACATTCGTCTCCCAGGTTCGGTTTCTCGCCCAAGTCCCCAAAGGGCTTCACCGTCATGTTTGTCGCTTTTCTGTTCCGTGGCCTCTCTCTTCCGGCGCACGAGTTCCTTCGCTCCCTCCTTTTCTTCTATGGGATTCAGCTGTGGCAGTTGACCCCAAATTCCATCCTCCACCTTTCCATTTTTATCACCGTCTGCGAAGCCTTCCTCAGCATTGAGCCTCACTGGGGCCTTTGGAGGAAGATCTTCTATGTGAAGCGTCATAACGATAGCAACGGCCCCCCCGTTGTCGGCGGTGTTGGCTTCGTTGTCAGGAAGGAGGTCGACTACTTCGATTATCCGATGAAGGAATCCGTCCAGGGCTGGCGCAACAAGTGGTTCTACCTTCGGTACCCTGCTGTTCCTGGGCGGCGTTCAAATCTCCCTCTTTTTGACGATGTCTTGGTAGCTCACAAGAAGAAGTCTTGGAACAACACCCTTTCTCCCGAAGAAAAGGCGACAGCCGATGAGCTATTCGAGCAAATAGTCACCTTGAAGAATACAGGCGGCCTGACGATGTGCGGCACTGAAGTAGTTTCAGTGTTCCTACAACGTCGAGTGTAGCCGCTGATGTCTCGCCTCACCAGTTGTGGCTTTACACTGGCAAAAACGACAAGTCGAGGGTCAACTCTGCCGACCTATCGGCAGATGAGCTCCAGAACGAGGTTCATCGCCTAACATGCCTCAGCACCAAGGACACCATTGTCTTGACATCAGCGCGCCCTCCTTATGATTTCAAGCATCTCCCGTCCGAGGTAACCTTATCATCCTTCGTTTACTGTCATTACTTCTTCTTTCTGTTTGTGCCTTACATGTTTTCTATCCTTCCACAGGTTCCCGCTGTCGCCCAATGTTATCCTACCTCACCCGAGAGCGGCGTGGTATTAGAGGATGACGACGACGATTCTGAGGGAACCGAAGATGCTCAGCACGTCCTTGAGGATAGCGATGTCCAAGAGGAGGAAGCTGCCGAAGATGACGCCTTTCTCAAGAGCACACGTCGTAAGCAGGTACATGATGATCTTATCACATCGGCTGAATCAAGTCCTAGAGGAGGAGATAATGATGCCGACGAAGCTGCTTCGCCTCCTCCTGCTAAGAAGGGTTCAACAAGCTTCTTCGTGGACGAAGATGATCTGGACCTGTGAGCATTTATACTCTTTTTATTTTTATTTCTTGTCACCTTGTATGCTAACCGCACACTGTACTTAAACAGCTCTGCCGATGACGATGACGATGTTCCTCTCGCAAAGAGGGCTAAACTAGCTTCTGAGAGAGCAGCATCGGCTAAGGAATCGAACCCTTCTCCTGCCAAGTCAACACCTCCATCCCGAACGGGTGTAGAGAAGGTCCCATTATCGAGAGTTATTCCTCCTGATGATGTTCCCACCCCGCCGGCTGGCCGCGATCACGTAAGTACTTAATCTGTCTGGCTTTGCTGAATTTCTATCACCTGACTCCTCTTGATTTTTCCTGGCTGCAGCCAATTTACGCTACAGTCGATGTTGTGGCGGACTTTGCTGAACAATTTACTCGCCTTGAGGCCGAAAACACCCAACTTCGGAAGGCCGTCAAATCTTCGGCTGATCAGGCGGTCGAAGCCAACAGGCTCGCTGCCGATGCCAAGAGTGAGAACGCCTTGTTGAAGGAAGAAGTAAAGAGGCTGAAGCGTCAGATGAAGGATGATCAAGATGCCAGGCGTGCAGCGGCGGCGGCAATTGATGAGAAGGAGGGTGTCCTCCGTGAATCCATCAAGAATTTACTGGGTAAAAATCCTTATGGTGTTCCGCTCCTTTCTTGATGCTTTCTCCATTGATTACTGATACGTCTCTTTTTCAGAGGCCGCCAATTTAACTGTCAGCCGACGCCATCAGCTTCGGGAGGATTCGACAGCCTACGCTTTGTCACTTGCTGCTGAGTCAAATGTCCAGATCCTCAGATTACTGCAGAAGTCCAAGGGGGCACTGTCGAAGTTATACTCGATGATTTTCCCAAAGGCGAAGCTGGACAAGACTCTCGACGAGATGGCGGAAGCTTTCCTTGTCGATCCCTCCGAGCCTGTAGAGGTACTGAAACGCCGCAGCCGCTTGATGGGTGCGGTTCTTACTTTCCAGTTGCTTATGGGCCACGGGATGGGGTCGGAATTGGAAGAGTTCTCTAAGGTGTTGCCTATTGATGATGAAAATCATCTAGTCAACCTTGAGCCTTTCAAGAGATCGGCAATAACTTGCGCCAACCGGCTTCTGAAGTTGGTGGATGAAGCACAAGCCGAGCCTGTTCCTGAGTCAGCCCCTGGTTCAACGTCGGCGAATCCTTGAACCGTTATTTTATTTGTTGTACATAAGATTATCGTAACTCTTTTAAATTCGGCTCTGTTGCCAAACATCCTTTTGCCTGTATGATGTGCACTCAATACTCCCAATGGGAGTTTTTATATTAATGCTTGGTCTGAATTGAGGACGTTCTGCTGATTCCTTCATCTTCTTCCCGTGCCGAGCTTTTTTCGAATTCTTCGGGAAATGACGAATCAGGCCTTGTTCGTCAGTTACGTGACCAGGTGTCTAGTCTGAATAAAGACATTACTTCCCTTCGTGCGATGGCTGCCTTGGTGAAGAAGAAGGGAGAAATAGCGACTGCCGTCGAACAATACGCTCTCGATGGTCTTCATGTTGCTTCCGAAAGCTTAGGCTGTGAGTGTTTAACCTATCTTCTGATTCCGAGTATAGCTTGAATGTTCTAACATTTGTTCCTTTTCCAGTCGTAGCTTCGGATGCGGCTGAAGAGGACAGGAGGATTCATGAAGAGGTTGAGGCGATGACCGATGTTGTGCACCCAACGCATGGTTTATGGCTGCATCGTCCGAAGGCCGTCATCATGGCGAAGTTCAAGTACCGGGTGATGAAGGCACATTACTATTTTGATAAATACTATGACCTTCTTACGATGGTTTGGCACACCTTGTTTCCTCTGGATCAGGCACCCGAAACTTTGTCTGGCTTGTTCACCCGATTCAAGTCTCCCAAGAGGATTCGGCTGCTAGTGCGAAAAGAGCTTCTAGCTGGTGCTGAGCTTGCCTTTGCTTCAATATTGGCATGTCATCCATCTTTGGATTTAAGAGCCGTGGCAAACACTAAAATGGATTTAGGCCAATACTATGATGTTGCTAGAGGTCCTGCTCACACCATTGTTTCTTGGATGGAATCATGCCTCGAAAAGGAACTGAAGGCCCACTGGGATCGGGGATCCCGATTATAAATGTAATAACCTTATATTCGCATAAGATTGTTTACTGCGTACGCTGCACGCTTATGTTATTTTGATTGATATTTTGTTGTCGAGTGCGGCTGAGTGATCAGTTCAACCTGCTTACTCGACGACTTCGTTGTATTTTATGCAATGTTATTGCGAAGTCGATATGTAATTTATGCAAAAGCTCGGCTTCGTCACACGGTGCACCGGTTTGAGCCTTATCTTAATGTAACCATCGACTGTAGCACTCGCGTATTTTTCGAGGCTTGGATTGGTTGTTTTTGTGTGTCATTAATCTTAGCTCTCGCTGAGAGTATTTAATTAATGTCATCATGTAAACACGTTTTTTCTGGGCCAATGCTCCCGATGGGAGTTAGAGCCGATGGAAAAGGTTCCGAACGTTACGTTCGGGTGCCAAAGTCTGAAGCAAGAAAAAGGGTAACAGAAATCTGATTAGATCTTTTATTCATAATGTAAAGCAACTTTGTAGGCCGTTTGAATGAAAAAACAATCGTATCCTATGTATAAAACCGTCGCAATTGCGCGATGTTCCACGGATTCTCGACATCTTTTCCTGAGGCTGGATTTTTGAGCCGATAGGCTCCTCCTGGTATCACTTCGGTGATGATGTATGGTCCTTCCCATGGGGATTCTAGCTTCAAGGGTCTTTTTTGCTTCAACCGAAGTACCATATCTCCAACACTGAAGTTTCGACTGCGTATTCGTCGGCTGTGATTATTCCTCAGCGCTTGTTGATAGACCGTTGTTCTTGCCAAGGCGATATCTCGTGCTTCGTCAAGGAGGTCGACAGCATCTTGTAGCGCGATATTGGAGGAGGACTCTGTGTATGCTGTTACTCGAGGCGCTTCAAATCGGACGTCGAGCCGGCGGGACCGCTCGGCTCCGTACACCAAGAAGAATGGAGTGTATTGAGTCGACCTGTTGGGGGTGGTACGCAAACTCCATAGCACGGATGGTAACTCTTCAACCCGAGCTCGGCTGCGCCTTTAAGGCGTTTCTTTAAACCATCCCCTATTAAACCATTGATCCTTTCCACCTGGCCATTGGTCTGCGGGTGAGAGACTGATGCGAATTTCAATTTGATTCCTCCATCATCACAAAATTTCCTGAACTCCTCGGAATCAAAGTTGGAGCCGTTGTCTGTGACGATGCTGTGGGGCATACCGAATCGACAGGTTATTCCTTTGAAGAATTGAACCGACGTTTCAGCCTTTTGGTTTCGCACTGGTACGGCCTCGATCCACTTAGTGAATTTGTCGACTGCAACCAGTAAGTACGTGTGTCCTCTGGGTGACGATCTTGGCAACGGTCCAACTTGATCGAGTCCCCACTGAGCGAACGGCCATGCCAAGGGTATTGTCATTAAATCCGTTGCAGGAGCGTGTGGTTTCGACGAGAAACGTTGGCACGCATCACACTTCATGAATAGATCCCTAGCATCCGACGCTGCCGTTGGCCAATAAAATCCTGCCCTAAAGGCTTTCGCCACAAGGGCTCTGCTCCCTGCATGATGCCCACAGGTTTCTTAATGTATCTCGCACAACAGTGCTTTTCCATCGTCAATGGCGATGCACCTTTGGAAGATCCCTGAGATGCTGCGCTTGTAAAGTTCACCATTTATCACTGTGAAGGCCTTTGATCGTCTGACGATTCGCTTAGCTTCCACAGGGTCTTCTGGCAGCTCTTGTTTCGACAGGTACGCTAGGAATGGTTCGGTCCATAGTGGCTCGAGGAGGAGAACTTGTTCGGCAGAAAGGACTGGAGATTCTTCAGTCGAAGGTTTTTGTAGTGAGCTTTTCTCCAATTCTTCAACCGATGGTTTTGCAGACGGCTTTTCTTTAATTGATCTTTGAGCGATCACTTCGTAAAAAACTCCATCTGGGATAGGGGAGCATGTGGACCCGATGTTTGCCAAAGTGTCGGCTTCCTCGTTACTGGCTCTGCCGATGTGCTTAAGCTCACATCCTTCGAATTCAGCCTCCATGTTCTGATACAGCTGCCGATAAGCAACCATGTTGTCACTAACTGCATCGCACAGGTTCATTGACTGTTGGACCACCAGGTTCGAGTCTCCGTAGATTTCTAGGCGCGTAGCGCCACACGCCTTCGCCATTTTCATTCCATGCAGCAGCGCTTCGTATTCTGCTTCGTTGTTTGTCGGCAGGGAGAAATTCATGCGTAGTATATACTTCATCTTATCTCCCTGTGGTGATATCAGCACCACTCCTGCCCCTGCGCCTGTACTTCGTTTTGACCCATCAAAGTACATTACCCATGACCCAGACATGTCGGGTGTTGCTGGTGTCTGTGATTGGATCCAATCTGCCACAAAATCTGGGAGGATTTGGGATTTTACCGCCGTTCGGTTGACGTGAGTTATGTCGTGTGGTGCTAACTCGATGGCCCATTGAGACACTCGTCCTGTGGCTTCAGGATTGGTCATTATGCTCTTCAGGGGTGCTTCGCTCACAACTTTGATCGGGTGCTCCGTGAAGTAGTGCCTCAGCTTGCGAGCCGACCTCCACACTGCATATGCCAACTTCTGATGATGAGGATACCTCTGCCATGCAGGGGTAAGTACTTCGCTGAGGTAGTAAACGGGCCTCTGCACACCATGAACTCTCCCTGCTTCCTCTCGTTCGACAACCAAAACGCTGCTGAAGACTTGAGCTGTAGCGGCTATGTACATCAGCAGTGTCTCCTTTTCACGTGGAGTCACAAGCACCGGGGAGGTCGATAAGATTTTCTTCAAGTTGTCGAAAGAGTCTTGTGCTTCCTTTGTCCACTCGAACTTTTCTGATTTTTTCATCAGGTTGTAGAAGGGCACAGCTTTCTCCCCCAGCTTTGCGATGAACCTGCTGAGCGCTGCTAATCGGCCTGCCAACTGCTGCACTTGGTGCAGATTCTTTGGCGGCTCCATGTCGAGAATAGCTTTGATCTTCAAGGGGTTAGCCTCGATTCCTCTGGCTGATATGAAGTACCCGAGTACTTGTCCTCCTGGCACTCCGAAAAAACATTTCTTCGGATTTAGCTTTCTTTTGTATCTGTCCAGATTGTCGAAGGTTTCCCGCAAGTCATCGATGAGCGTGGCTGCGTGCTTTGTTTTCACCACGATATCATCGATGTAGACTTCAATGTTCCTTCCAATCTGCTCCGCGAGGCAGGCTTGCATGCAGCGTTGGTAGGTAGCTCCTGCATTTTTCAACCCGAAGGTCATGACGTTGTAACAGAAAAAACCGTGTGGAGTGATGAACGCGGTTAGCTCCTGGTCTTCCTTCTTCAGTTAGATCTGGTTGTACCCGGAGTACGCATCGAGGAAAGAGAGACGATCGCACCCAGCTGTAGAATCGACTATCTGATCTATTCGAGGCAGTGGGAAATGATCTTTCGGGCAGTGCTTGTTAAGGCTAGTGTAATCGATGCACATGCGGAGGGCGGTTGTGTCCTTCTTCGGCACCATTACTGGATTAGCCACCCATTCAGATTCCTTAAGCTCTCGGATAAATCCCGCCTTGCGGAGTCGATTAACTTCTTCACCGATTGCTCTTCTTTTAGGTTCGGAGAATCGCTGCATCGACTGTTGTACTGGTTTGGCCGTCGGGTCAACATTTAGGGCGTGCTCAGCGAGTTCCCTAGGGATACCTGGCATGTCGGATGGCTCCCATGCAAATATCTCCCAGCGCTCACGGAGGAACTCGATGAGCGCGCTTTCCTATGCGACAGCTAGGTCAGCCGAGGTGTTGACCGTTTTCTTCGGATCAGTAGGGTGCACCTGCAGCTTCTTGGTTTCCTTTGCGGTATCGAACTCATCGGATCTTGCGTTTCGATTGTCGGCTGGTGGCTGTGTGTGATCTGTAATGGCGTTGATCGCGTTGAGTTCTTCTTTGGCTCCAAACTTCGAGGCGATCTTCTGAAATTCCCTGTCGCAGGTGTCTGACCGAGCGAAGCTGCCGTGAACGGTTATTGGGGTCCCGTTGTTGCCTGGCATCTTTATTTTCAGGTATGCATAATGAGGCACGGCCATGAATTTGGCAAACGTAGGTCTGCCGAGGATGGCGTGGTACTGAGATTCCCAGTTGACTACCTCGAACTCGACCCTTTCTTTTCTGAAATTACTGGGCATGCCGAAGACTACGTCCAATGATGTTTTGCCCAGCGAGTAGGCGGGTCGAGTCGGTATAATGCCGTGGAACCCTGTGTCGGATTCTTTTAGCATGTCGACTGTTAAACCCATTGCCCTCATTGTGCTGGCGAATAACAGGTTCAAGCCGCTTCCACCGTCCATGAATACTTTGCCCATATTGTATCCTCCAATCTGTGCTTCCAGGACAAGGGCCGCGTGACCGGGCCTTGGGACGGCCTTCGGGTGGTCCGCCCTGCTCAAGGTGATGCTCTGATCTGACCAATCGATAAAATTCGGCGTATCAACCATGGCAACTTCCGCGTATCTTACTTCTCGAGAGAACTTTTTGATTTCTCTTTTCGAAAAGCTGGTTTTGTGGATCATGTTGATTTGTCCACGCAGCGCTGGGAATACCTCGACTGGTACATATTCGTCTTTTTTCCATTGGCTCGTACGGTTCTGGTACATATGGTTCTGGCCGATGGTCATAGGACCTTGCTTTCTCTTCCATCATGCGAACTCTTGATGTGGCTTCAGCTCTAAGGTCGTCGCAGAACTGTCGAATCTCTAGGAAGTATCGGCAGTTCCTTAACAGATGGCTGGACTTTTCCCGACCATCTTTGGGATCAAAGTAAGAGTGGAGATAACATGGCACCTCAAGCTGCTCTGTAGCTGAGAGGTGTGGCGAACGGGTGCGGCCTCTGATCGACGACATATCATAGCATTGAGAGTGGACTGTTGTTCTGCCTTCTTCTTCACGGTGTGAACTCCTTCGTCTCTTCCTTTGTCCAGCTGCGGCGTCGAGATTTTCTCGGTTGTTCTCTCGTATGCTTCTGGGAGAGATTTTTAGGGCTGTTGCCGAAGGGAACCTTCCTGTGGCACGGCCTTTGAGTCGGACACGCCGGCCCCGGGGAGGCGAAGAAAACCTCCAGAGTAGATGTCGAAGTGGACGCCACTGAAAACAGCTTCCGTGTTGTGAGACGATGCCATAGAATTCGGGTGAAGTTCTTCGCGGCGCGGCACGAACTCGTAGGATCCGCAGCGGATCGGATCTCTTGACTTTGCTAGTGTCGGTGACTTGAGTAAGAACGCCGCGGACGTAACTGGTGCTGCCGATGACCTGCCTTGTGCCGACAGATTTCCCACAGACGGCGCTAATTGTCGACGGTACTCCTCGGCAATGCCCTCCGATAGGGGCTTAGGGTTGATGGAATCCTGTAGGCTGACACGAGACATCGGTTCACAGACAAGCGGGGAGAGCGATTTACCCAGGTTCGGGGCCCTCGATGAGGTAAAACCCTTACGTCCTGCCTGTCTGTTCTTTGATTATGATGACAATGGGTTACAATGGGGTGCCGAATAGTTCGGCTGAGATCAAGTCGAGATTGCAATTGCTAGGGTTAGCTAGCTCTAAGCTTTTTCTGGCTAAGATTGCTAAGATTGTTCGTATCCCTCGGCAGCCCCTCTCCTGGCCTTTATATAGGAGGCCAGGTCTCAAGGGTCCTAACCGAGTACGACTAGGTTTACAGTACTTTTAGATCTAATCTTTCCTTGTTGACCGCTTCCTTGTCTTGCCCGCCAAGGTTTCTTCCGGTGCGCTGTCCAGGTGGCCCATCTAGCCTTCGGGTGTCTTCATGGGCCTCCAATTAGTCAATATAGGATAGGGCAATGTCGGTTACTCGAAGGGTAGTGCCCACGTCATCAACGCCGAGGGTCTTATTTTTCCACGGAGCTTCCAGAAGACCGAAGAGCATACGAAGTGGGGCCACGAGAGGCCCAGACCATAGGGCGGTGCGGCCTGCCTGGGGCCCGCGCCGGCCTATGGTGTGGGGCCCCTGCGCCGCCCCCAACTCTGCCCTTCCGCCTACTTATTCCCTCCGTCGCGAAAACCCTTTTACCGAGAGCCACGATACGGAAAACCTTCCAGAGACGCCGCCACCGCCAATCCCATCTCGGGGGATTTAGGAGATCGCCTCCGGCACCCTGCCGGAGAGGGGAATCATCTCCCGGAGGACTCTTCATCACCATGATCGCCTCCAGATTGATGTGTGAGTAGTTCATCTTTGGACTATGGGTCCATAGCAGTAGCTAGATTGTTGTCTTCTCCTCATTGTGCTATCATGATTAGATCTTGTGAGCTGCCTATCATGATCAAGATCATCTATTTGTAATGGTACATGTTGTGTTTGTTGGGATCCGATGAATATGGAATACTATGTCAAGTTGATTATCAATCTATCATATATGTGTTGTTTATGTTCTTGCACCCTCTCCGTTGCTAGTAGAGGCTCTGGCCAAGTTCATACTTGTGACTCCAAGAGGGAGTATTTATGCTCGATAGTGGGTTCATGCCTCCATTGAATCTGGGACGATGGACGTGAAAGTTCTAAGGTTGTGGATGTGCTGTTGCCACTAGGATAAAACATCAATGCTTTGTCTAAGGATATTTGTGTTGATTACATTACGCACCATACTTAATGCAATTGTCCGTTGTTTGCAACTTAATACTGGAAGGGGTGTGGATGCTAACCCGAAGGTGGACTTTTTAGGCATAGATGCATGCCGGATAGCGGTCTATGTACTTTGTCGTAATGCCCTGATTAAATCTCATAGTAGTCATCGTGATATGTATGTGCATTGTTATGCCCTCTCTATTTGTCAATTGCCCAACTGTAACTTGTTCACCCAACATGCTATTTATCTTATTGGAGAGACACCACTAGTGAACTGTGGACCCCGATCCATTATTTTACATCTGAATACCATCTACTGCAAACATTGTTCTTTACAGATCTTCGCAAACAAACATCGTCTTCCACACTATACATTTAATCCTTTGTTTACAGCAAGCCGGTGAGATTGACAACCTCACTATTAAGTTGGGGCAAAGTACTTTGATTGTGTTGTGCAGGTTCCACGTTGGCGCCGGAATCCCTGGTGTTGCGCCGCACTACACTCCTCCGCCAACAACCTTCACGTGATCCTTGACTCCTACTGGTTCGATAACCTTGGTTTCTTACTGAGGGAAAACTTGCTGCTGTATGCATCACACCTTCCTCTTGGGGTTCCCAACGGACGTGTGCTTCACGCGTATCAGACACCAATGGAATAAACATCATCAAGATAGTCCTTGGAACTGAGTTTGATTTGACGATAGCCCAAGCTCAAATCAAAGATTGGGAAGATAGCATATCCACAAAGTAGATACTTCCTGACTTCAACACGGTCAAAACTAGACATCCATTTAAGAATGATCAAGTCGGATAGAGCTCTTGTCTTACAACTCTCCAAGTTGTTGTTGAAGCTCAACCAACTAGTCCAGGATATCCAGTATGGTTTCTTGGAGAAGAATCGATTTAGAGAACCAACTTTTACTCACGAACTCGACAACACAGTCATGTGACAATATGGAGATACTTCTAGAAAACATCCAGAATATCACGTACCACCGATATATCACTGAGTTCGAGAGTGGAATTTGCTTTATAAGGAAAGCGATGTGGTCTTGAGAGCTTCGGCACGGTCCTAACTCTTTGACCGAAGAAGGTGTGCCTAGATAACAGACAAGGAAACACGGTCAAACTTGGCATAGTGATCGATTAACCAATCACGCTAAGAATGACACAAACGTCCTTGGATTTCAAAGCAATAAGAATTGCTAAGAATCTCGGATGGCCACATCAATACAAACACCCCAACATTCCCAAGCACGGACAACTTGGACGAAGGGCGAGTAAAGATATGTAAGAGCATCACTTCATTGATGACCCACGAGTATAGGGGGTGTATCGTAGTATTTTCGATAAGTAAGAATGTCGATCCCAACGAGGAGCAGAAGGTGTTGACAAGCAGTTTCGATGAAGGATTCACTGTAAATGCTCACAGACAAGTATTCAGGGGGTTTTGATGTAGCAGATGAATAAAGTACGAGTAAGTAAAGTGCGAGAGTAATACTTGCAGCGAGTGGCCCAATCCTTTTTAGCACAAAGGACAAGCCGGTTTGTTTACTTATAATGACCAAACGTTCTTGAGGACACATGGGATTTTAGTCTAGTGTTTTCGCTACATATGGCTAATTAATCTTCATTGTTTTGATAAGTGTTGTGTGGGTGAACCTATGCTAATGCACCGCCCTTCCTAGGACTAATACATACTTGTGATTATACCCCTTGCAAGCATCCGCAACTACAAGAAAGTAATTAAGATAAATCTAACCACAGCCATAAACTCTGAGATCCTGCTTCCCTCCCGCATCGATATACCAACGGGGGTTCAGGTTTCTGTCACTCCGGCAACCCCGCAATTGGCAAACGAGTACAAGATGTATTCCCCTAGGCCCATAAAGGTGAAGTATCATGTAGTCGACGTTCACATGACACCACTAGAAGAATAACACCACAACTTAAATATCATAACATTGAATATTACTCAACCATAATTCACTACTAACATTTAGACTTCACCCATGTCCTCAAGAACTAAACGAACTACTCACTAGACATCATATGGAACATGATTAGAGGTGATGTGATGATGAATAACAATCTGAACATAAACCTTGGTTCAATGGTTTCACTCAATAGCATCAATAACAACTAGAAATCAATACCGGGAGAGTTCCCCAATCAAACAATCAAGATCCAACCCAAATTGTTACATCGGTGACGATGTGCAGCGGTGGAGACGGCGGTGATGATGATGTAGATGATGACGATGGTGATGGAGATGATGTCCAGCTCGATGACGGTGATGATGGCGTCGATTTCACCCTCCGGGAGGGAATCTCCCCGGCGGATCTCAGTCTGCCAGAGAGCTCTTTTCTCTCTGGTGTTCTCCGCCCCGAAGAGGCGGCTGTGACTCTTCGCGACTATCCCCCCGGAGCTTAGGTTTTCGGGACGAAGATGTACGCGAAGGAGAGGAGGCCAGAGGGGGCTGTGGGCCCCCTCCCCACAAGGCGGCGCGGCCAGGCCTTGGCCCGCGCCGACCTGTGATGTGGGCCCACGGCGGCCCTCCTCGGCTCCCCCTTCTGGCTCCCTTCGTCTTCTGGAAAAATAGGAATTTTCATATAATTTCCGTCAATTGTTGATCTTCCGAAATATTGCATTCCGACGGCGCTTTTTCCAGCAGAATCCTGACTCCGGTGCGCGATCCTCCAATAATCATGAAACATGCAAAATAGATGAAATAACATAAGTATTATCTCCAAATATGAAATATATCAATGAATAATAGCAAATTATGATATAAAATAGTGATGCAAAATGGACGTATCAACCCCCCCAAGCTTAGACTTCGCTTGTCCCCAAGCGATACTGAACTCGGTAAACAGGACCACATGTTTATGGAGTGAAGAATCGATAAATAAAATACGGACAAGAAGCATCATATCAATTCACACAAGACATTCTAGTAAACAACTTCATCATATAATTCAACTTGAAACAAGTAGAAGGTAATCACAAATAAAGGTGCATAAGAAATCATAATTGGTGATGGCAAACTTCGTTCTTGGTTAGAGAACAATTAACAGGTTATACTTATCTATCGAGCAGCGCTCTCATGTTAAAGTTTATGTGGCATAACTTGCATACTCAATCATAATAATTTCCTCACAATCATTAATAACTTTCAAAGTCATATTCATTCGGATAAAACTTGTACTAAACAAGGAAGAGTAAAAGACATGATGAAGTAAATCACAATATAAATGGTTTGATCACAACAACTCAAATGCTTGCTTGAGATGGAGGGAAATAGGTTTACTGACTCAACATAAAGTAAAAGACAGACCCTTCGCAGAGGGAAGCAGGGATTAAATCATGTGCTAGAGCTTTTTCAGTTTCGAAATCATATAGAGAATAAAAGTAACATTTTGAGAGGTGTTTGTTGTTGTCAACGACTGGTAGCGGGTACTCTAACTCCCCTGCCAGACAAACTCTCGAAGAGCGGCTCGCATAAAGTTTTATTTTAGGTTGGCACTCCTTCCAACCTTTGCTTTCACAAACCATGGCTAACCGAATCCTCGGGTGCCTGCCAACAATCTCATACCATGAAGGAGTGCCTTTTATTTTGGTTTTATTTAGATGACACTCCTCCCCTCCTTTGCTTTCTCAAGCCATGGCTAACCGAATCCTCGGGTGCCTTCCAACAATCACATACCATGCAGGAGTGTCTATTTGTAAAATTACGAAAGTTAATTAATTTGGGACTGGGAACCCCATTGCCAGCTCTTTTTGCGAAGTTATTGGATAAGTGGATGAAGCCACTAGTCCATTGGTGAAAGTTGCCCAACAAGATTGAAAGATAAAACACCACATACTTCCTCATGAGCTATAAAACATTGACACAAATAAGAGATAGTAAATTTTGAATTGTTTAAAGGTTGCACACAAAGTATTTACTTGGAATGGCAGGAAATACCATGTAGTAGGTAGTCATGGTGGACACAAATGGCATAGGTTCGGGTTAAGGTTTGGATGCACGAGAAGCATTCCCTCTCAGTACAGGTTTTTGGCTAGCAAGGTTAATTAGCAAGCACGAGAGTTGAGGGAAACAAACAAATATACATGTGATAGAAACAATCATGCATCTTCCTTGTAAGCACAAACAATATTAACTTTAGAATAATAAGCTATGAGCTAACAAGAAAAGAAGACAATGAAACAACTACATGTATTTCTCTTTTCTACTTAAACCTCAAAGTGTTGTTGCTATTTGACCAATGCTAAGTTTGCCAAAACCAAATAGATTTACTCAATGCTCCCAAAGTGATACCAATACTAATAACAAGATCAATCATATAATAGAGATTGCAAACTAAAATAAGACGTGCAATATGTAAATGATAAGACTTCTCATTAATATTTCATAACGATAACTCACACCAAGGGATACATAGACAACCAACTAAAGGGGAGATACTTCCACACTGCAACCCATCTTATATGATAACTTCCCTACTCATGATATGACACTACTTGATAGTAAAAAGTAAAAGATAGTGATGATGTGATACCGCGGCACTCCCCCAAGCTTGGAACAAACCAAGGGGATGCTAATACCGATGATGAATTACTCCTTCGGCGATGGTGGTGATGAATCCCCATCACCAGACTTCCAAGGAAGAGGCTCTCCATCAACAAACGACATCTTGGTCTCGGGAATCCTGAAACTAGCAGCATAGCTTATGTGTTTAAACCTGTTTTCATACTCACAGTTCTGATTCTGAACGTCATAGAGTTGAGCTTGGAGTTTGTTGGTGGTGTCGTGAAGCGAGAGGATGTCGTCCCATAGCTTTGCAGTCTCCTTCTTGTGTGCGTCAATAAGTTCAGACACAATCTTGTGGAAGATGTCCACCTCACGCTCAGCCATCTTCTTGTAGTTGAAGACCTCTTGTTCTAGCTTCTCCATCCTGTCTTCCAAGCTTCCTTCTCCTTTAGGACCCCGGACATCTTTGATTCTGCAGCTCTCCATCAACGAGCAGCAACTCCTTGGGGTGCATCTTCAGCCTCGTTCATGTACAAGTTGACAACGTCCTCGCAGAAGCTGTCCTTCGGAGTTTCCGACGAAGACATGATGGCTCTAGATCCGAAGCAAATCCTGGCAGAAACAACTCGAAATAAAACACATCGAGAAAACGATATACGGACCTCCAGGGGTTCGGGGGATTATATAGCAGGAATTTTCACGACAAAAGGAAAGTACCAGATCGAACCAGAGTCGGAAAGGGGCGACGAGGTGGCCACCTCATAGGGCGGCGCGGCCAGGCTGGGGCCCGCGCCGACCTGTGGGGGCACGCCCTCGTGCGTCTCCTCCACTCCGTTTCGATCTCGTAATTTTTCATATTTTCCAAAAATAGCAAAAAAAATTATTCGAAAAGTAAAACACGAACTTTTTATTACCAGTATTGTTACCTATTCAAAGTCGAACTCTGGCGGACTGTCAATTTGTCCTTTGATGAAAGCCTCCGGTGTTTCCACTCGAATAACATCAACATCTTCATTATAAGAATCACCTAAGATATAATGCTTGAGTCTTTGTCCATTCACCACTTGTGTGGCATTGCCTTGGAGAGAGCTAATTTTAATTGCTCCTGAACGATACACCTCCTCAATGACATATGGTCCTTCCCATTTCGAGAGTAATTTCCCTGCAAAGAATCTGAGACGAGACCGATACAATAGGACTTTATCCCCAATATTAAATTCTCTGTTGATAATTCTTCTATCATGCCATTTCTTAACTTTCTCTTTAAAGAGTTTAGCATTTTCATCAGCTTCACTTCTCCATTCATCTAGAGAACTCAATTGTAGCAACCTCTTCTTACCGGCAAGTTTAGGATCTTTATTTAGTTCTCTTACAGCCCAATAAGCTTTGTGCTCTAGTTCTAAAGGTAAATGATAAGCTTTTCCATAAACCATTTTATAAGGTGACATACCCATGGGATTTTTATAAGCAGTTCTATAAGCCCATAGTGCTTCCTTCAATTTACTAGCCCAATTCTTTATAGTTTTATTAACAGCCTTTTCCAAGATAGATTTAATCTCTCTATTTGATAGTTCTACCTGCCCACTAGTTTGAGGATGATAAGCGGAAGCAATTCTATGATTAATACCATACTTAGCAAGAGTTTTTCTAAAACCACCATGAATAAAATGAGAACCTCCATCAGTCATAATATATCTAGGAACTCCAAATCTAGGAAAAATAATATCTAAAAGCATTCTTAAAGAGGTCTCACCATCAGCACTTTTTGTAGGTATGGCTGATACGTCTCCGACGTATCGATAATTTCTTATGTTCCATGCCACATTATTGATGTTATCTACATGTTTTATGCACACTTTATGTCATATTCGTGCATTTTCTGGAACTAACCTATTAACAAGATGCCGAAGTGCCGGTTCCGTTTTCGCTGTTTTTGGTTTCAGAAATCCTAGTAACGAAATATTCTCGGAATCGGACGAAATCAACGCCCAAGTTCCTATTTTCACCGGAAGCATCCGGAACACCCGGGAAGGACCGGAGGGGGGCACTGGGCCCCTGCACCATAGGCCGGCGCGGCCCAGGCCCTGGCCGCGCCGCCCTATGGTGTCGTCGCCCCTTCGACCCTCCTGCGCCGCCTCTTCGCCTATATAAAGCCCCTGACCTAAAAACCTCGACACGATTGGCGAAAACCACAGAAACCTTCCAGAGCCGCCGCCATCGCGACGCCAAGATCTGGGGGACAGGAGTCTCTGTTCCGGCACGCTGCCGGAACGGGGAAGTGCCCCCGGAAGGCTCCTCCATCGACACCGCTGCCATCTCCACCGCCATCTTCATCACCGCTGCTGCTCCCATGAGGAGGGAGTAGTTCTCCATCGAGGCTCGGGGCTGTACCGGTAGCTATGTGGTTCATCTCTCCCATGTACCTCAATACAATGATCTCATGAGCTGCTTTACATGATTGAGATTCATATGAGTTTGTATCACAATTTATCTATGTGCTACTCTAGCAAAGTTATTAAAGTAGTTCTATTCCTCCCGCACGTGTGTAAAGGTGACAGTGTGTGCACCGTGTTAGTACTTGGTTTATGCTATGATTATGATCTCTTGTAGATTATGAAGTTAACTATTGCTATGATAATATTGATGTGATCTATTCCTCCTACATATGCATGAAGGTGACAGTGTGCATGCTATGTTAGTACTTGGTTTAGTCCTTTGATCTATCTTACACTATAAGGTTACTTAAACATGAGCATTATTGTGGAGCTTGTTAACTCCGGCATTGAGGGTTCGTGTAATCCTACGCAATGTGTTCATCATCCAACAAAAGTGTAGAGTATGCATTTATCTATTCCGTTATGTGATCAATGTTGAGAGTGTCCACTAGTGAAAGTCTAATCCCTAGGCCTTGTTCCTAAATACCGATGCGTTACTACTGCTTGTTTACTCGTTTTACTCTGCGTTACTACTCGCTGCAATACTACCACCATCAACTACACGCCGACAAGCTATTTTACTGGCACCGTTGCTACTGCTCATATATATTCATACCACCCGTATTTCACTATCTCTTCGCCGAACTAGTGCACCTATTTGGTGTGTTGGGGACACAAGAGACTTCTTGCTTTGTGGTTGCAGGGTTGCATGAGAGGGATATCTTTGACCTCTTCCTCCCCGAGTTCGATAAACCTTGGGTGATCCACTTAAGGGAAAAACTTGCTCGCTGTTCTACAAACCTCTGCTCTTGGAGGCCCAACACTGTCTACAGGAAAGGAGGGGGAACGTAGACATCAAGCTATTTTCTGGCGCCGTTGCCGGGGAGGAAAGGTAAAAGGTACTCACACTCCGGATCTCGGCTACTAAGCTATTTCCCGGCGCCGTAAGTACTCAAAGCTATTTCCTTTAGATCCTGCAATTGCAACTTTTTGTTTCTTGTTTACACTAGTAAGGCATAATGGAAAACATCTGTGAGCTTTTTATTCTATTTCCTGAGTCAAGACATGAATGGTTTAAAATTAAAAAACCCATGGAATCTTATTTGCATGCTAGTAGCAATGATATTAGTATGAACGCTTTGAACACCATTGTTGCTAATGATATGGAAAATTCTAAGCTTGGGGAAGCTGGCTTTGATGAGCATGATATTTTTTGTCCCCCAAGCATTGAGGAGAAAATTTTCTTTGATGATACTTTGCCTCCTATTTATGATGATTATAATGATAGTTGTCTTTTGCTGCCACCTACTATGGAGAGTAAATTTTGTTGTGATTATACTATGCCTCCAACACTTGATGAGAATAATAATGATAGCTACTTTGTTGAATTTGCTCCCACTATTACTAATAAAATTGATTATGCCTATGTGGAGAGTAATAATTTTATGCATGAGACTCATGATAAGAATGCTTTATGTGATGGTTATATTGTTGAGTTTGCTCATGTTGCTACTGAAAGTTACTATGAGAGAGGAAAATATGGTTGTGGAAATTTTCATGTTACTAAAACACCTCTCTATGTGCTGAAATTTTTCAAGCTACACTTGTTTTATCTTCCTATGCTTGTTACTTTGCTCTTCATGAACTTGTTTATTTACAAGATTCCTATGCATAGGAAGCATGTTAGACTTAAATGTGTTTTGAATTTGCCTCTTGATGCTCTATTTTGCTTCAACTATAATTTCTTGCGAGTGCATCATCAAAACTGCTGAGCCCATCTTAATGGCTATAAAGAAAGAACTTCTTGGGAGATAACCCATGTGTTATTTTGCTACAGTACTTTGTTTTTATTTTGTGTCTTGGAAGTTGTTTACTACTGTAGCAACCTCTCCTTATCTTAGTTTTGTGTTTTGTTGTGCCAAGTAAAGCCGTTGATAGAAAAGTAAGTACTAGATTTGGATTACTGCGCAGTTCCAGATTTCTTTGCTGTCACGAATCTGGGTCCACCTCCCTGTAGGTAGCTCAGAAAATTAAGCCAATTTACGTGCATGATCCTCAGATATGTACGCAACTTTCATTAAATTTGAGAATTTTCATTTGAGCAAGTCTGGTGCCATTTTAAAATTCGTCAATACAAACTGTTCTGTTTTGACAGATTCTGCATTTTATTTCGCATTGTCTCTTTTGCTATGTTGGATTAATTTCTTTGATCCATTAATGTCCAGTAGCATTATGCAATGTCCAGAAGTGTTAAGAATGATTGTGTCACCTCTGAATATGTTAATTTTTATTGTGCACTAACCCTCTAATGAGTTGTTTTGAGTTTGGTGTGGAGGAAGTTTTCAAGGGTCAAGAGAGGAGGATGATATACTATGATCAAGACGAGTGAAGAGTCTAAGCTTGGGGATGCCCCGGTGGTTCATCCCTGCATATTTCAAGAAGACTCAAGCATCTAAGCTTGGGGATGCCCAAGGCATCCCCTTCTTCATCGACAAATTATCAGGTTCCTCCCCTGAAACTATATTTTTATTCGATCACATCTTATGTACTTTACATGGAGCGTCTGTTTGTTTTTGTTTTTGTTTGTGTTTGAATAAATTTGATTACATCATGCTTGTGTGGGAGAGAGACACGCTCCGCTGGTTCGTATGAACACATGTGTTCTTAGCTTTTAGTATTCATGGCGAAGTTTCTTCTTCGTTAAATTGTTATATGGTTGGAATTGGAAAATGATACATGTAGTAATTGCTATAATGTCTTGGGTAATGTGATACTTGGCAATTGTTGTGCTCATGATTAAGCTCTTGCATCATATGCTTTGCACCCATTAATGAAGAAATACATAGAGCATGCTAAAATTTGGTTTGTATATTTGGTCTCTCTAAGGTCTAGATAATTTCTAGTATTGAGTTTTGAACAACAAGGAAGACGGTGTAGAGTCTTATAATGTTTTCAATATGTCTTTTATGTGAGTTTTGCTGCACCGGTTCATACTTGTGTTTGTTTCAAATAACCTTGCTAGCCTAAACCTTGTATCGAGAGGGAATACTTCTCATGCATCCAAATACTTGAGCCAACCACTATGCCATTTGTGTCCACCATACCTACCTACTACATGGTATTTTCCGCCATTCCAAAGTAAATTGCTTGAGTGCTACCTTTAAAATTCCATCATTCACCTTTGCAATATATAGCTCATGGGACAAATAGCTTAAAAACTATTGTGGTATTGAATATGTAATTATGCACTTTATCTCTTATTAAGTTGCTTGTTGTGCGATAACCATGTTCAATGGGGACGCCATCAACTATTCTTTGTTGAATATCATGTGAGTTGCTATGCATGTTCGTCTTGTCTGAAGTAAGAGAGATCTACCACCTTATGGTTAAGCATGCATATTGTTAGAGAAGAACATTGGGCCGCTAACCAAAGCCATGATCCATGGTGGAAGTTTCAGTTTTGGACATATATCCTAAATCTCAAATGAGAAAATTATTAATTGTTGTTACATGCTTATGCATAAAAGAGGAGTCCATTATCTGTTGTCTATGTTATCCCGGTATGGATGTCTAAGTTGAAGAATAATCAATAGCGAGAAATCCAATGCGAGCTTTCTCCTTAGACCTTTGTACAGGCGGCATAGAGGTACCCCTTTGTGACACTTGGTTGAAACCTGTGCATTGTGATGATCCGGTAGTCCAAGCTAATTAGGACAAGGTGCGGGCACTATTAGTACACTATGCATGAGGCTTGCAACTTGTAAGATATAATTTACATGATACATATGATTTATTACTACCGTTGACAAAATTGTTTCATGTTTTCAAAATCAAAGCTCTAGCACAAATATAGCAATCGATGCTTTTCCTCTATGAGGACCATTCTTTTACTTTATTGTTGAGTCAGTTCACCTATTTCTCTCCACCTCAAGAAGCAAACACTTGTGTGAAGCTGTGCATTGATTCCTACATACTTGCATATTGCACTTGTTATATTACTCTATGTTGACAATATCCATGAGATATACATGTTATAAGTTGAAAGCAACCGCTGAAACTTAATTTTCCTTTGTGTTGCTTCAATGCCTTTACTTTGAATTATTGCTTTATGAGTTAACTCTTATGCAAGACTTATTGATGCTTGTCTTGAAGTACTATTCATGAAAAGTCTTTGCTTTATGATTCATTTGTTTACTCATGTCATATACATTGTTTTGATCGCTGCATTCACTACATATGCTTTACAAATAGTATGATCAAGATTATGATGGCACGTCACTCCAGAAATTATCCGTGTTATCGTTTTACCTGCTCGGGACAAGCAGAACTAAGCTTGGGGATGCTGATACGTCTCCGACGTATCGATAATTTCTTATGTTCCATGCCACATTATTGATGTTATCTACATGTTTTATGCACACTTTATGTCATATTCGTGCATTTTCTGGAACTAACCTATTAACAAGATGCCGAAGTGCCGGTTCTCGTTTTCTCGCTGTTTTTGGTTTCAGAAATCCTAGTAACGAAATATTCTCGGAATCGGACGAAATCAACGCCCAAGTTCCTATTTTCACCGGAAGCATCCAGAACACCCGGGAAGGACCAGAGGGGGGACACTGGGCCCCCAGACCATAGGCCGGCGCGGCCCAGGCCCTGGCCGCGCCGCCCAATGGTGTCGTCGCCCCTTCGACCCTCCTGCGCCGCCTCTTCGCCTATATAAAGCCCCTGACCTAAAAACCTCGACACGATTGGCGAAAACCTAAGAAACCTTCCAGAGCCGCCGCCATCGCGACGCCAAGATCTGGGGGACAGGAGTCTCTGTTCCGGCACGCTGCCGGAACGGGGAAGTGCCCCCGGAAGGCTCCTCCATCGACACCGCTGCCATCTCCACCGCCATCTTCATCACCGCTGCTGCTCCCATGAGGAGGGAGTAGTTCTCCATCGAGGCTCGGGGCTGTACCGGTAGCTATGTGGTTCATCTCTCCCATGTACCTCAATACAATGATCTCATGAGCTGCTTTACATGATTGAGATTCATATGAGTTTGTATCACAATTTATCTATGTGCTACTCTAGCAAAGTTATTAAAGTAGTTCTATTCCTCCTCGCACGTGTGTAAAGGTGACGAGTGTGTGCACCGTGTTAGTACTTGGTTTATGCTATGATTATGATCTCTTGTAGATTATGAAGTTAACTATTGCTATGATAATATTGATGTGATCTATTCCTCCTACATATGCATGAAGGTGACAGAGTGTGCATGCTATGTTAGTACTTGGTTTAGTCCTTTGATCTATCTTACACTATAAGGTTACTTAAACATGAGCATTATTGTGGAGCTTGTTAACTCCGGCATTGAGGGTTCGTGTAATCCTACGCAATGTGTTCATCATCCAACAAAAGTGTAGAGTATGCATTTATCTATTCTGTTATGTGATCAATGTTGAGAGTGTCCACTAGTGAAAGTCTAATCCCTAGGCCTTGTTCCTAAATACTGCTGCGTTACTACTGCTTGTTTACTGTTTTATCTGCGTTACTACCGCTGCAATACTACCACCATCAACTACACGCCAGCAAGCTATTTTCTCGGCACCGTTGCTACTGCTCATATATATTCATACCACCTGTATTTCACTATCTCTTCGCCGAACTAGTGCACCTATTTGGTGTGTTGGGGACACAAGAGACTTCTTGCTTTGTGGTTGCGGGGTTGCATGAGAGGGATATCTTTGACCTCTTCCTCCCTGAGTTCGATAAACCTTGGGTGATCCACTTAAGGGAAAACTTGCTGCTGTTCTACAAACCTCTGCTCTTGGAGGCCCAACACTGTCTACAGGAAAGGAGGGGGAACGTAGACATCAATGGCTTCCACCCATTTAGTAACATAATCAACAGCAACAAGTATATGAGTGTTACCTTCTCAAGAGGTTAAAGGTCCCATGAAGTCAAATCCCCAACAATCGAATGGTTCAATAACAAGAGTATAATTCATAGTCATTTCATTGCGTCTAGAGATATTACCAACCCTTTGACATTCATCACAAGATAAGATAAACTTCCTTGCATCTTTGAAGAGAGTTGGCCAATAAAAACCTGATTGTAGAACCTTTTGCGCAGTTCTATCTCCGGCGTGATGTCCTCCATAAGCACTACCATGACATTTACTCAATATCTCTTGTTGTTCATATTTGGGAACACATCTTCGCAGAATACCATCCACTCCTTCTTTATATAAGTGTGGGTCATCCCAAAAATAATTCCTCAAGTCATAAATGAATTTCCTCCTTTGCTGAGCTGAAAAGGTTGGAGGCAAGTACTTTGAAACAATAAAGTTAGCATAATCAACATACCAAGGGCTATCTCGCGAGCTCACCTTTATTACAGCCAATTGTTCATTTGGAAAACTATCATTAACAGGAACAGGATCATAAGCAATATTTTCCAATCTAGACAAGTTATCAGCAACAGGATTATCAGCACCTTTCCTATCTACAATATGCAAATCAAATTCTTGCAACAAAAGCACCCATCTAATAAGCCTTGGCTTAGCACCTTTCTTTTGCATAAGGTATCTAATTGCAGCATGATCAGTATGAATTGTAACTTTTGAATCAACAATATAGGATCTAAACTTATCACAAGCAAAGACTCCAACCAACAATTCCTTTTCAGCAGTAGCATAATTTCTTTGAGCAGCATCAAGAGTTTTACTAGCATAATGAATAACATTCAGTTTTTTATCTACCCGCTGTCCAAGAACAACGCCTACAGCAAAATCACTAGCATCGCACATAATTTCAAAAGGTAAATTCCAACCAGGAGGTTCGACTATAGGAGCAGTTGTTAAGGCTTTCTTTAGAGTTTCAAAAGCTTCCTTACAATCATCATCAAAAACAAAAGGTACATCTTTTTGAAGAAGATTAGTAAGAGGCTTTGAAATCTTGTAAAATTCTTTAATAAACCTCCTATAAAACCCAGCATGACCAAGAACACTACGAATACCTTTAACATCCCTAGGATAGGGCATCTTCTCAATTGCTTCAACTTTAGCTCTATCAACTTCAATACCTCTCTCGGAAATTTTATGTCCCAATACAATTCCTTCATTAACCATAAAGTGGCATTTCTCCCAATTAAGAACAAGGTTAGTTTCTTCACATCTCTGCAAAACTTTATCAAGGTTCCGCAAGCAATTATCAAAAGAATTCCCATAGACGGAAAAATCGTCCATGAATACTTCTACAATACTCTCGCAAAAGCCATGAAAAATAGCAGACATGCATCTTTGAAAAGTAGCAGGGGCATTACATAAACCAAAAGGCATGCGTCTATAAGCATAAGTTCCATAGGGACAAGTGAAAGTGGTTTTCTCTTGATCCTTAGTTTTAACAGCAATTTGTGAAAACCCAGAATAACCATCAAGAAAGCAAAAATGAGTATTTTTGGATAACCTTTCTAACATTTGATCAATAAAAGGCAAATGATAATGATCTTTCTTAGTAACCTTATTAACTTTTCGATAATCAATGCACATTCTATACCCTACAACTACTCTTTGAGGTATGAGCTCATCATTATCATTAGGCACAACAATCATTCCTCCTTTCTTAGGAACACAATGCACAGGACTAACCCATCTACTATCAGCAATAGGATATATAATACCAGCTTCAAGAAGTCTTAATACCTCATTTCTTACCACAACCTTCATCTTAGGAATTAGACGACGCTGATGTTCGACAACAGGCTTCGCATCATCTTCCATATTAATGGCATGTTGGCAAATAGAGGGAGAAATCCCCTTCAAGTCATCAAGAGTATAGCCAATAGCTCCTCGGTGCTTCTTCAGTATTTCCAATAACCTTTCTTCTTCAAACTCTGAATGCTTAGAGCTAATAATAACAGGATATATTTTTTTATCATCAATATGAGCATATTTAAGATTATCAGGCAATGGTTTTAAATCAAAGACATGATCTTCCTTTGGTGGTGGTGTTGTACCCAGATCTTCTACCGGTAAATCATGCTTAAGTATAGGTTGACGAAGGAAAATTTCATCAAGCTCATTTCTTTCTTCCCTAAAAACTGCACTCTCACTATTCTCCAAATGTTGTTGCAAAGGATTATTAGGGGCAAGAGCAATAGATGCACACTGTTCAACTCTAAAATCATTATTAGGCGAATCAGCTTTATAAGGAGTTTTGGCAAATTTAGAGAAATTAAACTCATAAGATTCACCAGCAAATTTAGTCAAAATTTTCTCTTTCTTGCAATCTATAACAGCTCCACAAGTATTTAGAAAAGGTCTACCAAAAATGATAGGACAATACTTACTAGCAGCAGGACCAAGTACCAAAAAGTCAGAAGGATATTTAATCTCACCACATAGAACTTCCACATCTCGAACAATACCAATTGGAGAGATAGTTTCTCTATTAGCCAGCCGAATAACCACATCAATATCTTCAAGTTCACAAGAACCAATTTTGTGCATAATCTCCGTGTAAAGCTCATAAGGAATAGCACTAATACTTGCACCAATATCACATAAACCATTATAACAATGATCTCCAATTCTAATAGATAGCATAGGAACACTAGCTTTCCTAGACTTATGAGGATGTGAAACAATATTAGAAGCATCTTCAGAGAAAATAAATATGACCATCTTCCACATTTTCAGTCACAAGATCTTTAACTATTGCAACAGCAGGTTCAACCTTTATTTGTTCTTCAGGTTCTATAGGTTCCTTTTCACTTTTATGAACCGCACTATTAATAACAGAGTACTCCTTCATTTTAGCAGGGAAAGGAGTTTTTTCAATATAAGCTTCAGGAATAACATGATCAACAGTTTCAACTACAACACATTTATTTATAGATGAATCAATTTTATCTTTATACGGTTCATGATACTTGTCAAAATTCTTCTTAGGCAATTCATAATGAGAGGCAAAAGCTTTATAAAGATTTGCAGCAACTTGAGAATCAAGACCATAAGTAGCACTCATATTACGGAATTTATCAGTATCCATAAAAGCTTCAATGCATTTATAATCATAATTTATACCTGATTCTCTATCCTTGTCGTTCTCCCATCCTTCAGTATTCTCCTGGATCCGATTAAGAAGGTCCCTTTTAAACTCTTCTTTGTTGCGTGTAAATGATCCAGAACAAGAAGTATCCAGCAAGGTCTTGTCTTGAAAAGAAAGTCTTGCATAGAAATTATCAATGATAATATTACCAGGAAGCTCATGAATGGGGCATTTGAGCATTAAAGACTTCAATCTCCCCCACGCTTGGGCAATACTCTCTCCATCATGAGGCAAAAAATTATATATGCAGTTCCGATCTTTGTGAATTTCACTTGGAGGATAGAACTTAGAATAAAACCGGGGCACAATATCATTCCATTCAAGAGAATCCCCATTATCCAGTAATTTATACCAATGCGCCGCTTTACCAGACAGCGATACAGAGAATAGTTTCTTCCTCACTTCATCCATAGCAATACCTGCACACTTGAATAAACCGCATAATTCATGTCAGAACAGTAAATGATCTCCAGGATGGACAATTCCATCCCTTGTATAACGGTTATCCACAACACGTTCAATAATTTTCATAGGTATTTTGTATGGTATTTCTTCCTCACCTGGCAGCTCATCCGCTACCTTTGCAGTATTAGTAGATTTTCCAAATAAAAATTCAAGAGAAGATTTCTCCATAATGAATTATAGCAGCAGGCAGAAATAAAATCAGCACAGACAGTAAAAGTTTCCCTTACCAATTCCACTTACCAATAGCGCTTCACTCCCCGGCAACGGCGCCAGAAAATAGTCTTGATGACCCACAAGTATAGGGGGTGTATCGTAGTATTTTTGATAAGTAAGAATGTCGATCCCAACGAGGAGCAAAAGGTGTTGACAAGCAGTTTCGATGAAGGATTCACTGTAAATGCTCACAGACAAGTATTTAGGGGGTTTTGATGTAGCAGATGAATAAAGTACGAGTAAGTAAAGTGCGGGAGTAATAATTGCAGCGAGTGGCCCAATCCTTTTTAGCACAAAGGACAAGCCGGTTTGTTTACTTATAATGACCAAACGTTCTTGAGGACACACGGGATTTTAGTCTAGTGTTTTCGCTACATATGGCTAATTAATCTTCATTGTTTTGATAAGTGTTGTGTGGGTGAACCTATATATGCTAATGCACCGCCCTTCTTAGGACTAATACATACTTGTGATTATACCCCTTGCAAGCATCCACAACTACAAGAAAGTAATTAAGATAAATCTAACCACAGCCTTAAACTCTGAGATCCTGCTATGCCTCCTGCATCGATATACCAATGGGGGTTCAGGGTTTCGTCACTCCGGCAACCCCGCAATTGGCAAACGAGTACAAGATGTATTCCCCTAGGCCCATAAAGGTGAAGTATCATGTAGTCGACGTTCACATGACACCACTAGAAGAATAACACCACAACTTAAATATCATAACATTGAATATTACTCAACCATAATTCACTACTAACATTTAGACTTCACCCATGTCCTCAAGAACTAAACGAACTACTCACTAGACATCATATGGAACATGATCAGAGGTGATATGATGATGAATAACAGTCTGAACATAAACCTTGGTTCAATGGTGTCGTCGTGGCGAACGAGCAGATGCCATAGGATGGCTTAGATTGGGGCCGAATGGACGCTAGAGGATCCGGGGGAGGGTTTGCGACTAGATGGGATGAACTTCCGGATGCTTTCCTCAAGAACACAACCAAAGGCCGGTATGCAAGAAGAGAGACAAGAGGAAGAACTCTTTACTAGATCGCTAGCTTCATTGATCTCAACATGGTTACAGGTGCTTGAATACAAGCTCTCTCGTCTAATCTCCTCTGTGGACACGCGCCTGTATGAGGCAGTACCCCATATAGGGGAGAGGGTGGCTTACAGAACAAGGAACCCTAATGGCATCTTTGACTGGACAAACTACTTTACAAAGCTACTTTAGTCATAGATGACGCCGGGGTCCTCTTTAATCAGGAACGCTGACGTCCTCCGGCTTCTTTCAGCGTCATCTCTCTCTTTGGCGCCGTGGCCTCGATTAAAGCCACTTTGCTTAGCTCATCCTTGTCTTCTTGCTCTGAAGAGAATCTTTGACCAGTCCTGCCGACAGGCCCTTCTCTCCGGTATCTTCTTTACCGGGTTCCGGCATACCCCTTGGGGATGCCGGCTTAGCTTCACTTAGCCCAAACTCCTACCTTTGTTTCCGGTAAGAATATTAAACCGGTATCTTGATGGCTCAAACCATCCGGTTTGGCATGCCTTTGGCATACCGGGGGTTATCCCCCCAACATTAGTCCCCGAAGCTGGTATAGTCTGGCGGATTCTATCCTACAGACCATGCCAGGATTTCATCTTTTTAGGATACCGGTTTAATCTCTCCGGCCTGAGCTTGGATCCGGCATCTTTGCCCTTTTTTGTCTTTTCTCTCCTTGCAAGGCATCTTCTGGCATCTCTTTTCTCCGGTATCATTCGTATTTACTCTTTCCTCGGCGAAGTCGAGAATATTTTGGGCCCCGCGCCTGTCAGTGACATGCGCACTGTTAACTGTCGCGCCAGTGTCAGTTGTCACTTCGCTTCGACTCCCGCGCGGTCATTAAATGCACCACTGTGGATCCCACTAACCACTTGGGATCCTGTGTGTGCCCCCGTGTGGCTTCCCATTTTCTTGCGTGTACTTCCTCGCCACGTGGCGGCCCATGGCGCGAACCATCGCGGGCCGCGAGGCGAACCGCCGCGGCCCGGCGGTTTTCGGCCCACCTCCTTTCTTCTTTATAAGGACAACTGCCCTTTCTTCTTCCTCTTCTCGCATTCCCCAACCTTCGTGCACAGTGCTCCTCGCCTCTGCGCCTTCGCCGCTCTCCGTCCGCCGTCGTTTGCTTGATCTCCGTCGCCCGGCGAACTCACGCCGTGCTTCTGCCGGACCTCATCGTGCGGGAATCTTCTGCAGCACCTTCGTCGCGCGCGCTGCATTCTTGCTTCTTCGTGACCTTCTTCGCCTCGCCGTCGACGGTGCTCGTCGGCGACCGTAGGTCCGCTCCTTCACCGGCGAACGTCTTCCCCAGCGACTGCGCCGCTCGAGGTTAGTGCCAATCTCACTTTGCTCGCCATCTGCTCGCTTTCTAGATCTTGGGTCGATGGTGTTCTTATTTCCTTTTTTCCTTTGATTTTCTTCTTACTCGTAGATCTTCGCACGGGGTTCAAGTGTGGGATTTCTGTTTTTTCGCCTACCTAACCAATGTCTGGCGAGGAATCTTCCTCTGCTTCTTCTTCTTCCCTCTCCGTTAACCGTCGTAGACAATCTCCCGGCGAATCCACGGCCTCAGATCCGATGGATACCGATTCTGGCAACCAGCAGGGATCCGGTAGCCGCCAAGCATCCGGTAGCCACTCAGAAACGAGTAACTCTAGCGAATCATCCGGTGGAGGGCCCTCCCCCATTACTCGTGGAGCCTGGATGGGCTCCAATGTTACCGAATATGAGATCGATTGGTTATACCGGTCCCGCAGGATTCCGGAAGGAGTAACCTGCCGGATTCCCGGTGACGAAATCGAACCGGACCCCCAGCCCGGTGAACATGTTGTTTTCCTTGCTCATTTTGAGCGTGGCTTCGGCCTTCCTGCCTCGCCTTTTTTCCGGGAGTTCTTAAATTTCTATGAACTCCAACCTCACCACCTTCCTGGCAACGCCATCTTTTATCTTTCTTGCTACGCCACCTTCATGGAGGCCTACATCGGCATTCGTCCCACTCGTGAGACGTTTGCCCGCTTCTTTGCTCTGCGGATCAATTCCGTTCAGGGCAAGGAAATTCCTAAACCCAAGCCTCCCGTGGAGTGCGGGTCTTGCATCGTTGGCTCCCGCCAAGGGAGCACTTTCTTTAAGTTCAGCGGCCTTGAGTCTTGCCGTGCCTGGCAAGGAACTTTCTTCTACGTGAAGAACAATGGCCGCGCAAATCTTATTGATCTTCCTCCGTTCCAAGTGGGGCCTCCCAGTAGAGCCAATTGGAGCTATAACCCGAAGACGGATCATGCCGAAACCAACCGGGTGGTACGCTTCATGGCCTCTTTGAAGAAGGAGACCAACATCTGCTCGGATGATATCATCCGCACCTTTATTTCGCGCCGGGTGCTTCCTCTGAAGCACCGTGTGCATAGGATGAGCGAGATGTACGGCCCTGGCGATCCTACCAAGATCACAGGCCGTCCCCTTAGCAAGAAGGATGTTGTTCGCAAGGCTAAGCAGATTTGCCAAACTGCTATGCCGTTTGAATGGGAATGGGGCCTCCTTCCCCTCAGCACTACTAACCCTCCGACCCAAGAATTAAGAGATTACGCAATTGGGGTTGTTTTTGCCGGTAACTTTCTGCTCTTGTTAACCCTCTTTTTTCGTGTTTCAGGCCAAGGACCGCTTCCCCCTCATCCAAGCAGAGCGACGCGGGATCTGCGTGAAGCGCGCCCTTGATTCCTTCGACCCAGATCCTTACATCTTTTGGAAAGATCTGAAGATGGGCAAGACTCCGGCTGCGCGCCTTGGCCGGTCTCCACCGAGGCCAACCGGGTCCTCCGATGACCTGACCATGCTTGAGGTATTTTCTTTTCCGGTTTCTTATACTATTCCATTATCGCCTTCTTGCGAATTTTTCCTTAGCTATGTTTAACTTATAGATCCACGAGCACGCGCCGCCCCTGCGCGCTGAGGCCGGCCATGAGTTTGTGGACAAACTCATGGCCCAAGGCCAAAAGAACAAGCTGCCGGCATCTGATGCCGGTCCAAGCCAGGGCCCTCCCTCCAAGCGCTTCCGGACTGAGCCCTTGGGGGAGAAGGAAGTGGGCGTGCGCCGCTACGGGCGCAAGCAGATGCCAACTACCTCCGGGTGAGTTTCTTACTTTCTTGCCTCTTTTCGCCAAGTTCTTTTTCCGGTTGCTTTTTTCCAACTATCCTTCTTTCTTTCTTTCAGCCCCGCGCTCAAGCTTGGCTCAAGGCCATCGGGCTCTGAAGGTTCCGCAAGGACCTCAACCCCTCCTCCTCGTTCAAGCCCGGCACCATCTGGTGCCGGCAACACCTCTGCCTCTCTTTCGGGGGGCACAACAAGTTCGGGGCGTGCGGCCCCTTCATCATCAGATCACCGCACGGAGGAGGATCTTTCCTTCCTCCCAGAGAACCAGGATACCGGCGCCAGCAACATCGGCGCCGAGGAAGAAGCTGCCGGGCGGGCGGAGCCTTCAGCTCCTCCCGTCCTCGAAAAGAAGACAACTTCCGCGCCGGAAACTTCCGCGCCGGAAAGCTCCAACCCGGGTGACGCGCCCAGCGCTCCCCCTTCTCCACGAACCATCCTGATGCCACTGCCAGATGCTCCTCGCACCAAGCCCTCCAGGGCTGCTCCAACTGCACCGCCTCCCAAGATCTCCAAGCTCATCAAGGGGAAGGCGACGGCCTCCAGCGCCCCTTCCGGCGGCCAGCAGCCTCTGGTGCTGCACGTCTCCAAGGCCGCCAGGGATACCGCCACGAAGGCCACCGGCCTGCTTGGCCGTATCACTGAGTTCCAGCGCAGGGGCCGGGACCTGGGGCATCTTCTGCCCTACGCCCAGAAGTGGAACGCCGCGGACATGACTCCGGCGACCCGCGGTTTGGGCAAGGACAGGCTGCCGGCGCCTGACCCTGTTGGGGACCGGTCTTCCGAGGAGCACTTCATGCGGCTTCACGCCGCCGTGAAGGAGCTCGACAGCTGCGTGGTACGATGCCACGAACTACTTGATGGTACGCTTTACTGACTCTTTTCAACTTTTACCGGTTTCCTTGCTTCCGGATTTTTTCTTTAGTTTCATGCCGGTTTCTCTCTTGTCTATCTTCCCAGTCCCCGAGTTTTGTGGTGAGAGCGCATGTGCGCACAAAACTTTAACTTAAAAACTTAGCGTGAAACCGGCACTGCCGGTCCCCGAGTTTCGGGTTAAGAACTCTGTTCTTAGCGCAAAACTTAACTTAGAAACGCGCGAAACCGGCACTGCCAGTCCCCGAGTTTCGGGTTAAGAACTCTGTTCTTAGCGCAAAGCTTAACTTACTTCTTTTTCTTGAACAGCTCACGGCTGACGCTCGGAAGGCCCTCTTTGAGGAGCTCCTATGGGAACACCGGGACCTCGCTGAGGCACACGACAAGTGCCAAGGTAAATTTGTACCACCGACATCTTTTTACCGGAAACCTTTTTTCCTTCTAACATTTATAACTTTTGCTTAACAGTGATCCCGGAAGCTTCCATCGAGGCTCTCAAGGAGCAGCTCGCTGCCGCCCAACGTACAACTTTTTCTTTTCTCCTGTCAGTTTGGTTTTCTTTTCATCTTTACCAGCACAATCTTGCTAACACCTTCTTTTCCGGGTTGCAGGGGAGAAGGACCAGCTCATCCGGCGGCATCAGGAGGAGCTGAGCGCCCAGAAAACCAGCTACCAGGAGCTCAAGTCTCAGCTCATCCAGCTGGGGCTTGATCATGCCAAGGCCCTCAAAGCTGCCGAAACTGATGCAGCGCCCAAGATGGATGAAGCTCTTGAAGATGCCGGCAACACCAACTCGGTGTTGCTAGCTGAGCTGGAGGAGCTGGCCAAGGCCCAGAAGGTTGCCGAGGAGAAAGCTGCGCGGCTGGAGGAGGAGCAGAAGGAGTGCAACAGGCTGGTGTTGCAAACCGACACACTTGCCTATCGTAAGTCCTTTGCCTTTGCGCTTTCTGACTACTGCCCGCAAGCCTTTTTTCTTCCGATCGCATTTTCTTCCAGTTGCATTTTCTTCCGGTTGCATCTTCTTCCGGTTGCATTTTCTTCCGGATTCCTTTCCTTAGCCTTTTTCTTTCTTTGCACAGGCCTCTTTCCGGACTCTCATAAGTATGCTGTCAAGAAGGTTGATGAGCGCCGCACTGCCCAGGGCCAAGCGAATCTTGCCGTGCCATGGACGCCCTATGACCATCTGGTCGTGCTGAACGCACGGGTGTCTCACATGCGCGCCATAGATCGCAATTTATCTGACATTCCTGATGTAGCTACCCAGCTCTTCAGGACTCTGTGGTCTGGCGAGGAGGTGCCGGATACTTTCTCCCTCATCAGCGACCGTCTCAAGGGCGCCGGCAAGAGGATCCGCGAGTGGCAGTGTTCTGCTGCCCGCGCTGGAGCAGACTCTGCCCTCCGCGTCGCTTGCTCCTGGTACCCGGAGCTGAACCTGGATGCCCTTACCGGAGTGCGCGAAGGTGCGGAAACCGATCTGGACCCGATTCTCACCGCTAAGCGGCAGGATCGTGCGACCACATCGCGGAGTACGCCGACATGCGCACCTTCATCCCTCCCCCTCCTGACGTCAAAGATTAAATTGATGAGGAGGAGGATGAAGCCGAGGAGGAGCCTCTGGGCGACGCTGGTGCTGGCGATGCCCCTCCTGAAGCCCCCGCTGCCTGATTACCTGCCTTAAGATTTACCTTTGTCATGCTGTTTGGTCCTGCGTGTCTCGAGACAATGTTCTGTTAAATTCTGCCCCGGTATGCCGGGGCTTATGATGTAAAACTTTAAGTCCGCTTTTGGTTGTTTCACAACATTTTATGCCGGTAAGTTATACCGGTAGTTAATTACCCTAAGCTTGTCTTAGCATATTTGCTTTTGGTTTTGCTTTTATCCTGCACTGCAAAAATTTCCAAATTGTTTCCGCATCCAATTCGATGCACACTTGGTTCTTTTGCCTTGGCTCTGCCTGCCTTCTCTGGGCGTTCTTTGGCGTATGAGCACAAGGTTCTTTCACCAAACAAGCATTTTCTTGAACTTAGAAATAACTTCAAAATTTTGCAAAAAAACGGTTAAACCGGGGTTAGTTAAATTTTCCGGATTGTTCTTTCCTGTTCTCCCTCTTCGCAGTTCATGTGCTTATCCCCTACCGGTTTATCTTGCTTGCCATGAAGCCGGGTTGCGGACAGCAGCAGAGTCGAAGACTCCGGTAGGATTTATCACACTACTAAACCGGAAAGAAAAAACGTTCAATAAGCAACCGGTAAACTGAAAAAAATAAACAAGTTACATGCAACTTAAGTTGGGGTAGTCCCCGAGATTTATTCAAGGTTCCAACATCTTTTATTCATAGCATGTAAGGTACAAAAAGGAACTTCTTACACCACAACTTCAAGAGTAGAAAGGACGCAACAGAGCTACGTTCCATGGACGCTTGCTTTCCTCTCCGGACCTGTCCGCCTTCCCTTTTTTCCACTCTTGTGCATCGATCAAGTAGTATGCATCATTGTGAAGCACCTTGCTTACAATGAAGGGACCTTCCCATGGTGGTAAGAGCTTATGCCGGCCTTCAGTGCGCTGCACTAGGCGTAGCACCAGATCTCCTTCCCGGAAAACTCTCGGGTTAACCTTCCGGCTATGATAGCGTCTGAGGTTTTGCTGGTAAATGGCTGTTCTTGCCAAAGCCAGCTCTCTTGCTTCTTCTAGCAAGTCCACATCATTTTCTCTGGCCTCTTTGACCTCTTGCTCGGTATAGAGCTGTACCCTTGGTGAATCATGAATGATGTCAGTTGGTATGACCGCTTCGCTCCATAAACCATGAAGAACGGAGTGTATCCGGTAGACCGGTTTGGAGTTGTTCTTATACTCCACAAGATGCGATGGTAGCTCGTCGAGCCAACATCCCGGTGATTTTTCCACCGCATCAATGAGTCTTGGTTTGATACCGGAAAGTACCAAAGCGTTCATTCTTTCCACTTGGCCGTTGCCTTGTGGGTGTGCCACTGAGCACAAATCCAACCGGATGTTGTTGTCCTCACAGAACCTTTTGAACTCACCTTGAGCAAAGTTGGTTCCATTGTCAGTGATGATGCTGTGCGGGTATCCATACCGCAAAATGACATCTTTCAAGAACTTCACCGCTGTGCGCCCATCACATTTTGCGATAGGTTTCACTTCTAGCCATTTGGTGAATTTATCCACCATAACCAAGATGTGAGTCATGCTGCTCCTTGCAGTTTTGAATGGGCCAACCATATCGAGGCACCAAACAGCAAACGGCCATGTTAATGGTATTGTTTTTAAACGAGACGCTGGGTATGATTTTGCTTGGCGTACCTCTGGCACCCGTTGCATTTTCTTACTAAATCCTCAGCGTTTTCCAAAGCAGTGGGCCAATAAAACCCATGCCGGAATACTTTTGCTACCAGCGCCCTTGAAGAAGCATGATGCCCACATTCTCCTTGGTGAATCTCCTCAAGCATTTCTTTCCCTTCTTCCGGTTCCACACATCTTTGAAGGACACCGGTAACGCTTCTCTTGTACACCTCACCATTGATGAATGTATATGCTTTGGACCTTCTTTGTATTCTCCTTGATTCATTTTCATCATCCGGCAAGGTGTCGTTGATCAGGAATTCCTTAATAGGTTTAACCCACGACGGTGTCTCTTGAACTAAAAACACCGGTGCATCTATCTCCATGCTATCTACCAGCATTGTTTCTTCCGATATGGGTACAGCAGTCCCCGAGCTTGCCGGAGCAGTCCCCGAGTTTATCGGTGCAGTCCCCGGGTTTCCTTCATCAATATCCATGGGTACTACATGCGATTCTGGTACAAAAATTGATTCCGATTCCGGGCTTGGTTTGATCGATGGTGCTCTTAGGTGAGCTAGAGCTATTCCGGGAGGAATTTCTTGCCTGGATGAGCCCAGCTTGGACAAAGCATCCGCGGCTTCATTTTCTGCGCGCGGCACATGGTGAAACTCACATCCTTCGGAGAATCCGGCAATCTTTTGCACGTGAAACCGGTACGAGGCCATGTTGGCATCTTTCGCATCCCAATCCCCGGAACACTGCTGTACCACAAGATCTGAATCTCCATAGCAAATAATCCGGTGTGCACCGATTTCTTTTGCGACCTTAAGCCCATGGATCAAAGCTTCGTATTCAGCGACATTATTCGATGCCCTGAAATGTACCTGCAAAACGTACCGGAGGTAATCTCCTTTTGGTGAGGTGAGCACCACACCGGCACCTAGACCCTCTTTGAGTTTGGATCCATCAAAGTGCATTTTCCAGTATTCTATCGTCTGATCTGGCGGTTTGTATTGCATCTCCGCCCAATCAACGAGGAAATCAGCCAAAGCCTGTGATTTTATGGCATCCCTTCTTTCGTACGCTGGTACATATGGTGATATCTCGGATTGCCCATTTTGCAATCCTTCCGCTAGCGTCCTTGTTGCACATGATATCGGAGATTGGTGCTTCACTCACCACCTTCATAGGATGTTCTTCAAAGTAGTGCTTGAGTTTTGTGGCGGCCATGTACACGTCATAAGTCATCTTTTGGAAATGAGGGTAGTTTTGTTTTGAGAGGGAGAGCACCTCGCTCAGGTAGTATACCGGCCTCTGGACGGTTTTTCCTTCCTCTTCTCTTTCAACCACAACCACTACGCTCACAACCCGGTTTGTTGCTGCTATGTATAATAGCATAGGTTCTATTTCTAGAGGTGAAGCCAGTATGGGTGCTGTGGCCAGCATTGTTTTCGCTTCTTTAAACGCTCGCGTCCGCACTCGAGGGGTCCAGACGAACGTGTCAGATTTTTTCATCAGAGCATAGAGTGGCAGAGCTTTTTCTCCCAACCTGCTCACGAACCGGCTTAGCGATGCCAAGCTTCCGGTAAACTTTTGCACATCTTTTAGCTCTCGAGGGACAATCATTCTTTCTATTGCCCGGATTTTTACCGGATTGACTTCAATGCCCCGGCTTGACACAAGGAAACCGAGCAACTTGCCGGCAGGGACACCGAAAGTACATTTTGCCGGATTAAGCTTCATCCGGAACCGTCTTAGGTTATCGAATGTTTGCCGGATGTCATCGATTAAGGTGTTCTTTACCTTAGTTTTTATCACAATGTCGTCTACATAGACTTGCACATTCTTTCCAATTTGATCGAACAAGCATTTTTGCATACAAATGCTGGTACGTTGCACCAGCGTTGCGCAAACCAAAAGGCATAGTGACATAGCAATAAGCCCCGTGCGGGGTAATGAACGCAGTTTTTATTTGATCTTCCTTTTTCAAGGGAATTTGGTGGAAACCGGAATACGCATCCAGGAAGGACAACAACTCACACCCAGCGAGCTTGAATCAATCACTTGATCGATCCGTGGTAAAGGAAAAGGGTCTCTTGGGCAAGCCTTGTTTAGGTTGGTGTAGTCAATGCACATGCGCCAGACCTTTGGAGCTTTTGCCTCCAGGTTCTCATCTTTTTTCTTTTCGACCATTACCGGATTGGCCAGCCAGTCTGTGTGCGTGACCTCCACAATGAATCCGGCAACAAGCAGTTTGGTTACCTCCTCTCCAATAATCTTCCTCCTATCTTCAGCGAACCGGCGCAAGGGCTGCCGCACCGGCTTGGCGTCTTTCCGGACATTCAAGGAGTGCTCAGCCAGCTCCCTCGAAACACCTACCAAGTCATCAGTTGACCAGGCAAAGATATTCCAATTCTCACGGAGGAAGCTGACGAGCGCGCTTTCCTATGCTTGATCAAGTCCGGCACCGATGCGAACGGTGCGCTCTGGGTAAGCCGGATCCAGCACAATGTCCTTTGTTTCATTTGTCGGCTTGAATGCCGGTGAGCCCAAGCTTCCACTCATTGCCGCTAAACTCAACTGTAAAGATTGAGCCAGCGCAACCGCAGTTTGCATTCTTCTTTTTTCCTCCGCGATCACCAGCGATTCCGCTAGGTTTGACCCGGCAGATGCAGTTTCCAGTGAGACTTTGTAGTTCCCAACCACAGTCAATGGTCCACGAGGTGCCGGCATCTTCATTTTGAGGTAAGCTGTTGTTATCACCAGATTTTGGCTAAATCAGGAGGTGGGCCGCGATCAAGATGGGCTTGGAAGATTACACATGGAAGATCTATGAAGCGGCCTTGCACGGAGAATTTGGGCTAGGTTGCCCGTGTATCTTTAATTATAGTAGATTGTATCTAGATTAAAAGTTAGAGTTTATCTCGTGCACGGTTTAGTGCACGCCCACATTAGAAAGTCCGCCGGACTATAAATATGTACCTAGGGTTTATGGAATAAACAACAACCAACGTTCAACCACAAACAAATCTCGGCGCATCGCCAACCCCTTCGTCTCGAGGGTTTCTACCGGTAAGCGTCATGCTACCTAGATCGCATCTTGCGATCTAGGCAGCACAAGCCTGCCTACGTTGTTCATGCGTTGCTCGTATTGAAGCCTTTTTGATGGCGAGCAACGTAGTTATCTTAGACATGTTAGGGTTAGCATTGTTCTTCATATCACATGCTTTCGTAGTGCAACCCTTGCATGTCTAGCCGCCCTTACACCTATGTTAGGTGTAGGGGCGGCACCCCGCTTGATCCTAGTTTAGTAGATCTGATCCGTTACGATTGCTCCTTGTTCTACAAGGATTAGTTTAATATCTGCAATAGTTAGGCCTTACAAAGGGGGGGAGGATCCAGCGGCACGTAGGGTGTCGTTCGTTGGCCGTAAGCAGGATGTTCCGAGGATCAACCTCGTGTTGGTTTTTAGGCCTTGTTTAGGATCGGCTTACGATCACCGTGCGTGGCCGCGAGGCCCAACCTGGGAGTAGGATGATCCGATTATGCGGTGAAAACCCCACATCGTCGTAGATCTCATTAGCTTTACCTTGATCAAGCAGGACCACCATATATTCGGACACCTCGTCCGAATCATGGGTGGATCGGCTCTTGAGCCGATTCACAGATAACCCGAGAGCCGATCGAGGCTCCTATTTAACGTTTACGTGTGTGCCCCGCAGGAAACTAAGCGAGGCATCATCCACACCTTCCCGACCGTGTATAGGTCGGTGGCACGCCCTTGTGATAAACATCGGTGCGTGCGACCAGGAGGCTTTGCGGGCCGTCGCTCAGAGGGACTGGGGCCAGCCGCAGCCCCAGTTGTTCCCGGCTCTACGGTGTTGCCCGTCTCCCCGCCCGCCGCGTGGGTTTCTGACGTCAACACATTCTGGCACGCCCGGTGGGACAACCTTCAACATCCACCGCATCGCCATCTACATCCGAGATGGCGGAAAGCACTCCGGTCAAGTACGAGGACCTGCCTGATGACCTCAAGAAGAAGCATGACGAAATCAAGGCGGTCCTCGAAGCCGAACTCATCGGCTCCTTCCACCGAACCCGCTCCCATGGCGTCGGTGGAAGGGTTTCACACCCGAAGGCGCACTCGATGGAGTGGACCTGTCCGCCCCGTCAGAAGAACGCACCAGGTCGCGGAAGTACGAGGATCTGCCCGAGGAGCTCAAAAGGAAACATGACGAGATCAAGGCAACCCTCAAAGCCGAACCCATCGGCTCCTCTGAGAAGACCCGGCCGCACGATATCAAGCTCGCTAGAGACTCAAGTCCGTCGCCTGGCGTCAACATGGTGGATCTCAGCCACTCCATAGGCCCGCCGAAGTCCTCCTTTGGTGTCAACATGGCCGGGCTTGCATGCCGCCATGGCAAAGATGAAGCAGAAAGCAGCCACTCCCGTGGCAAAGATGAAGAGGAGGCCGATCCACGCGACCGGCCCCAAGAGGTTGACAGGCGGTACCTGGTAGGGGAGGGAATGAGAAGCGTGCGGTATCAACGTCCACTCTCCGAGCGCCTCCTCGACAAATATGAGCAGCAGCACGACCGACGTTGGCGCTACGACGTAGATGATGAGAGGAATTGTCGGTCTGATGCAGAGGTTAGGAGGTACCGTCAACAGGATAGAAGCGACGACGGATACAATCGTCGCGCTGAAGGAAGGTCAAGGGGGCAGGATAACATGGATAGGCACTGGAGCTGTCCGTTCTTCAAACACTGCTGGGACTCGAGAATGAGCCGATTGCCAACAATCGAGAACTGCCCAGAATGCAAACAGAGGAAGAAGGACGCCGCTAACGTGTCCGTGTTCGAGCGTCTAGGGCCTCTCCCACCCCGGAGCAAGCATGCTAAGCCCGCTCGGGTGGAAGATCTCGAGGAACTAGAGGACGATGATGAAGAAAATAAATATCATCGGCCCAGGTGGTGCCCTGATGGGCTCAGCCGTTCCCAAAAGCGAAGGGTTCAGCGTCCGCGTGGGTTGGAAGAAGCTCGAAAGATTGTACCTGCACACGCTAAGGAAGGCACGGCCTGATCCGGCTGCCAAAAGCCGGCGAACCCCGGACGAAGAAGGTCGACCACAAAGAAAAGAGTGGCGCCCCAAGCGAGAGGAAAGCCGATGATGATACATCGGCTGGCACAAACATGGTCTTCATTCTTCCATCGGAGTTTAGCGCTCCAAGATTATATGAAGCACCCGTGGCGCAATTGATCTGCGGCCCACGGCCGGTCATCTTTGAGAAGCCAAAGGAAAGGAGTTACATGCATCCGAAGGCCCCGTACGTGCGAGGTTACATCAATGGGCAGCCTCGTCAACAAGATGTTGGTAGACACCGGAGCGGCAGTCAACATTATGCCATACTCCATGCTACGTCGGTTGGGACGCTCTAGCTCGGATCTGATCAAGACCAACGTAACATTGAGCGATTTCAACGGCCAAGCATCTGACGCGCAAGGTGTTCTGAATGTGGATCTGACCGTAGGAAGAAAAACTGTCCCTACGACGTTCTTTATCGTCGACAGCAAGAGTACCTACGCCGTCCTACTAGGGAGGGATTGGATCCACGCCAACTGTTGCATTCCATCCACGATGCACCAATGCCTGATACAGTGGGATGGAGATGAAGTTGAAGTCGTCCGTGCAGATGATTCAGTCGAGGTTTCAACGGCCGGCATGGACATTTGGGAGACATCAGACCCAAGAGCCGCTCTCGGTATCAATTTGGACGACCGTGAGCGCATCGACGTGACAAAGAACGGGGTTAGGCTGGTTTTATCCACCGGCCTGACCGTGTAACAAAAGAAAATGTCGATGGATAAACGTGACGAGACCGATCCTTGTGATCGGCCCCAAAAGATTTGTGAAGGGACATCACAAAACCTTCACCAAGAAAGCAATGGGAGGCCGATTCTAGCGATCGGCCAAATATTATCCTCACCCACCATTCTGCCTGGGTTCAACATGTTATCCAACAGAGCCGATACCATCAATTCTCTTGACAGAATCGGCTCGTGGGGGCACCCAGGTAGATAGAACACGAGGATATGTAATGGAAGCGTCTCATCTTTGGTGATGGGTATTGGAGTATGGGGGCCGATACACAAGTCGGCCGAATCAATGGAGCAGGGGGAGGATCTTCCCTTCAAGGACCCCTAGTTCCCATTCGCAAGTCTCCAAGATCGGCGGCGTTAGCAGCGAGGAACGTGACATCTTCACCAGAAGATTGCTGCAGCCTGCCGAAGATGAAGAGCCGATCTGATCAGCAAGGCGCAAGGGTTGAACTGAAGAAGCTCGGGGAGGGCAATTCGCCCTGAAATTGCATTACGAATGGGAAACCGAGGATGATCAACGTGGTCGGCTCACGGCTATTTTCGCCCCGACTGAGGCTCGGGGGGCAGCTCACCTTGAAGGTTCTCTGCTCTGGGGAGCTGATCGGCTAAACTCTGCATCACAACTTACCTAAAGAATGGTGCTAATGTTACAAAATTATCATAGCCTGCTGGATCGGCTGTATAGACTCTCAACGGAAGAAAGGTGATCGGCTGGTGGCCCCGCGAGATGGCTCTCTTGGACGTGGTTGAGCCCGCCCCGAAATATCAATGATCGGGGGGACCGATTTGTTGGAATCGGTAGATGCGGCACCACGGTTGGAAGCTGGTGATGGTCCATTCTTTATCCTCGCCTTGGCTGAGGCTCGGGGGGCAGCTCGCCCTCGAGGTTTAGCCGATTTTGTCGAAATCGGCTCACTCTTCGTAACAGCTCGTTTGAAAGACAGTGGATTATTGCAGAAGGGAGCTGCCGGAGCTGAGCGAGCGGAATTCGGAGAGGATAATGCGGCTGAAGAATGTCTGGAATTTAAAGTTAATAAGGAGACCGGACATTATTTCAGGAGTGTTGCCGCTGGGTTTAACATGCCATCTTGAGAGATCTGCATTTACGACCCCTAGGATTTGCGCGATTAAGGCTTGGCCTTGTTTGACAAGGAGTTTGGGTCCGGGGGGATCTATCACGAAATTTATCGTGAGAGACCGATGCGATGCCATCGGCTTGTTGGACATTGACCAGATTGGTAATCGGCAGAATCAGAACGAAGGACAATCGGCTAAATTATCATAAAGGGAATCGGCAAAATCAAATTGGGGAATTTCTTCATTGATAAGCCGAATTCTTACATAGAAGAGCTGATTGCTCTCAAAAGGAAGTACTAGGGGGATACATTGCCCCGACTGCTACTGCTGGCCCTATGCTAAGATCCTATCTAGGGGCCGCTGCTGCCCTCGTCGTCGTCGTCACCGTCATCACCGCTGTCGGCGCTACTCCCTACCGGCTCGTCATCACTGCTCCAGCGGCCGCCGACAGGGCCCTCGTTGTCTTCGTCCTCTTCGTCAGCATCGTCGTCGCTGTCGACGTCGCTGAGGTTCCCGGGCCAGAGGTGGCGGCGTTTGGCCGGCGGCTCGTCGGAGGAGCTGTCTTCGTCCTCCTCCTCCTCTTCCTCCTCCTTCACCTCCTCGGAAGTGGTGAAGTCTGCCCAGGAGAAGCGATCGTCATCGCTCTCCTCCTCCGGTTCCCCGTCAGCAAGGAAGCGGAGGTCGCTCTCCCCGTCGGTCAGGGATTTGTCATCCTCGGACCTGACGGAGGAGTCGTGGTCCTCTTTGTCCCACTTTGTTGGGGCAGGATGTCGTACGCCGCTTGCGTACCCCACGAGGGCGTCGACTCTCGGATGGGAGAGGACACGTGGGAAAGATCTGATGAAGAAGAAGAGGAAGAGGAAGAAGACATGGTTGCAGGGGAGGGTTTTTTTTGGAGTGCTAATGCGGAAGGGGTGAAGGGGAGAACTGTTCGATGCGGTTAAATAGAAGGAGTTGGGGGTTTTAATTTTCGAGCAGTTCTCGAGGACATGGTGCCAAAACTGTCAAATCGTGCAGAGAAGTTGGGAAGGCAAGTCGTCATGATGAAGCATGCTGCGACAGTTCTGCTCTGCCATGACACGACCCCTCGGAGGAAAAAACAGAGTGGTTTTGAAATTATCATTACCAAAACCAGGGGGGCATGTGTTATCACCAGATTTTGGCTAAATCAGGAGGTGGGCCGCGATCAAGATGGGCTTGGAAGATTACACATGGAAGATCTATGAAGCGGCCTTGCACGGAGAATTTGGGCTAGGTTGCCCGTGTATCTTTAATTATAGTAGATTGTATCTAGATTAAAAGTTAGAGTTTATCTCGTGCACGGTTTAGTGCACGCCCACATTAGAAAGTCCGCTGGACTATAAATATGTACCTAGGGTTTATGGAATAAACAACAACCAACGTTCAACCACAAACAAATCTCGGCGCATCGCCAACCCCTTCGTCTCGAGGGTTTCTACCGGTAAGCGTCATGCTGCCTAGATCGCATCTTGCGATCTAGGCAGCACAAGCCTGCCTACGTTGTTCATGTGTTGCTTGTACTGAAGCCTTTTTGATGGCGAGCAACGTAGTTATCTTAGACATGTTAGGGTTAGCATTTTTCTTCATATCACATGCTTTCGTAGTGCAACCCTTGCATGTCTAGCCGCCCTTACACCTATCTTAGGTGTAGGGGCGGCACCCCGCTTGATCCTAGTTTAGTAGATCTGATCCGTTACGATTGCTCCTTGTTCTACAAGGATTAGTTTAATATCTGCAATAGTTAGGCGGGGGGAGGATCCAGCGGCACGTAGGGTGTCGTTCGTTGGCCCTAAGCAGGATGTTCCGAGGATCAACCTCGTGTTGGTTTTTAGGCCTTGTTTAGGATCGGCTTACGATCACCGTGTGTGGCCGCGAGGCCCAACCTGGAGTAGGATGATCCGATTATGCGGTGAAAACCCCACATCGTCGTAGATCTCATTAGCTTTACCTTGATCAAGCAGGACCACCATATATTCGGACACCTCGTCTGAATCATGGGTGGATCGGCTCTTTGAGCCGATTCACGAGATAACCCGAGAGCCGATCGAGGCTCGTATTTAACGTTTACGTGTGTGCCCCGCAGAAACTAAGCGAGGCATCATCCACACCTTCCCGACCGGGTATAGGTCGGGTGGCACGCCCTTGTGATAAACATCGGTGCGTGCGACCAGGAGGCTTTGCGGGCCGTCGCTCAGAGGGACTGGGGCCAGCCGCAGCCCCAGTTGTTCCCGGCTCTACGGTGTTGCCCGTCTCTGCCCGCCAGTGGGTTTCTGACGTCAACAGCTGTGTGAGTGGTAGCCATGAAAGCCGCCAACGCCGGTCTTCCTAGCAGCGCATGGTAAGGACTGTCTAGGTCCACCACCTCAAACTCAACATTTTCAACCCGGCAATTGTCACGTCCTCCGAATGCTACGTCCACCCGAACTTTTCCTACCGGAGCACAGGACAAGCTCGGAACGATTCTGTGGAACGTTGTACGCGTGGGCTGAAGCATGTTTTCTGTTATGCCCAGCGTATGCATGGTGTGCTTGTACATGATGTTTATGCTGCTGCCGTTGTCTATCAGCACCTTGCTGAATTTTACTCGAGTTTGCGGCCCTTTCATGATTGGGTCCACAACAAGAGCATATCCACCCGGATTCGGCATGATCTTGGGGTGATCCTTAAATGACCAGGTAATTTCCGATCCGACCACGGCATGTATTTGGGGACCGCCGGCATCACAAGGCATTGACCTCCATGGAGCGGCGGTGCACACTTTGCCTGTCTGTTGGCTCAGTGACAAAGACAACACAGCACATATGCGGGCCCTCGTAAACATTCCGGCCTAAAGGTGCCGGTGGAGGTGGTTGATCATCGTTTTGCTCCACCCGGTTAACTTGCTGGTACTGCTGCCTATTTGGCAGCTGTTATACCGGTAAAGCATTTGCTCCGGTGAGTGGTGGCGGTGGTGGTAGTTGTTGCTGACGCAGCATATCTTGCGATGGTGGCAACACTGTTGAGCACCCTTGTGCCTGCGCGTCCTTTACCGCTCCCTTTTGCATCAAGTACTTAGTCCAAGAACAATCCTTCGTCAGGTGGTTTGACGGGTGATCCGGGTTCGGCGTGTGCCACCGGCAAGGTTGATCCATGGCGGCTTCCATGGTGTATTTTATGGGTTCCTGCCAGTTCTTTTTCTGGCCCCAGGGTTTCTTTTCGACCCACTGCTTTTTGGACCCGCCCATGGCTGCGATCCGGTTTTTTGCCTTTGGCTGCCGCCGGCATCATAATTTTCTTGCACGGCAGCAACGTGCTGCGGAGCGTACCTTCGATCCGGGAATTCTTCCCTTCTCTTGTGGTTCCGGTTGTCCCGGTATTGTTCCTGTCGCTGCTCCGGTTCAGCTTGTTCTGCTGGTTGCAATGGGTCTCCCAATGCATAGCTGTCCGCCACACGTATTATCTCTGCAAAGGTTGTTGGCATGCTTCTCTGCAGCTTTTGCCACAGCGGTGATCCTCTCCGGCATCCTTGACTGAACCAAGCAATCGCTTGTGCTTCAATCACTCCTTCACACGTGTTTCTTGTTGAGCTCCACCGGGTGAGATAATCTCTGTCTGTCTCACCGGCACGTTGCTGGCATAAAGCGAGCTGCTAGGGCCGGTTTGGCCTCTTGTAAGTGCTACTGAAGTTGTTCACGAAGGCTTCCTCAAAATCCAGCCATCCGTTGATGCTTCCTGCTGGAAAGTTGTTAAGCCAAATCCGTGCAGGGCCTACCAGGTAGGATGGTATGATCCTCACTGCCCAACGCCGGTTTACTCCACCACCAGCTACATAAACAGCTGTGACATAGTCTGCCAGCCAATCTTCCGGCTTGGTCGTGCCATCATATGTTTTTGTGTCTCGAGGCAGCTGGAAATTGCGTACCGGTGGCTCCTCTCCCATGATCCGTGGGCCAAAACATTTCGGGCCAGGAGGACCCTCCGATTCGATCATTTCGGAAAGATGTACTCTGTCCAGCCTGTGCCTCGCATCCTGGTCTGGCAAACATCTTTCCCCCAGGCGATCTCCCAAGGGGTTCCGGTAGACTCTTGTTCGCTCTACCTCGGAATCTCCCTCTCCGTATCTTTCCAGTTCCGCGGCTCTTGCCTGCCGGTACCTTGGTGGTGGCATCTCCTCATACGCTGCCCTTGCAGCTCTATAATTTTGCCCGGTCTCATGTCTACCGGCATGATTGTTTCCCGGCATAGCCTCCTCCGGCGTAGCCTCGTTCTGCCCCTTGGCTTTTTCTACCGGCATCATGTTGCCCGGCTTGTTGTTTTCCGGCAAGAACCGGATCGTACACAGTCATCTGCTGTTCGTTCATCTCTTTTTCTCTTCTTCTGTCCAGATGGGAGGACGATGCCTGCCCATGGGACTTGCTTCCGGCATTCTTTGTTGAACGCGCGGATTTTGAGGCCGCGGCCTTGTTCAGCTTAGCCAGTTGCTCAGCATTCTGCTGCTCAATAGTTTCTAGCAGCTCTCTAACACGCTCTTGCTGTTTTGCCAAAGCATCTCCGGAAAGCGATTCACACGGCCTCTATCGCAGCTTTAGCAGCTTTTATAGTTTTATCCGGGCTGCTGTACTTAGGTTTTTCCACGATGCTAACAGATGCAGAGGTACTTTTGCCGGTAAGAATTTCTTTGCGCAAATCCTGATCTAGGTTGCGAGCTTTTAGCCGGTTCTCCGGTATCCTAGCAGCATGCGCGCTAACAGAAGCAAAGCCATGGGCAGCGTTATACTCACGTAGGGTTAGATTCAGCTCGCGCTGCGCCCGGATGATGTCCTTGCCGCTCTCGAGCACCTTCTGGCGCTGCGCCTCCAGCTCCGCCTGAGCCGCTGCCGGGTCGATGTTCTGCGCGATGGGGGTGGCGAGGACGTTCATCGCCGCTTGGAGTGGTGTTTCCGGTGGCGCGGATGACGCTCCCGCCGCGCCTGCGTCGCGCTCCAGCGGTGGCTTGGCCGCACGGGTCGAAACCGCACGACCAGCACCTTCACCCACATCTTCTTTTCCTGCACCAACCACGCCGGTCATCATTACCTCGACGCTGCCGGGGGCGCGGCCAGCACAGAGCCATCTTGGCGGGTCCGGTGCCATCAGCACCGGCGAGAAGCGCTGGCGCACAGGGACGGTGCCGAAGTAGACGCGGTGGCTGCCAAACTCGATGATGCGGCCGTTCTTGGGGAAGATGCCGCCGTTGGCGAAGCAGCCTGCGTTGTCGTTGATGAAGTCCATGGCGTAGATGCGCTGCACGAGCGTGGACACCGTACGCTCGCCGGAGATCTCGAGGACGCCCGCCCGAATGTGAACTCCTTCAAGCGCCACTTCATGCCCCACGGTGGGCGCCAACTGTCGTCGTGGCGAACGAGCAGATGCCATAGGATGGCTTAGATTGGGGCCGAATGGACGCTAGATGATCCGGGGGAGGGTTTGCGACTAGATGGGATGAACTTCCGGATGCTTTCCTCAAGAACACAACCAAAGGCCGGTATGCAAGAAGAGAGACAAGAGGAAGAACTCTTTACTAGATCGCTAGCTTCATTGATCTCAACATGGTTACAGGTGCTTGAATACAAGCTCTCTCGTCTAATCTCCTATGTGGACACGCGCCTGTATGAGGCAGTACCCCCTCTCCTTATATAGGGGAGAGGGTGGCTTACAGAACAAGGAACCCTAATGGCATCTTTGACTGGACAAACTACTTTACAAAGCTACTTTAGTCATAGATGACGCCGGGGTCCTCTTTAATCAGGAACGCTGACGTCCTCCGGCTTCTTTCAGCGTCATCTCTCTCTTTGGCGCCAGGGCTCTGATTAAAGCCACTTTGCTTAGCTCATCCTTGTCTTCTTGCTCTGAAGAGAATCTTTGACCAGTCCTGCCGACAGGCCCTTCTCTCCGGTATCTTCTTTACCGGGTTCCGGCATACCCCTTGGGGATGCCGGCTTAGCTTCACTTAGCCCAAACTCTTACCTTTGTTTCCGGTAAGAATATTAAACCGGTATCTTGATGGCTCAAACCATCCGGTTTGGCATGCCTTTGGCATACGGGGTTATCCCCCAACATTAGTCCCCGAAGCTGGTATAGTCTGGCGGATTCTATCCTACAGACCATGCCAGGATTTCATCTTTTTAGGATACCGGTTTAATCTCTCCGGCCTGAGCTTGGATCCGGCATCTTTGCCCTTTTTTGTCTTTTCTCTCCTTGCAAGGCATCTTCCGGCATCTCTTTTCTCCGGTATCATTCGTATTTACTCTTTCCTCGGCGAAGTCGAGAATATTTTGGGCCCCGCGCCTGTCAGTGACATGCGCACTGTTAACTGTCGCGCCAGTGTCAGTTGTCACTTCGCTTCGACTCCCGCGCGGTCATTAAATGCACCACTGCGGATCCCACTAACCACTTGGGATCCTGTGTGTGCCCCCGTGTGGCTTCCCATTTTCTCGCTTGTACTTCCTCGCCACGTGGCGGCCCATGGCGCGAACCATCGCGGGCCGCGAGGCGAACCGCCGCGGCCCGGCGGTTTTCGGCCCACCTCCTTTCTTCTTTATAAGGACAACTGCCCTTTCTTCTTCCTCTTCTCGCATTCCCCAACCTTCGTGCACAGTGCTCCTCGCCTTTGCGCCTTCGCCGCTCTCCGTCCGCCGTCGTTTTCTTGAGCTCCGTCGCCCGGCGAACTCACGCCGTGCTTCCGCCGGACCTCATCGTGCGGGAATCTTCTGCAGCACCTTCGTCACGCGCGCTGCATTCTTGATGGCTCAAACCATCCGGTTTGGCATGCCTTTGGCATACCGGGTGTTATCCCCCCAACAAATGGTTTCACTCAATAGCATCAATAACAAGTAGAAATCAATACCCGGAGAGTTTCCCCTATCAAACAATCAAGATCCAACCCAAATTGTTACAACGGTGACGATGTGCAGCGGTGGAGACGGCGGTGATGATGATGTAGATGATGACGATGGTGATGGAGATGATGTCCAGCTCGATGACGGTGACGATGGCGTCGATTTCCCCCTCCGGGAGGGAATTTCCCCGGCGGATCTCAGCCTGTCGGAGAGCTCTTTTCTCTCTGGTGTTCTCTGCCCCGCAGAGGCGGCTGTGACTCTTCGCGACTATCCCCCTGGAGCTTAGGTTTTCGGGACGAAGATGTACGCGAAGGAGAGGAGGCCAGAGGGGGCTGTGGGCCCCCTCCCCACAAGGCGGCGCGGCCAGGCCTTGGCCCGCGCCGGCTTGTGAGGTGGGCCCACGGCGGCCCTCCTCGGCTCCCCCTTCTGGCTCCCTTCGTCTTCTGGAAATATAGGAATTTTCATATAATTTCCGTCAATTGTTGATCTTCCGAAATATTGCATTCTGACGGCGCTTTCTCCAGCAGAATCCTGACTCCGGTGCGCGATCCTCCAATAATCATGAAACATGCAAAATAGATGAAATAACATAAGTATTATCTCCAAATATGAAATATATCAATGAATAACAGCAAATTATGATATAAAATAGTGATGCAAAATGGACGTATCATTCATCGATAAGGCCATGAGACTCAACACGACCTATAGATATAAAAGAGTGTGATACTCTAAGGTAGAACAGAATGGAAGGTGCATAAACCTTTTAATATGCGGATTACAACACTTTGACCAAGTCCTAGAAATGGACGATGTACTAGAGTTTGTTTCTCCTGACATCTCGAAGTGAAATGTCTTGGAAGACCACATGTGTAACATGCGCTAGAAGATTCCAATGCATAATTACCACCTGGCTGCTAATTAGCAGAAAAAGGTTGAAAAGTAACTGAAGAGGGTGAACATGAATCAGGATCAGAAAACCTGAGATGTAGATGCACAAGATAACAATGTTGTGAAACTCATGCTGAAAAGGGAGGTGTGGCGAAATCATGGATGTAGATTCGAGACTCACAAAGAGCACTCTTGTCGTGATCCTTTTGGTTCCATGAAAGAACCTCTGCCATAGCTAATGGTAGGAAAGATCTTTTATTGCCGCAATTCAAAAACGACTACAACCAAAGACTTGAGGGCTAGGTGGATTTGAAGTTAACCACCCTGATGTATGGTTTGACCATGGACAATAGGGGTTAATGGAATGGATCTTGGGTTAAAGGTCAGCATCATGTACTGAGGTTCACACTGAGGAAACCTAGCACAATCCGGGACCTTCGGTTCAAGTCCAAGAGTTGAAAATACGGAGAAAGGAGTAACTACTAACTGAGTGACACAAAGGACACTACGAGCTAGTAATCACAAGGTAACTTTTGAGAAGCTAAACCTAGCTTCAGAAGTAACCTAGCAAAAGTAAAGGAGGCATCCAAGGTGAAAGGAAACCTCGAAGCCTAGAACAGAATTAATGTGGAACCCACAAAATAGAGAGATCATGATGGAAGGAAATATCTCAATTGATACAAAACAAAGGAGATACAAAGAACACGTAAGACTCTAGAAAACTCAATTCTAAGTCAACTGGTTAATAAACGACTTGCCCTTGAGGCACCTAAGTTTTGAAAGACCAGAAGAGATGGTAAAACTTTTTCAAATCAACACAAGGTAAGCTGACTCTGAATTAGAGCGATACCAGATAAGGAGTAAAAAGATTCCTAATCAAATTTTCGCAAATACTTTTAGCTTTCAAATAGTTTTCACAAACACTAGACTCAACATCGACCAGTGGAAAGGGTTTTTCTACCGGCAGTCCTGCTCTGATACCAAAACCTGTAGCGACCCCGGGGGTCGTAGGCTAGACAAACCCAGATCTCCATCTGGCATAAGCCTAACCTAGATCTCTAGGGCCTACAGGGTGAGAATCAGTAACACAACAGTGACTCTATGACTCAAAGAGTAATACAAGCTCATAACTGAGCAAAGAACCAAAGTATTGCTAGTAGAGGTCACTGACCTGACATTTCATCAATCAACGGAAGCGAAGTTATGCTATTCTAGATAGCAAGATAGCAAGAGGCCTAAGAGGCCATGAGCATAACGGTGACGTCCCAGCCCATAGATTCCAGGCTGCCACCTGGGAATCCCAAGCTACTCGTCGATGTCGACCTAGAAACCATCATTTGTTGGAGCGACTTCGTCTGAAACAAAGCATGAAAAACTGAGTACAGGGACTCAGCAAGACTTAGTACAACCTTTTAGCAAAGCTGGTATGTGAGGCTTTATGTGGAGCTTATTTTGCGAAAAAGCCAGTTTTACTTTATAAACAAGAGGGAGCAGAAGCTCGTCTATTCAGATCATTTTAAAAGGGGATAAGAGAGCGATATCTCTAGCTCTACTGATCATCATATTGAATCCACTGAATCTTCATCATCAGATGAACATAACAACTACGAGCACCCCCTCGATACCCTGAGGAGGGATCCTTATCACACATTGATTCCAAGTTTTACGATTATGTTCATGTTGTCTATGATCAGAGAATCCATCACCAAGTCGTCCGTAACCGTGGACACGGCTTTTCGAAAAGATTTACCCTGCAGGGTGTACAACTTTACCCACACGCGCCGACCGACTCTTAGCGTCGTACATTACACACTTCCTTGGTGTGCCGGTAGAGGGTGTTCGACCAAAACCTTTCCCTTGCTTCGCCTATTCCATGAGTCAATCTAACTGGGGAATTCCGTCATCGTAGGTAGCCATTCTCCGAGGCGGTCCCGGTCATTATGTGCAGGGGATCCAGTTCAATGCCTCCAGCATCCTTCACCCTAGCCACGTCCCTGTATGATGCACCTTTGAAAACCTTTTCCACTCCTTCTCCATGCAGAATGCCAAATGGAACTCGCAAACTAATTGACTCATGGGTAATCTAGGCAAGTTTGGGCCAAGGGGTTCCCATGGGCCCCGTGTGGCTGTACGCTCAGTCTTGGTTCCGAAGGCGAGAACTCAGGTCCTAGTATCGGCGAGAACGAGTCAAATCACCACATCCCCATGTAGCGGCCCATCCAAGCCTTTAACATGTTTATTAACATTATTGATATGTCTCAAACGTATCTATAATTTCTTATATTCCATGCTAGTTTTATGACAATACTCACATGTTTTATATACACTTTATATCATTTATATGCATTTCCTGGCACTAACCTATTAACGAGATGCTGAAGCGCCAGTTCTTGTTTTCTGCTGTTTTTGGTTTTAGAAATCCTACACAGGAAATATTCTCGGAATTGGACGAAACCAAAGCCCACGGTATTATTTTCCATGGAGCTTTCCATAAGACCGAAAGAGATACGAAGTGGGGCCACGAGGTGGCCACACCACCTGGCGGCGCGGCCAAGGAGGGGCCCGTGCCGCCCTATGGTGTGGGCCCCTCATGAGCCCCCCGACTCTGCCCTTCCGCCCACTTAAACTCTCCATCGCGAAAACCCTATTACCGAGAGCCACGATACGAGAAAACTTCCAGAGACGCCGCCACCAATCCCATCTCGGGGGATTCAGGAGATCACCTCCGGCACCCTGCCGGAGAGGGGAATCATCACCCGGAGGACTCTACATCACCATGATCGCCTCCGGACTGATGTGTGAGTAGTTCATCCTTGGACTATGGGTCCATAGCAGTAGCTAGATGGTTGTCTTCTCCTCTTGTGCTATAATTTTTAGATCTTGTGAGCTGCCTATCATGGTCAAGATCGTCTATTTGTAATGCTACATGTTGTGTTTGTTGAGATTTGATGAATATGGAATACTATGTCAAGTTGATTATTGATCTATCATATATGTGTTGTTTATGATCTTGCATGCTAGTAGAGGCTCTGGCCAAGTTGATACTTGTAACTCCAAGAGGGAGTATTTATGCTCAATAGTGGGTTCATGCCTCCATTGAATTTGGGACAGTGACAGAAAGTTCTAAGGTTATGGATGTGTTGTTGCCACTAGGGATAAAACATCGATGCTTTATCTAAGGATATTTGTGTTGATTACATTACGCACCATACTTAATGCAATTGTCTGATGTTTGCAACTTAATACTGGAAGGGGTGCGGATGCTAACCCAAAGGTGGATTTTTTAGGCATAGAAGCATGCTGGATAGCGGTCTATGTTATTTGTCGTAATGCACTAAGTAAATCTCATATTAGTCATCATGATATGTATGTGCATTGTTATGCCCTCTCTATTTGTCAATTGCCTAACTGTAATTTGTTCACCCAACATGCTACTTCTTATTGGAGAGACACCACTAGTGAACTGTGGACCCCGGTCCATTCTTTTACATCTGAATACAATCTACTGCAATCATTGTTCTCTGTTGTTCTTTGCAAACAAACATCATTCTCCACACCATATGTTTAATCCTTTGTTTATAGCAAGCCGGTGAGATTGACAACCTCACTGTTAATTTGGGGCAAAGTATTTTGATTGTGTTGTGCAGGTTCCACGTTGGCGCCGGAATCCCTGGTGTTGCGTCGCACTACACTCCTCCACCAACAACCTTCACGTGGCCTTCATCTCCTACTGGTTCAATAACCTTGGTTTCTTACTGAGGGAAAACTTGCTGCTATACGCATCACACCTTCCTCTTGGGGTTCCCAACGGGCGTGTGCTTTACGCGTCATCAAGATTGTTTTCTGGCGCCGTTGCCGGGGAGATCAAGACACGCTGCAAGGGGAGTCTCCCACATCCAATCTCTTTACTTTGTTTATTGTCTTTCTTTGCTTTATTTTATTTCCTGTCTTGTTTGCTTTCTTTATTTCAAAAACACACAAAAAATTAGTTACTTGCATTTATTTTGCTTAATTTAGTTTGTTTTACTTATTTTATTATTGCTAAAATGGGTACTCCTGAGAACACTAAGTTGTGTGACTTCACTAGCACAAATAATAATGATTTCCTATTCACACCTATTGCTCCACCTGCTGCTACAGCAGAATTTTTTGAAATTAAACCTGCTTTACTAAATCTTGTTATGAGAGAGCAATTTTCTGGTGTTATTTCTGATGATGCTGCTGCCCATCTTAATAATTTTGTTGAACTTTGTGAAATGCAAAAGTATAAGGATGTAGATTGTGACATTATAAAACTAAAATTGTTTCCTTTCTCCTTAAGAGGAAGAGCTAAAGGTTGGTTGCTATCTTTGCCTAAAAATAGTATTGATTCATGGACTAAATGTAAGGATGCTTTCATTGGTAGATATTATCCTCCTGCTAAAATTATATCTTTGAGAAGTGGCATAATGAATTTTAAGCAATTGGATAATGAGAATGTTGCCCAAGCATGGGAAAGAATGAAATCTTTGGTAAAGAATTGCCCTAGACATGGACTGACTACTTGGATGATCATCCAAACCTTTTATGCAGGATTGAATTTTTCTTCGAGGAACCTATTGGATTCAGCTGCTGGAGGTACTTTTATGTCCATCACCTTCGGCGCCACAACAAAGCTTCTTGATAATATGACGATCAACTACTCTGAATGGCACACTGAAAGGACTCCCCAAGGTAAGAAGGTAAATTCTGTTGAAGAAACCTCCTCCTTGAGTGATAAGATTGATGTTATTATGTCTATGCTTGTTAATGGTAGATCTAATGTTGATCCTAATAATGTTCCTTTAGATTCATTGGTTGCTCAAGAAGAGCATGTTGATGTGAACTTCATTAAAAATAATAATTTCAACAACAATGCTTATAGGAATAATTCTGGCAACAACTGCTTATAGGCCATATCCTTCTAATAATGGTAATGGTTATGGTAATTCTTATGGTAATTCTTACAACAATAATAGGAGTGTACCCTCTTGTCTTGAAGCCATGCTTAAAGAATTTATTAATACACAATCTGCTTTTAACAAATCTGTTGAAGAAAAGCTTGGTAAAATTGATGTTCTTGCTTCTGAGGTTGATAGTCTTGCTGCTGATGTTGATCTTTTAAAATTGAAAGTTATGCCTAATGAAACTAAATATATTAAGTCATTTTCTACAGCAAACACTATCTAAGTTCGAATTAATGAAAATATTAGATTTATGGCTGAATTGCATGCTAGGTGGGAAAAAGAAGAAAAATTTGCTAAAGAGAATAATGTAGCTACAGTTTGGACTATTACCACCACTAGTAATGTTGATGCTTCACATGTTGCTAAACCTCCTACTATCAATGGTAAAATAATTGGTGTTGGCAATGTTTCTACTCCTAATGCAAAGCGTGCAAAACTACCTGAAACTGCTATAACTGCTGAAACTGCTTGTGATAAAAGTACTGAAATTTTTCGGAATATTGGGGACAATGATTCCATTGATGTAAATCAAAATGGTTTAGATTTTGATAATTCTAATATCTCTGAAGTTATTAAGTTCTTGCAAAAACTTACTAGAAGTCCTAATGCTAGTGCTATAAATTTGGCGTTTACAAAACATATTACAAATGCTCTCATTAAAGCTAGAGAAGAGAAATTAAAACTTGAAACTTCTATTCCTAGGAAGTTGGAAGATGGTTGGGACCCCATCATTAAGATGAAGGTCAATGATTTTGATTGTAATGCTTTATGTGATTTTGGTGCAAGTATTTCTGTTATGCCTAAGAAACTCTATGATATGCTTGACTTGCCACCATTGAAAAATTGTTATTTGGATGTTCATCTTGCTGATAATTTTATAAAGAAACCTTTGGGGATGATTGATAATGTTCACATTACGGTTAACAATAACCTTGTCTCCGTTGATTTTGTTGTCTTCGATATTAAAGGCAATGCATCTTGTCCTATTATTTTGGGAAGACCTTTTCTTCGAACTGTTGGTGCTATTATTGATATGACGGAAGGGAATATTAAGTATCAATTTCCTCTTAAGAAAGGTATGGAACACTTCCCTAGAAATAGAATGAAGTTACCTTTTGATTCTATTATTAGAACAAATTAGGATGTTGATGCTTCATCTCTTGATAATACTTGATTTACACTTTCTGCGCCTAGCTGAAAGGCGTTAAAGAAAAGCACTTATGGGAGACAACCCATTATTTTACTTCTGCAATTTTTGTTTTATATTGGTGTCTTGGAAGTTGTTACTACTGTAGCAACCTCTCCTTATCTTTATTTTATTGCATTGTTGTGCCAAGTAAAGTCTTTGATAGTAAGGTTGATACTAGATTTGGATTTCTGCGCAGAAACAAATTTCTTGCTGTCACGAATATGAGTAGATCTCTCTGTAGGTAACTCAGAAAGATCTACGAAAAATCATGAGTAATCCTCAGATATGTACGCAACTTTAATTCAATTTGAACTTCTTCATCTGAGCATGTTAACTGCATCGAAAAAATTCATCTTTATGGAATGTTCTGTTTTGACAGATTCTGCCTTTTATTTCACATTGCCTCTTTGACTGTGTTGAATGGATTTCTTTGCTCCATTAACTTTCAGTAGCTTTGGGTAATGTCCAGAACTGTTAGGAATGATTGTGTCACCTCTGAACATGTGAATTTTGATTATGTACTAACCCTCTAATGAGTTTGTTTTGAGTTTGGTGTGGAGGAAGTTTTCAAGGGTCAAGAGAGGAGGATGATACAATATGATCAAGAAGAGTGAAAAGTCTACGATTGGGGATGCCCCCGTGGTTCATCCCTGCATATTTCAAGAAGACTCAAGCATCTAAGCTTGGGGATGCCCAAGGCATCCGCTTCTTCATCGACAACTTATCAGGTCACCTCTAGTGAAACTATATTTTTATTCTGTCACATCTTATATGCTTTACTTGGAGCGTTTGTATGTTTTTATTTTTGTTTTTGTTTGAATAAAATCGGATCCTAGCATTCCTTGTGTGGGAGAGAGACACGCTCCGCTCGCTCATATGAACACTGGTGTTCTTAGCTTTACTTTTAATGTTCATGGCGAAGGTTGAAACTGCTTCGTTCATTGTTATTTGGTTGGAAACAGAAAATGCTTCATGTGGTAATTGGTAAATGGTCTTGAATAATTTGATACTTGGCAATTGTTTTGATTTCTCAAATAGATCATGTTTAAGCTCTTGTATCATGTACTTTGAATCTATTAGTGGAGAATTTCTGTAGAGCTTGTTGAAATTTGGTTTGCATGATTGATCTCTCTAAAAGTCTAGATATTTTCTGGTGAGGTGTTTGAACAACAAGGAAGACAGTGCAGAGTCTTATAATGCTTGCAATATGTTCTTATGTAAGTTTTGTTGTACCGGTTCATACTTGTGTTTGCTTCAAACAACATTGCTAGCCAAAGCCTTGTACTGAGAGGGAATTCTTCTCTTGCATCCAAAACCTTGAGCCAAAACCTATGCCATTTGTGTCCACCATACCTACCTACTATGTGGTATTTTTCTGCCATTCCAAAGTAAACTGCTTGCGTGCTACCTTTGAAAATTTCATTCCTTGTCTTTGCAATATATAGCTCATGGGAAAATAGCCTTAAAAACTATTGTGGTAAAGAATATGTAGCTTATGTATCTTATTTCTTATAAGTTGCTTGTTGAGCGGTAACCATGTTTCTGGGGACGCCATCAACTATCACATTTTTGTTGAATATCATGTGAGTTGCTATGCATGTTCGTCTTGTACGAAGTAAGGGTGATTTATCATGATTAAATGGTTTGAGTATGCATATTGTTAGAGAAGAACATTGGGCCGCTAACCAAAGCCATGTATCATGGTGGAAGTTTCAGTTTGGACATTAATCCTCAATCTCTTATGAGAATATTATCTGTTGTTGAATGCTTATGCATTAAAGAGGAGTCCATTATCTGTTTTCTATGTTTTCCCGGTATGGATGTCCTCAAGTTGAGATTTATCAAAAACGAGAAATCAAATGCGATCTATCTCCTTGGACCTTTGTACAGGTGGCATAGAGGTACCCCTTTGTGACACTTGGTTGAAACATATGTAATGCAATGATAATCCATGAAAATCCAAGCTAATTAGGACAAGGTGCGAGCACTATTGGTATTCGATGCATGAGGCTTGCAACTTATATGATGTCTTATGCATAACACATATGAATTATTACTACCGTTGAGAAAATTGTTTCTATGTTTTCAAAATAAAAGCTCTAGCACAAAAAGAGTAATCCCTGCTTCCCTCTGCGAAGGGCCTTTCTTTTACTTTATGTTGAGTCAGTTTACCTACTTCTTTCTATCTTAGAAGCAAACACTTGTGTCAACCGTGTGCATTGATTCCTACATACTTGCTTATTTGCATTCATCATATTACTTTGTGTTGACAATTATCCATGAGATATACATGTTGAAGTTGAAAGCAACTGCTGAAACTTATATCTTCCTTTATGTTGCTTCAAAACATTCTATTAAGAATTTATTGCTTTATGAGTTAACTCCTATGCAAGTCTTATTGATGCTTGATACGTCTCAAACGTATCTATAATATCTTATGTTCCATGCTAATTTTATGACAATACTCACATGTTTTATATACACTTTATATCGTTTATATGAATTTTCCGGCACTAACCTATTAACGAGATGCCGAAGCGCCAGTTCCTGTTTTCTGCTGTTTTTGATTTCAGAAATCCTACACAGGAAATATACTCGAAATTGGACGAAACAAAAGCCCACGGTCTTATTTTCCACGGAGCTTTCCAGAAGACCGAAGGAGATACGAAGTGGGGCCACGAGGTGGCCACACCACCTGGCGGCGCGGCCAAGGAGGGGCCCGCGCCGCCCTATGGTGTGGGCCCCTCGTGAGCCCCCCCCCGACTCTGCCCTTCCACCTACTTAAACTCTCTGTCGCAAAAACCCTATTACCGAGAGCCACGATACGAGAAAAGTTCCACAGACGCCGCCGCCGCCAATCCCATCTCGGGGGATTCAGGAGATCACCTCCGGCACCCTGCCGGAGAGGGGAATCATCACCCGGAGGACTCTACATCACCATGATCGCCTCCGGACTGATGTGTGAGTATTTCATCCTTGTACTATGGGTCCATAGCAGTAGCTAGATGGTTGTATTCTCCTCTTGTTCTATCATGTTTAGATCTTGTGAGCTGCCTATCATGATCAAGATCGTCTATTTGTAATGCTACATGTTGTGTTTATTGGGATCCGATGAATATGGAATACTATGTCAAGTTGATTATTGATCTATCATATATGTGTTGTTTATGATCTTGCATGCTCTCCGTTGCTAGTAGAGGCTCGGCCAAGTTGATACTTGTAACTCCAAGAGGGAGTATTTATGCTCGATAGTGGGTTCATGCCTCCATTGAATGCAGGACGAGTGATGGAAAGTTCTAAGGTTATGGATTTGTTGTTGCCACTAGGGATAAAACATCAATGCTTTGTCTAAGGATATTTGTGTTGATTACATTACGCACCATACTTAATGCAATTGTCTGTTGTTTGCAACTTAATACTGGAAGGGGTGCGGATGCTAACCCTAAGGTGGACTTTTTAGGAATAGATGCATGCTGGATAGCAGTCTATGTTATTTGTCGTAATGCCCTAATAAATCTCATATTAGTCATCATGATATGTATGTGCATTGTTATGCCCTCTCTATTTGTCAATTGCCCAACTGTAATTTGTTCACCCAACATGCTATTTCTTATTGGAGAGACACCACTAGTGAACTGTGGACCCCGATCCATTCTTTTACATCTGAATACAATCTACTGCAATCATTGTTCTCTGCTGTTCTTTGCAAACAAACAGCATTCTCCACACCATACGTTTAATCCTTTGTTTACAGCAAGCCGGTGAGATTGACAACCTCACTGTTAAGTTGGGGCAAAGTATTTTGATTGTGTTGTGCAGGTTCCACGTTAGCGCCGGAATCCCTGGTGTTGCGCCGCACTACACTCCTCCACCAACAACCTTCACGTGGCCTTCATCTCCTACTGGTTCGATAACCTTGGTTTCTTACTGAGGAAAAACTTGCTGGTGTACGCATCACACCTTCCTCTTGGGGTTCCCAACGGGCGTGTGCTTTACACGTCATCAATTATCACTGATCTTACCACGTCATCCTGTTAAACTAGGTTCATTCGCAGCTCTGATTCATCAACCGGATGGATCAAAATTCGTCAACTAAGCATGGCTAAGCATATTCGATATAACTGCTCTAGCGATGCACCCACAGCTCAAACCTAGTCTTGCTAGGAGCAGTGGGTCAGAGTATTTAGGCTACAAGGATGGTAAATGCAACACACATAGGATAACTATACCCGCCGATAAAACATATTGGAATCGTATGCAATATGTAGGAACCAGAAGTAAAAGCATTTTGAAACCATATATGAACCAGGTTAGGGCTTGCCTTTGTCCCTGACAAACCGATATGGATCTTCGGAGAACCCATGCTTGACTTGTTCGTCGGTGGACAATTATTGATCTGCGTCGTTGTTGATCTTCATCGCCTCGCCACTTGCTCTATCGATCGCGAAGAAGCAAACACCGGAAAGGTAGAACAACAATCAACACATGGCATCGATGCAATGTGCATACAAGTATGATGAGATGACATGTTAATTAGGTACTGAAATAACCCTAAGACATCATCAATTTAACTGGGTTTCGGCGAACTAGGGTTAGTAGTTCCGGAAACCTCAGAGGGGTCCATTTTAGTTCTTCTAAAACAACTAGGGTTCAAGTTGTTTAACAATGCATGATTGTATAACCAAATTGTAGATCTCATTTTTCTGAAAATTTTGATATATTATACATATTTTCCTGATTTAAAATGAATTACTTATGAAATTTACAAGATTTAATCATTTTAAATCATTTTCTAAAAAATCCTGGAAAATATTAAAATCCTGACAGACTGGACCCACATGTCATGAATTTAAACATTTTCTAAAATATTTACGAAATAATAAGAATCTGACAGGGGTCCCACCTGTAAGTGTATTTTCCAATTACAGAAAATAATAAAAATAAAAAGAGAAAAGGGGCGGGCCCCACCGGAGTCCACCACGGTGGTCGGCGCGCCAGTGAGCAAGCGCAGGAGGAGCTATGGGGCTCCCCTGGAGGCGCCGAGGAGCGCGCTAGGTGCGCGGCTCTGCGTTGAGCACCCTCGCGGTGGCGCCGCTCTCGTATGGCAGCCGGAGCTTGGCCGGCGACGACGACTGGCGGCGGCGGGCTCGGGCGCTCGTGGCGGCAGCGCTACAGAGGACTAAAGGAGGAGGCGAGGGCACCGACGAGTTCGCAAACTCACCCTGGTTGCTTTGGTGGAGACGACGCGGCTGGAGGAGCTCGGAAACGCCGGCGAACTTCGACGGAGGCGGCGACTGGTTGCGGAGAAGACGGCCTGGCGACGATGATTCCGAGCGCCACGGGTCGATTCCTTCAACAAGCACGCTCCAGGCGGCGAGGCGGAGTTGATGAGCTTCTTGCCGGAGCTCGGGGAGGCCGGCAACGGCGGCGCTAGGCGGTGGCCGGACATAGGGTTTCGGGCACGTGCACGCGTAGGAGAGCCAGAGAAAGGGGGAAGATGAGAGTGGCGTGCTAGGGTTGCTTGTCGGCGGCGCGAGGCCCTTATAGACGCCGGCGGGCGGCGACGCGCATCTTGGCGACGAGGAGGATCGGACGACGGCGGCCACGACACCGAGCAGCTTGGAGCTGCGGGGAAGGAAGCGAATTTTGCAGAAAACCCCACGGGTTTCCTGCTGGGCTGTGTGGGGCTGTGTTGGGCTGAGCCCAAGTGGAGAAAGGGGAAGGGGAGATGGGCTGCTGGCCCGTGGAAAAGAGAGAGAGCTCTTCTCTTTTTTTCCAAAACTCTATTTTCTATTTTTCTTCCAATCTCTTTTCCATTTTGAAAGAGATTTTGAAACTTCAAACTTTTTGCAAATTTTAAAATAACAATGAACTTCTTGAAATATTGCAAAAGTGCCACACATTTTTGTTTAAATTTTTTTGAAACACTTTGAGCATTTAAAAGAGAGGGATATTCAAAACAACATTAGGGTTTTCAAAACATTTCATTGATGCAAATTTTCTTAGGAGAATATCATGATGCTCATGATGCACAATCAAACCCTAATCTAGGTTTTAGCAAAAACAGGGGTGTTACATCTACCTCTCTGTCAACATTATCACTAAACAAGTCGTCATCTCCTTCTTCAACATCAAAATCACTATCCACGAAGCTGCAATCACTATCACCATCACTGTCATTGTCTTCATGTTGCAACAGCTCAGCATTGACTTTGTTTCCCTCATCTGTTGCAACATTGCTTTTTGCTGGTACTGCTGCCTTCACCTGCTGTAACATTGCAGTCATTTTTCTTTGGCCTTCTTTCATTGACTACTACATCATTCCTTATTGTCCTCAAAAAATTTGTGTGATCAATCATTAGACACAATGTTTTCTCCTCTTTAGTGGCTTCAATCATGTCGACAATGTCACCATCTGATTCAATGCACTGCAATCCATTCATAAGATCCATCCTAGGCTTGCACCAGTATACATGAAGCCTCCCATCCATCCGATGTCCAAGCCGGTTTAGAAAATCTTGAATCCACAAATGGAGAATGTATCAGAACTGCAATCATCAAAGTAATCAATTGTTCCACTAATATAGCGGAGATTTTCCCTCAGGCCGTTATGCTCAATCTCCAATGTAAGAAAATCATCATCGTCTCCTGCAGTACAAAACCACGGACAAAATTAACAAAAATGTCAAAAAAGAGCAACAATAGTGAAACTTTTAGTTCACACTTGGTACATATATTCAGACAACAACCATGTACATATATAGTTTCAGTTAACAGTAGTGAAATATACTGTCACAAGTTCAGATAAACAAGACTCTTTCCAAATGGATTCAATTGACTACAGACCAGATTTTCGAACTATAATATTGCTACACAGATGAAAATTATCGAATCTGTTCGTAAAGTTGCAAACTTTTTCACCCCGTTCATAATACTGTAGGATAACGTTGCATAGAAAACAAAAAAATTCCTACCGCGAACACGCAATCCAAGCCAAGATGCAATCTAGAAGACGGTAGCAACGAGGGGTTTATCGAGTCTCACCCTTGAAGAGATTCCAAAGCCTACAAGAGGAGGCTCTTGTTGCTGCGGTAGACGTTCACTTTCCGCTTGCAAAAGCGCGTAGAAGATCTTGATCACGATCGGTTCCGGCGCCACGAACGGGCAGCAGGTCACACGTTCGGTTGTTGATGAAGACGATGTCCACCTCCCCGTTCCAGCGGGCAGCGGAAGTAGTAGCTCCTCTTGAATCCGACAGCACGACGGCGTGGTGTCGGTGGTGGTGGAGAAGTCCGGCGGAGCTTCGCTAAGCGTGCGGGAAGTGGAGGAGCGGGGCGGCTAGGGTTTGGGGAGAGGGGGGCGCCGGCCACTATGGGGTGCGGCCACCTTGGTGGTGTTTGAGGTGGCCGGCCCCCTCCCCCTTGGCCCTCATCTATAATAACTAAATAGTTCATCCCCACTAACTATTTCTCTCAACATGCAGCCTATACACCTCAGCAGCATGCCACATCAGCAATTTCCATCATTTGTTTTAGTTTCCTTCCTTTGAGAAATCCCTATCCGGTCGGTTTCAACATTTATGTTCTGAGCAAAACATGCAGCCCATTATTACTCTAGCCCCTTTTATGGCCATCTGATTAAGGAACCGGACAAGCCACCGACGTGTTCCCCTATCTGTTCCTCTCCCAGAAACGATTGCATCGGAAATTAATTGAGGTATACGAGAAGTTGTTCTTATATTATGTGCTTTGACTGCTTCTTCAAAACGAAAATAAGAACTACTCCTCCAAGAAACGTCCGTGCCACAACTCTTCATCTACTCCATGCTTCAACGGTTCAACCCTATAAATTCAACACCCCAATTCTGTGCTTCTCCGCATTCAGCCAAGGAAACTGATTCATCCAGCTCCGCCACCACTCCTCGCCGTCCAGCAGTTTTAGCTGCCACGCATTTTGCATAACATTCGGGGCTAAGAGAAGGCCATGCTTTTGATTGATTTCCCTTTCCATCCAGCCTTCACCATGCCTGATCCAGACAAGCTCCGCTCGAGGCTCCTCCATCAACGGCTCGGCCACAGGTAGCAACTACCAAGCAGATACCAGATACCATATCGGTTCCTATCTGAATATATTCTTAAAAAACTATCTATCTGGATTTTCAGTTTTACGTACTGTACGGGATGCAACTGAACTTCCAGATTCATGGAACTTGAGGTATGCACTAGCGAGGCAAATACATCTCTGCTTTGTTGGCGTTGGAATAGTGCTAAGGATTTTTTTTGACTGAGCATAGTAAAATATTGTTTCACGAGACATTGATAAATTTGGCCGATATGCACATGTACCACTTCCAATGATTGTTTACCTCATTATATCCATTGACGTTGATTTTCGGTTCATCTTTGTCCGACATATACTTACAGGTGTCTCTAGAGAGCAAAGGTTCTTCCCGTATAGGGGATGCTTCTACTAAGCCTATCTCTTCTGTAAATGTTTTTAGGCAAGAAACAACACAACAAGGAGGCATCGTTATACGATTAATTCTTTGTAAATACTACCTCCGGTCCGTTTTAATCGACACGGGTGCAACATACTCCATGCTCGCTCTCTTCAGGACTCCGCATCAATTTAATCAGACCGGAGGGGGTATGCTAGAGATGAATTCATTTACTATTGGACATTCTATAATCGTTGGAAATATGTGCTAGAGATGGATTCTTTTACGATTGGTTATTGTATAATTTACAGCAATACAGAGCTTTGTACAATCTCTAGATCCTTTCAGATGATAGGAGTATACCTCAGAAACTGTTGTTCGCATTACAACTTCCAATTTTCAGTCACTTCTGGTTTCCATCTCTCTGTTCTAATGTACCTTAATTTTCTACAAACAGCTTACCAATCGATTTGTAGATTTTTTGTGAACATTTTGGCAACAAAAATGTAACTCCAGTAATTTGGTAACCATATTCTGTGAGCTCACATCTATCTGGTCTCGGAGAATATTGAGTCAAGGCATTTAAGTACTTACAATTTTTAATTTTATGAAAATTTACTTAGGCAAGTGAGTCATTATTTATCTATTTCTGCCATTAAAAAAATGATGATTCATTTTCTATATACTAATGTTTAGTAAGAATTGATAAACATGTGTAAATTATGCACTTGGTTCAGTGATTTTCTACTCCTTTTATTGTGCAAGCATCCTAAAAAAAAATGCCGCTGCAACGCGCGGGGTATCATCTAGTTATATAGGTGTGATGACCCACAAGTATAGGGGATCGCAACAGTCTTCGAGGGAAGTAAAACCCAATTTATTGATTCGACACAAGGGGAGACAAAGAACACTTGGAAGCCTTAACAGCGGAGTTGTCAATTCAGCTGCACTGGAAACAGATTTGCTCGCAAGAGTTTATCAGTAGTAACAGTTTTATAGCAGTAGCAGTA
>NC_061511.1:133281176-133429979 GCF_022539505.1 Lolium rigidum
TCCAAGTCTTCGAATAAGACCCGAACCAAAAACCTTCCATATGGAGGGGAAACCTAGCCAAGCTAGGACTCCCACTAGAGGTGGGAGTTCCACCTCCCATATGGGGGGTGGCCGGCCCCTAAGGGGAGTCCACTTGGGACTCCTCCCCAACTAGGGTTGGCCGGCCATGGAGGTGGAGTCCCATGTGGACTCCACCTTCCTTGGTGGTTTCTTCCGGACTTTTCTAGAACCTTCTAGAACCTTCCATAGAACCTTCCGCGACATTTTAATTCACATAAAATGACATCCTATATATGAATCTTATTCTCCGAACCATTCCGGAACTCCTCGTGATGTCCAGGATCTCATCCGGGACTCCGAACAAATATTCGAACTCCATTCCATATTCAAGTTCTACCATTTCAACATCCAACTTTAAGTGTGTCACCCTACGGTTCGTGAACTACGCGGACATGGTTGAGTACTCACTCCGACCAATAACCAATAGCGGGATCTGGAGATCCATAATGGCTCCCACATATTCAACGATGACTTTAGTGATCGAATGAACCATTCACATACAATACCAATTCCCTTTGTCACGCGATATTTTACTTGTCCGAGGTTTGATCTTCGGTATCACTCTATACCTTGTTCAACCTCGTCTCTCGACAAGTACTCTTTACTCGTACCGTGGTATGTGGTCTCTTATGAACTCATTCATATGCTTGCAAGACATTAGACGACATTCCACCGAGAGAGCCCCGAGTATATCTATCCGTCATCGGGATGGACAAATCCCACTGTTGATCCATATGCCTCAACTCATACTTTCCGGATACTTAATCCCACCTTTATAGCCACCCATTTACGCAGTGGTGTTTGGTGTAATCAAAGTACCTTTCCGGTATAAGTGATTTACATGATCTCATGGTCATAAGGACTAGGTAACTATGTATCGAAAGCTTATAGCAAATAACTTAATGACGAGATCTTATGCTACGCTTAATTGGGTGTGTCCATTACATCATTCATACAATGACATAACCTTGTTATTAATAACATCCAATGTTCATGATTATGAAACTAATCATCCATTAATCAACAAGCTAGTTTAAGAGGCATACTAGGGACTTCTTGTTGTCTACATATCACACATGTACTAATGTTTCGGTTAATACAATTATAGCATGATATATAAACATTTATCATAAACATAAAGATATAAATAATAACCACTTTATTATTGCCTCTAGGGCATATCTCTTTCAAATACAAGCGGAAAATAAGGCACATATCCACTTATAGATCATCATTTGCTCACAATTAAATCGGCCACACTGGTGCATGCTACAAGAATACTCTATAACTACATAATCAACTGCGATTTCAGCGCAGAGCTCGACCTGATCATCGTTGATCACATGATCACCTGATCATCGTAAAGCTCGACCCCGAAGAAATCAACAAAATCTGGGAGGGAAAAGACATGGAAAAGGGTTACCATATTCCGGGGGATCTTCCCTCCATCCACGTTGCCGCGGGTCCGGTGGCATCTCGCCGGAGCCTCCGCCTCAAGGTGGCGGCGCTGAGTTTGCAGCGAACGTTGCGAACAGGGAACGGCTCCACGAACAGAGAAGGACCAAGAAAGAAAAGAGTCTTCCGTGATTAATGCAGCCATTGTACAGGGGCAGCAGATGGGTGGGACTAAACCATGCGAGTCCACGAAGTGAAAGGAATGTATGTGCAAAAGAACAGATCCACCCAGCGCCAGGATTGCTGCCACGTTCCAGTTTTCGGCTGTTTGGGCCTGATTTGCTCCAATAGGCAACGTTTTAGGACTACCTGGCCCCGTTTTTCAAGTAGTAGGATGAAAATGCTCGCAGCGGACAACTAATTGGACCTAGGTGTATTTAACTCTTTTTAATTTGTCATGTCCATGGTTTTAAAGACGAGAGCGGTTTTTTGGCGCAGGTGCGCGCTGTGCATGCCTATCTAAACCATCCACACTTTGCATGGTCTCTTGGGATGTGGGTTGTCCTAGAGCGCGTAAGTAGACCGGCCGATTGATCAACCCTGCAAACTAAGCGGCAGCCTGATAGGTCTCATAGGCCACTGTTCATCTGATGTGAATTTTGTCTGCATATGTACTGCTCTGCCCGTGGCTCACCGAAAAAGATTTTTTTACTATTTCGATCCTTGGCAAGGCATCCACGTCGACTCTTCGTATGACTGGAAGCAGAAGTTTTAGAAAAGAACACACTGTGATGGAGACACGTAGGGATAGGAGGTGCCGGTATAAGACAAATGAAGAGGCAAGTCAACCCCTGTACTCCAGGGGTCTGAGCCTAGAGATACTGTAGTTAGCCGCAGTACTAATTTCGTACATCTGCGCACGCGAGATCCAGGTCTCATATCTCTAGAAGAAATGGACGCCGACGGTACACGTGCGCCTTGCACACGTGCTCGGCCGCACTTTTCCCTTTTAAGACGTCTGCTTTGAGACACTTAGCTGATGAGGCGCCCCTGAGCTCTCATTCCCCCTTCCTGCTCTCAAGCCGCTACAGTAGTTGCCTCTCCCCTCTTCTTCTCCGGGCAGCTCCTTCCTCCTCTCTGCCGAATTAGCCGGCTGGAGATGGAGAGGAGTATGCGCCGGCTGTATATATGTAGGCTTCTCTTCTAGCTTTGGTCCCCTAGTGGCGTCTTGGAGCTGTGCCTCAATTCTAGGCGGCAAGATCTGGGGATTAGGGTTCGTTTCCTTGCAGCCATGTCTGCGGTGGTTGGAGCATGCGAGCGAGGAGGGAGCCACCGTCTCCGTCAATAAAGTAGTTGTTGCGGAGCTGCTGTTGCTGCTGAGGAGCTGCGAAGAGGAGCCCCCCCTGGCCGGCCATGGAGGCGAGGGGGAGGGGCGAGGCTTTCTGCGGCACACGGTGGAGCTTCTTCTGGCCGGCCGTGGAGGCGAGGAGGAGAAGCTTTGCTGGGTGCTCATCCTGGCGGAGCAGCGATCCAGGTTCTTCTCTCTGGCTCTGGATCTGCTGAGTGTTTGGGTTGTTCTTCCTCCTCCTTGTGGTCGTGGAGACTGGCAGGAGGGGGGAAGACCCAGTGCTTGTCGATCTGGAGTCGAGAGGCTCATGGGCGAGCGTGCGGTGCTCACCATGTTGGAAGCTTTCTTCAGGCGGCAGATTTCAAGCGTCGGCGTCGTCCGCCGCCGCTATTCGTGGCCAAGGGGGCCTCTCCGCACCTCGGAGGTTCTTGCTCCGGGGAATTTCTACTTCCTCCAGGCCGATGTGCTGAAGGGGAAGATCTTTGATCCTGGCGTGGTAATCCATCCTGGTGACGAACCAAGTGGCACAGTCCCCGGCGTCGCCACCAGAAACCATGGCCCAAGATCCAGTCGACGCGGTGGAGAAGAAGGACCCGATCGCTTTCTTGTTTTTCTTTCTTGGTTCCTTTTTGTAAAAAATTTGGACTCTTGTGCTATTGTTCTCAAAGCCAAGGTCCTCCTTGTAATTGTTTCCACCGACTAATGAAGCTTGCAGGTCCTTTGGGGCCTTATCTGTTCAAAAAAAAGACGAGGCGCCCCTGACAGCGCCTTCCAAATTTGTCCGCTTTCGACGCTTAGGCGCCTACTTAGGCTCCAGAGTGTGGGGTAGAACATTTTAGGACCCCTTAATGCCTTTAAAAAGCATGGTCATATTTTAGAAATATTAGAGCTCAGCTAGAATAAGGTATGAAGAGCTTGATGAAATTTATCCGCGGTTGGTGAATAGGTCTAATGGATTTTAGCTATGCCTACAAATCTTGAATGCATGATTGAAATAATTTTTCTGAATAGCTTAGGTATCCAAATAGTAAGATAATACTGTAGTTGGCTGATGCAAAGCTACATAGCGAAAAAGACTGCTTAGTTGATTGATCACATCGCTGCAAGTTTTCTGTTGATCTAACCAATGAATGGACATGCTTGATATCCCCAAAAAAAATTAACGAAAACTAAACTGCCATTTAGTGGAAGGCCGCCTTTGACGCGGCGGGCGAGCGCATTCTGTGTCACTCCACCTGTATGTTCTCTGTTCATTTTTTAGCAATCTGTAGAGCATTCAATAGAACTGTCAAAAGAGTGCCAGTTTAGTATATGTTGATTTATGGGCCATCATTTTACAAAGTTAATTCAGCTGTGAAATTATAATGGAATGAGACACTTTGAAAAGGTGGGTGTGGCCTTCGACACGGCGTGCGAGCGCCTTCTATTGATGTTGTTGTGGTGGGGTTTTTGATAAGTATGTGCTCAGCATCCTATATATTCTTGTTATGGTGCTAGATCTTTGGCATATACATCAGTTTTATGTCTTTCTTGCGTTATATATATTTTTGTTATGGTGCTAGATGTTTGGCCGTGAGGTCCTATTGATCTGTTAGTTCTAGGAAATAAATGAATACAAAGGTGTGGATTTTATCTATTCACGTGGTGTTTTCAGATTTGAGCTTGCAACTGAATCTAAAGATTGCTTTTGTGGATGGGTAAAACAGAAAGTTTGAAACTACATAATATAAGTATCGATGCCACTGTTTGCAGGTTCGGTGTGCTTTGGGTTGAATCTGGGTTGATTTTTATGCAGAAGATTGTGGTGAGATTGAGATTGGTATCCTCTTTTGTCCATGATGGTGTTTTTGCTGAATGTGCTTCCAATCTGTGTGCAGGTCGAGCTGGTACCTCTCCCTCCCAAATAAAAGATGGGCGCAACAATTATATGTATAAAACATGGCAACCATAATTCTATGGAGGAAAGTTGGCAATAACGATTCTGTGGAAGTTATATCCACAGATGCAGTTACCATCATTTTCTATAATCCAAATAGTATGATTATTAGATCAGATATTGTATTCATTAGTTGGCCACAATTTGATAACTTACTATATGTAGAGAAAAATGGAAACTGTGTGATTGTACTCTTATTCTGTCTTAACAAGGAATTTGTTCGATGCAGAACAAGAACCAGTTGCATATCTTGGTCCACGTAAGTGGAACACGACTGCAAAAGGCCCACAATATGCGAAGATTTGGAATGGCTCATTCAGCGAATCTGTGCAGAGGGAGCTCTACCTAGCATTCAACCTAGTCTTCATTTCCCTAAGGATATTATGTTCTTCCCGAAATACTTCGCCTGCATCAAAGGCTCGTGGACCAAGTACGTCCGACATGCCAACCTTGGAGTCCTTGCCAAATTGGCTCAGCTGGTTGAATGCATGTCTCAAGCTATGAATGTAAGGAACATGTGGAGCCAATGGAGGCTCATGGTTCGAGCAATGAACACCAAGGTATGTATGTGCATCATCACTAGCTTCTGTGTCTCTTGGTGGGCAATCTTGCTGCTGTGTTGGATTGAATGTTTCGGTTTTAACATGAAATGGAAGAGCATGGGACTGTTTGAATTGTGCTGGATGTAGAAGCTCCTGTAACTCACATGAACATGTAGTGATACATCTTGTCTTTAGCATGTAAATTATTTACAACATGTAATCTTGTTGTAAACGCTGCCTTCTCAGCGTTCCACGCTGCCTTCTTATCGTTCATGCACTGTTATGGGCCTATGTAGGAAAAAGTATTTTTTTCCTTAAAGCTTTACCGTGATTCATGATGACAGTTCTGTGGCTTGTGGACGTGCTGAAAACTGGCAGTGCGTTCTCTGATGTGTGGGCCTGCCCCGGCCGTCCATTAACTCCGCTTTGGACGCGTGTGGTTTGGTTTATTGACCGAACCGACCACAGTTGATCCCGGTCCCTTCTTCTCCCAACTCCACCTAGGGTTCGTTCCACCTGTGGAAAAAAAAAAACTCCACCTAGGGTTCGTTCCATCTGTGCCGCCGTAATGGTGCTGGAGCCGCTACTCGGCCTCGCCACACTTTCCAGAGCTATTGGCCGCACTGCCGCAACGGAGCACTAATTCTTCGCCATGGCGGTAGCAAATTTACATGTCGCCACCGTTGCCGACGCAGATGGTGCTTGTCAGGAACAGCCAACCACATCGACACCCCCTTCAACAATGGACGGCCCAGATGCTTCGCTTCGTCAACCAACGCCTAGGATGTCTTTACTTTTTGAACCTCTACTTTTCGCGCGCTAAGCGTGCTTATGCTGTAATAAGCTCAGATTGTTAATCAGCGTGGTCCTACTTTTTGGATATAAAAGAGTAGGAGTGGGAGGATGGGAGGCATGCGAATAGAAACCCTAAGTTATTTTCTTTGTCTGTTTACTTTACCATGTCGTAGATGCGTAGATCCGAGCCACCGGAGCTCCCCTTCTTCCCCCTCTCCGATCAACATCGTCAGGGTCTCCGGGGTCCTGACAAGGTGGTATCAGAGCGAGTCGATTTCCCTCCCACCCTTTCCCAGCTCCACCACGCTTACCACCCACCTACCCCAGCATCCACCACCATGCCGGCGGACACCAGATCCCGATCCGTCTCGCGCGAGCGCCGCGCCCGTGGAGAAGGCCGCGCCGCCACGACGGAGGAAGACGATCCTGAGGACGAACAACGCATGGCCCGGCTCCCGCGTGAGGTCCTCCGTCCGCGCCATCCGCCGCCGCCTTGACAGGCACGAGCAAACCTCCGCCGACACATCTGCCGCTCTGGTCGCGATGCAAGGTGAGATGTCTCGTATGACCCAGATGCTAGCTGCCTTGTTCACGTCCATGTCGTGTCATAGCGTTGCAGGGATCGCAGCCGCTGACCAAGCCACCCTCACCACCACCCAAAGACACCTCCTTTCTACCCCACCACCACCACCCCAAGTCTCCTTGTCCCCGATCTTGGAGGTCACCACCGATGACGCGTGAAGCACACGTCCGTTGGGAACCCCAAGAGGAAGGTGTGATGCGTACAGCAGCGAGTTTTCCCTCAGTAAGAAACCAATGTTATCGAACCAGTAGGAGATGAAGGCCACGTGAAGGTTGTTGGTGAAGGTTGTTGGTGAAGGAGTGTAGTGCGACGGAACACCAGGGATTCCGGCGCCAACGTGGAACCTGCACAACACAATCAATATACTTTGCCCCAACTTAATAGTGAGGTTGTCAATCTCATCGGCTTGCTGTAAACAAAGGATTAAACGTATGGTGTGGAGAATGATGTTTTCTTGCAAATAACAACAGAGAACAATGATTGCAGTAGGTTGTATTTCAGATGTAAAAGAATGGACCGAGGTCCACAGTTTACTAGTGGTGTCTCTCCAATAAGATAACTAACATGTTGGGTGAACAAATTACAGTTGGACAATTGACAAATAGAGAGGGCATAACAATGCACATACATATCATGATGACTACTATGAGATTTACTTAGGGCATTACGACAAAGAACATAGACCGCTATCCAGCATGCATCTATGCCTAAAAAGTCCACCTTCGGGTTAGCATCCGCACCCCTTCCAAGTATTAAGTTGCGGACAACGGACAATTGCATTAAGTACTGTGTGTAATGTAAACAATACAAATATCCTTAGACAAAGCAGTGATGTTTTATCCCTAGTGGCAACAGCACATCCACAACCTTAGAACTTTCCATCACTGTCCTGCATTCAATGGAGGCATGAACCCACTATCGAGCATAAATACCCCTCTTGGAGTTACAAGTATCAACTTGGTCAGAGCCTCTACTAGCAACGGAGAGCATGCAAGATCATAAACAACACATATATGATAGATCGATAATCAACTTGACATAGTATTCCATATTCATCGGATCCCAACAAACACAACATGTAGCATTACAAATAGATGATCTTGATCATGATAGGCAGCTCACAAGATCTAAACATGATGGCCCAATAGGAGAAGACAACCATCTAGCTACTACTATGGACCCATAGTCCAAGGATGAACTACTCACGCATCAGTCCGGAGACGGGCATGGTGATGTAGAGCCCTCCGGTGATGATTCCCCTCTCCGGCAGGGTGCCGGAGGTGATCTTCAGAACCCCCCGAGATGGGGTTGACGGCGGCGGCGTCTCAGTAAGTTTTCTCGTATCGTGGCTCTTGGTACTAGTGTTTTCCGATACGAAGGATGATATAGGCGAAGAGGCAGCGTCGGGGGAGCCAGGTGGTGGCCTCCCCATAGGCCGACGCGCCTGGGGGCCTGGCCGTGCCGCCCTGTGGGGTGGGCCCCCTGCTGGCTGCCTCCGACTCTTCTTCGGTGTTCTGTAATCCTCCGTGGAAAATAGGGCCGTGGGCTTTTGTTTCGTCCAATTCCGAGAATATTTCCTGTGTAGGATTTCTGAAACCAAAAACAGCAGAAAACAGGAAATTGCGCTTCGGCATCTTGTTAATAGGTTAGCATGGAAAACATGTAGGTATTGTCATAAAACTAGCATGGAACATAAGAAATTATAGATACGTTTGAGAGGTATCAACCACCCCGGCAGCCACGCCGGTCACCACCATCCCTCCTCCACCCCAATTCGGCGCCTTGACGCCGGAGAACCTGCCTCATCCAGCCTATCCACCCAAAGCCACAACCTTTGCACCACCCACGCTGCCGGTTTACACATACACGGCGCCGCTCGTTGCTACCTCCATCATACACACCACACCACCACCGATCCATCAAATCCACCAAGTCTCCAACCCACACACCCACCCTCAGATGTACCAACAAACATCTCCTCCCCAAACACAACCCTCCTCCGTCCCCAACACCAACCAAAACCCTTATTACCTTCAGCAATATCATCCACCCTTCAGCCAAAACCAACAACTACCACCTCCTCCTCTCACACAACAACCTCCACCACAAATCCCTACCCCACACCAAACCCAGCAAAACCATCCCACCTACACACACCCACAACCTCCTCAGCGATTCCCTCACCCACACCAACCCCAAACCAATTATGAGGTGCATTTGCATACACCACAGGTCGAATTGCCTATTTTCCTAGGTGAAGCCCTAAGAGCATGGTTGCTTGAGTGTGAAGATATTTTGGAATTGGTCAATAGTCCAGCAGAGCACAGAGTGAAATGGGGTTTGGCTCATATCATAGTAAAAGCAAAAACGTGGATCAGTACCTCTGGCCTGAACTTGCAAACACTGTCTTGGCAGCAACTCAGTCAAGTTCTCATCGATCGTTTTCCTGGTGCAGTCTCAAATGATCCCATGGATCAACTGCAATTACTTAAGCAAGTGACAACAGTAAACACATATATTGATTCATATGAATCATGGATGACTCTGATGAAAAGGGAAAGGAGTTATTTGCCCTAGGATTTCTTTGTCGACCGTTTTGTCAGTGGCCTGAAGGAAAACATCAAGCATCAGGTGCAATGCCAAAAACCTGACTCACTGCTATCTGCATACTGGTATGCCAGGCAATAAGAAAAGGCCTCCAATTCTACCATCAGACGACCTGGACAACTCCTTCCTCCAGCTCGAGTTCCCCCGCCACCAAACAGACCAATAGTGCCAAGAGACAACAGAAACAGAACAACAATTGATAGAGTAAGGGAACCTCGCAAATGCTGGTATTGCCTAGAAAATTGGATCATTGGGCACAGATGTCAACCTATGATAAGGGCCTTACATGTCATTGAAATGCAAGGCAATGATCAAGACATGGAGAACCCAGCAGCAGAGGAAGTACAGCCCCAGCCTGTTGACATACAGCAAGCTCCACCAATAGAGGCAGTTCCTAATATCCCATAAGAACGGGAACAACTCATGAACATATCATCTGCAGCTTACAATGGAAGTCCAGGTGACTCCACAATCTCTCAGTTGCTTAGACTGAACAAAGCTTCAGCAGTTTCCCTCGCTGACACTGGCAGTACTGACACATTCATGGACCTGAAATTTGGTCAGGCTCATAACATTCCCTTAACTGCAACCAAACAAAGGAGTGTAAAAGTAGCTGGTGGTGGCACCCTTTCTTCTACAGCTACAGCTTATGACTGTCAGTTCAGTATACAAGGCCACAAATTCACCACCAACTTCAAAATATTAGAGCTACAAGGATCAGATATCATCTTGGGGGTTAACTGGTTCAAACAACACAGTCCAGTCACTTTTTATTTCCTGAAGAGGCAACTAATGATTGGAGTTGATGGCCAAGTTCTCACTCTAAAGGATCATCTATTCCCCACAGACAAGCTCCTCATCTTATCTGAGAAATGCAAAAAATTAATTGCCAAAGGAGCCTCGGGGTATTGGCTCTGGAGAGTGCAACCTGACACTATCAACACTGAAGCACTACAATCACAAGTGTCTGAACCAGTCAGTACCTTACTGCACCAATTCCAGGATATTTTCCAGCCACCAGTAGGCCTTCCTCCTCCAAGACATTGTGACCATCAAATTCTATTGTTCCCTGATGCTAAACCACCCAACATCAGGCCTTACAGGATGTCACACAACCAGAAAAATGTTGTTGCGCAAGTGATCAAAGAAATGCAGAAGAATAAGGAAATCAGAATAAGCAAAAGCCCATTCTCTTCTCCTGTGATACTGGTTAGAAAAAAGGACAAGTCTTAGAGACTCTGCGTTGATTTCAGAGCTCTCAATGCCCTGACCACAAAAAACAAATTTCCCATCCCTGTCATAGAGGATTTATTGGATGAATTTTAAGGAGCAGTCATTTTCTCCAAATTTACTTAAAATCTGGATATCACCAGATAAGAATGCATGAAGCAGACATACACAAGACTGGTTTCTCCACACACATGGGCCACTATGAGTACTTGGTAATGCCTTTTGGCTTGTGCAATGCACCTGCTACCGTCCAGGAATTAATGAACAACATATTCCCCAAATACCTGAGACAGTTTGTGCTGGTATTCTTTGATGATATTCTCATATACAGTAAATCTCAGGAAGAGCACATAGAACACCTGAAGATTGTCCTCAATATTTTCAGAATGCATGATCTCAAGGCAAAAATAGCCAAGTGCCAATTTGAGCAACCCCAGATAGAATACCTGGGACATATTATTTCTGGCAAAGGAGTGGCCTCTGATCCATCCAAGATACAAGACATCATCAACTGGCCAACACCACAGTGTATCAAACAATTAAGAGGATTTCTAGGCCTCACTGGTTACTACAGAAGATTCATCCCTGGGCTCACATCTGTCAACCATTGCATGTTGTACTGAAGAAAAATGCCTACCAGTGGACGTCTCACACGAAAATATGGCATTCCAGCAACTGAAGCAAGTGATGTCCCAGCCACCTCTACTGGTCTTACCTGATTTCAAACTTCCTTTCACCTTAGAAACAGATGCCTGCCATACTGGGTTAGGAGCAGTACTAATGCAACAATCAAGACCCCTGGCATAATTCAGTAAATGCTTGGGCCCCAAAAATGTAGAGAAGTCAGTATATGAAAAGGAAGCCATGGCTATCTTGGAAGCTCTAAAAAATGGAGACACTACTTTCTGGGAAACAAACTGATCATCAAAACTGATCAAAGCAGTCTCAAATACTTGGCCAGCCAGAAACTCTTAGAGGGAATACAGCACAAATTAATGTTGAAGCTCTTGGAATTCGACTACTCAATCCAGTACAAAAAAGGATGTGAAAATATGGCAGCCGATGATGCCCTGTCCAGAAAATTCCAGCCAGTAGAACAAGAACCTACAGATACAACTATGGCAATTACTCTAGCCTCACCTACTTGCGCAACAGAGGTCACTGACTCCTATATTGGAGACACAGAATTTTCCAAACTGTTACAAGAAGTGGCTATCAACCCTAATAGCCATGCTAATTACACAGTACAAACTGGAATTCTCAGATTCAATGGGAGAATAGTGGTTGGATCTTCCACTAACCTCAGGCAGAAACTATTTGACACATTCCACTCTTCAGCTATTGGGGGTCACTCAGGCAACATGGTTACTTACCAAAAACTCAAACATCTCTTCTTCTGGCCCAAGATGAAGCAACACTTGGAGCAATCAATAGCTGCCTGTCCGGTATGCAATACCCTGGTTTATTACATCCCCTTCTAATTCTAGAAACCAAATGGGGAGCAATCGGCATGGATTTTGTAGAGGGCCTACCCAAGTCACATGGAAAAGATGTCATACTGGTGGTAGTGGACAGACTAACCAAATATGCTCATTTCCCCCCTCTAGCTCATCCATATACTGTACAAAAGATTGCTCACATCTTCATTGAAAATATTCTAAAGCTCCATGGTCCTCCTACGGTTATAATCACAGACAGGGACAGAATATTTCTCAGCAAGCTGTGGACTGAAATATTCTCTGCCATGAAAATCTCCTTGCAATTCTCCACTGCTTACCACCCAGAATCAGATGGGCAGACTGACAGGGTCAATCAATGTATGGAACAGTACCTCAGATGCAATGCATTTCAGGAACCCAAAAAGTGGAGTGAGTGGCTACCTGCTGCAGAATTTTGGTACAACACTAGCTTCCACACAGCCATCAAGATGTCTCCCTTTGAAGCCCTCTATGAGTACCCCCTCCCTTACTGACAAAGTTACCTACTCTGACAACACTGTCCACAGAGGCTCAACAAACCTTAGGGGAAAAGGAGAATATGATCACTGTCTTGCAGCAAAATCTGGCAAAAGCACAGCGCTTCATGAAGAAATATGCTGATCAAAACAGAACTCCAAGAAGCTTTCTTCTCGGCGACATGGTGTATCTGAAAATGCAGCCACATAGAGAAACTGCCTTGGGCAGGGGTAACCCTCTGAAACTCGCTTCCAAGTGGTATGGGCCATTCAAAATCATCCATACAGTGGGTCGTCGGGCATACAAGCTGCAATTGCCGGCTGGTACACTACTCCATGATGTCTTCCACGTCAGCAACCTCGAGAAACACATCAGCGATACTGCAGTACCAAACCCCAGACTACCGTTGCTCACACCAACAGGTGAACTCAAACAATCCCCTCTGGCTATTCTGCAGCGTAGACAGGTTCCCAGGAGCAACGGAGAATATGAGGTGGCCGTGCCGCAGTGGTTGATCCGTTGGGACGGCATGACGGAAGAAGAGGCGACATGGGAAGACGCGGACTTCATGCAAGCCACCTTCCCGGAGTTCAAGCCATGAAGTCTTGTCTTTAGGAGGGCGCAGTGTCAGGAACAGCCAACCACATCGACACCCCTTTCAACAATGTACGGCCCAGATGCTTCGCTTCGTCAACCAACGCTCAGGATGTCTTTACTTTTTGAACCTCTACTTTTCGCGCGCTAAGCGTGCTTATGCTGTAATAAGCTCAGATTGTTAATCAGTGTGGTCCTACTCTTTGGATATAAAAGAGTAGGAGTGGGAGGATGGGAGGCACGCGAATAGAAACCCTAAGTTATTTTCCTTGTCTGTTTACTTTACCATGTCGTAGATGCGTAGATCCGAGCCACCGGAGCTCCCCTTCTTCCCCCTCTCCGATCAACGCCGTCAGGGTCTCCGGGGTCCTGACAGTGCCGCACCCACCGCAATAGGTCGCCTAATGCGGCGGCGTCTCCATCTCCCCCAAGCTGTGCGCTACGGTCAGATGGTGGGCCTAGAGCAGTTTCCTCAGCTCCCAATGCCTCGAGCCGCACCTCGCCGCTCCAGGCCGGGCCTGGTCATGGCGAAGCTTCAGGGTCGACTCCCTCTTCTCCTTTTGCCCCGTGTGTCGCCACCCAGTCGACCACGACCTCTTCACTGGCGTTGCAATTCGCTTTCTTGCCAAGTCACGGCCAGGAACGCCTCATGTTAACCGAGTGAACAGATCAGATTTTGAAGAGCAGGTGATATTAACTCCCCCTTTGACAATGTGAACATCAGCTCGTTATCATGACTATCTCCCCCTTTGACAATGTGAACATCAGCTCGTTATCATGGTTCAGTCATTTGCGTCGTTACTTCAAAATCTGAACAGGTTTTGCTGTCGGGCGAAATATGGGTGGTTCGCTACTTCTCTGGAGCATGAGACCAGATGCCACTCTAGACATATTAACTGGGGTGATAGATTTGTTACTTTATTGGCAATTACATATCTCGGTCCTTCTGGAAAAGGTTTCATCCAATTCTTCCTTGGCGCCTCCATAATTTCCAATTACAGGTTGCGAAGTAAGAGGAGAGCATCACCACGGCATCAGCATTGCATCCTATTTCTCAATACTAATATATGGATGCATAGGAATGGGCAAACATTCTCATTGTTATTTGTGTCCTTTGGAGCTTGAGCATCTGAAGTTCTTGCTCAAAACTTAACTCCTTAAGGTGATGTTATTTTCCTTGCAAGTATAAATAAATCTTAGTGCTTTGGAAAGGTGAAATTGAATCATCTTTAAGACCAATATGTGTGGAATAATTTGACAAATGGTTCTCCACCCACCTTACATTTTCACCATCCGGTATTACTCCGAGGCATGTAGTCTATATTCCGCGACAACATGAAACTATTGTTCATCTACGATCTTAAAATTTTAACTCCTACTTGTGAGCAGTAGGAATGCATCCTAATCTCTCATATATCACAATGCATCAATGTTATATTTCGGCCTGGTCACTATCCCATTGTTTAGTTTTCTTTTCCTTTATTGATGTATAATGAGTACATATTTTAGTTGCAAGATCTGCGAGGGAAATCACTCTCCCCAAGATTTCAATGGAAAATCAAACTCCCTGAATCAGGTTCATATTTGCAGACCCAACATTTAGCATACTTCATTGACAAGGGTGTGTCTGCTGCTGCAAAGGATGTAAGGAAGGTATGCCGATATGCACCCTATGCCCATCAGCTTTATAAGTTACAGTTTACCTCCAGTTATGCACCTTATTGATTATTTACCAGTATGTGTTGTTTAGGCATACCAAGAGAGAAAATTGGCGTATGTGTTCAGGGTGATAGGGTTGGACCTTTCTCTATGGTTGAGTACACTGAAATGAATGCAGCTACGACTACCGAGTTCAATCAAACCGCATGACCCCTTTGTTATTGGTGGTGCAATATAGCATGGTCGACTTGGAAATAGAAATCACGATATATCATGTATTTTTCTTCTGATACATTTCCCCTTCACTGCCACCTCTTCTACCACACTAGCAAGTCTATATTCCTTTATTTTGGTAGGTGTCTTTGCTTTTTTAGTTGATAAAGATTGAGAAATTCAATTCGGCTCCCGGGTGCGTATGCTCCCTCTACCAAAAAATCTTATTTCAAAGTGTCAAAAAAATTTGACAAAAAATTCTACATGTACATCTTCATAATATATGTGCGTACGTCAAGTTTCAAGAAAAACCAACATTTTTTGTGAACTATGTAAAAAAGAGAAATTTTATCTTGTAAAAACCATTATTTCTAGCACTGAGTTTTGTCTTTTTTACACACGTCACATGACAAGTCGATTTTTTATGAAACGACTTTGTAAGCGTGTAGCACGTGGAGATGTACGTGCGAATTTTTCGTTTCATTTTTTTTGAAATTCAAAATGTGTGTAAGATACATTTTAAACTAAAGGGAGCATATGCTCCCATGTTCCAAAACATCGCTCCCGATAAAGATTTTCTTAATCAAGTAATAAATAGTCTTGAGAAGGACAGTGTGTGAGTACTGTGATCAAAGCACTCTTTTGCCCTTGTGTTTGTTTTTGCTACCAGATATTTTTATGTATACGATATCATGAATTAATCGTACATTTGTCCTGCGGATATGTAAATATTTCCCTAAAACTTGCATCAAAAGGGTACATTATTTCCACTTCAGCCCTTCTTCGTGTGTGTAGTTTGTTTTCCTCAAGTACAAAAATAGCAATATGTTTGGTAATTGGTTAAAAGGAGTTGATAGACAATCTAAGGCCTTTATCCGTATTGGGGTTTCTGTCTTATGTTGGTCTATCTGGAAGACAAGGAATGATATTATTTTTAACAAAAGCCTTCATTTCACTTTTTGCAGGTTACCCATATGGTGTCACATTGGGTCCAGTTGTGGGCTCTCCTGTCACCGGAGGGACAGCGGGATGCTATGGTTACTGGATGCACTCGGCTCCAGATGGTCGCTCAGGATATCTTGTGCCAGGCTGGCTGGTGGCACAATAGACGGATACAATGATGTGTAGTCCCTCTGTTTTAGTTTTCTTTCGCTGGTTGATTCTTGTATCAATTCTAGGCGATGCCTGAGATGTTTTAACTTTGTACTCTTATACTTTTAATAAAAAGCCGTGTGCATCATCATGATGCAGAAGCCAGGGTTTCATTCCCCATTTTGAAAAAAAAGTACAAAAATAGCAGTAAAATCAATATGAATGTTCACATTATTATATCTTCTCCATTAGACCATCTCTTGGAATTGACAAGTGCTAACCGAGAGTATCAGTACAGGTGGTTGAGATAAAGTGTGTTATGGAAGAGATATATGAGTGTCTCATTTACTAATGAGTTTGACGATGATCAAGGATTTGCTTAGAAGCTATAAGTAGCCGTGTTTTATGTTATAACAATAGGATCTTTTTATTTATCAGAGTTTGGAACCTGCAGGTGTACCTTTAAGCTTGTTCAAATATGTCTGATTTACCCGAGACTTCAGGAAAAAAACATGGATCTTTATTGCATAACCACTTTCACCATATCCTGATATTGTTGACAACATCATATTTAAGTTATGTTTGTGTTCATCGTTTCTATAGTTTTTTCACTGATGCTGAAAGATTGTTAGCTACCACGTATGGAAATGAAGTGGAAATTTAAATATATGTGGTTTATGTTGAACAGAAAACTGCAAGTTGGGTGTAATCTATCAGAATGCCCTTGTGTGAGAATGAAGAAAAGGTAGCCAGGCATAAGGTACATTTCTGAACTATTACTATCATCATCTGGTTGCTTTGTCCCCTTTGAGTGCAAGTGAGGGGCCGCCTGACAGTGAAATGATATTTGTGAGAAGCAAGTATAGCTTGCCGCTTTCAGCTGGTGTGAGGATATTTTTCCGGAGGAGGACATTACCAGGGCAATTAGCACTAATGAAAACAATAATATGACATAGGTGGCAACTATGTGTTATAGTTACTTGCTAGGGCGAATAAACCTAATGCTTGGATCTTGAGGTGACACACTGACACATGAGGCTGGTTTTTTCTTCCTTATGATATTCAAGAAATATTTAATCAGAAGTACTAAGTCTTTCAAGGTGTTATATCATTCTCTTATTTTGTAGTTTGTGATGATTTGTTAGGAAACTTTTGCCTTTCAACTTTATAAGTTTTAGTTACATCGATTACAAATGGCGATTGTAGATGGCTAGCTCAACAACAAATTAGTGTTGGTAAGATTATGTTAACAATTCCCATGATCAACAGATTCATTTTCCTACGGAGATGCTTTCATTTAATTTGTTTTGGTGGGTCTTGATAAATGATAATTGTCGTTTGGAAAATCACTTTGATTTGCTGTCATGTGATATGTGAGAATCTCAGCATTACTGTTTAGTTTTCTTCTCTGGGCAATGTTGGCATCTTTGATGTGTTCAAATCGTGGTTACAGGTTAGATTTTTTTTGTAGCCAGTTTTGTAATGTATTCGGATATTTTATTGACAATTAATGTGTTCAGACCAGTATAACTATTAGAAAAGGCTCGGTACTATTCCGCACTCAATTACTGATCTATTTCTACATACTTTGCGATGCTATACCAGCAAAACATCATTATACACATGCTTCCAGTTGTTTTCATGTTTTGACACTTGTTTTCTGCAAAAAAAAAATTGCGTATAGGTCGATGAAATCAGATAGGGACAGCATTCATGCATAAGTTGAGACTTGAAGGATGAATGGGCCGAGAATACGATTTTATTGGCTTCCCTCTTCGTGTCTAAAAATAGCGTCTGTACATGGTTCATAAGGGTTTACCAACTGATCCAGTGAAGTTCTATTGGTGTAAGATGATGTACATTTAACTTCTACATTTTCATGTGTTTCTCTCCATTGTTTCATGAAGTATGTTAGTTATAGTGGTAGAGTTGGGCTTTACTTTCTTTTTCAAATTTTAAATATTGAAGGAAACAAAGTAAATTAACATAGCATTGGATTGATCTATTACAGTTGGATGTTATCTGTCATACTGCTTGATCTTTGGGAGTAATTACTTACTATACTAGAATAATTACTAATGCTCTTGCTTTTCTTTTCATGCGGTTCCATTGAAATCCATTAATTAGCTAATAGATTTATCAGATTTTACCAGTGTTTGGATTGGTTGCTCGATCTTAGTAGGAAAGAGCATGATTTAATTAGCTAATTGATTTCTCAGATTTTACTAGACCTTTATTGTTTCATCTTGATCACTTTATTTGCAGTTAATAAGGAACACTAAAAAAACACGGGTTATTAAGCACTACACAGAGATGACATGCTGCATCACAAAACAAAGTGGCTGCTGAGTGTAAGTACCGGCCACACTGCGAGAATGTGATACAGGCGGCGAGCCGAAGCTCGCATGTTCATCTAGTCTTAGGATACTGTCGAGCCTTTGTAGTCCACACCGTAACATTAGTCATGAGTACCCATTGCGAGAACGCTCTAGAGGGATGGAGCAAGCTCCGGCGATTCCTGGCGACACTGGGCGCCCCCCGCCGGCCACCGCTCCTACGGCCCATACTCCAGCCACCGTCGGAGCTGGACTCCCCAGCTCAGGCGCCACCTCTCTGCTGGCCCCCATCGTCCTCCGGCGCCGCCCATTGGCACAAGTATGCTCTCTCCCGCCGCTGCTCCATCGTTCTCGACGCCCACCGCTCCCCTCCATTCTCCCTTCCTTGCTTCTTCTCCCTATCTCCGTGCCCGTCCTCGACTCCTCGTAAGCTCACAACCACCTCCATGGCCGCCGGAGTGCTCCCCCCGCCTCCCCGGCGAACGCTTCTCTGACTTCGCTTTCACCAAGTTCCACTCCCCGGTCTGCCGCCCGCTAGCCTCCGGTCCCTGCACCGATCCTGGCGCCACGCTTTGGCTGCGGTGTGTCCGCTCCTCTCTCCGGACGGACTGTGCCATGATGGCTGCTTGTCTCACATTCTTCTTCTCCCACCCCGACGACCCATTCTCCGTCTGCGACACCGGCGACGGCGTCTCCTCCACGCGCGTCTCCGGCACCGGCGTCACTGCGACCCTGCTCTCCCGCCGTGGGGTAACAACGGGCCCTCTACGAGTTGACTTTTTCCCGTCAAAAAAACTAGCCGTTTCGGCCATGCATCATGTTAGCCAAATAAACCTGATCAGCTCCATGACGAGGGTGTGTGCGCGCGTCCGGGCGCGTAGGCATGCTTGTGTGCGTGAAATCAGTTAGCTGTTAGAGCATGTCTAACAGGCCCCGTATTTTTTCGCCCCGTATAACACGAGTAAAGGGTCCTGTATCCGGATTTCGCCGGCCAAAAACTCGGGCGAGCTAGCAGAGCCCGTATCCCCACCCCGTAAAACAGAATATTCTGTTTTACGGGGTGGGGATACGGGCTCTGCTAGCTCGCCCGAGTTATTCTGTTTTACGGGGTGGGGATACGGGCTCTGCTAGCTCGCCCGAGTTTTTGGCCCCTCAAAACAGGGTTTTAGACAGAAATTTGCACAACAATTTGACATCAAACATAGCACATCCAAAATATGTGATGCATAATTCATAGTTTTAACATCACAACACGATCATAGGCAATGTTCAAGCCACGGAATTCCCAAATGTGATCAACCATCAACGGATCCATCACCACCGGCGCCACCGCTCGCCGGAGACTCACCTTGATCACGAGCTTGACGCGCAGCCTTCTTCCTCGCAATGATGTCCGCCTTGGTCTCCTTCCACCACGCCAGCTGATCCTCGTCCATGCCGTCGGTGCGCATCATCATGATTTCCCTCTCCTCGGCCAAGAGCTCCTTCATGGCCTTGGCTTCTTTGGCTGCGATCATCTTCATGTCAAGCTCCTTCCTTGCTTGCACCTTGGCAAGCTTCACCACACTCTTCTTGTCGGTGATGATGAGCTTGGTCTCCAACGTCTTCATCGTCACCATGTCTACGTCGATGGTGGTTGGCGGCGGCGCGGGCGGCGCGGGCAGCGCAACGGCCGGAACGGACGGAGGAGGGGTCGTGACCTTGGAGGCCGGCGGAGGCGCGAGGCCGATGCGGCTGATTGCCTTGGTCCGCACCTTGGCCGGCGCCACACCCTCGGCCCGGCGGCTTTGGTCTTCACCCGGCCCGTCTTCTTGGCAGCCGGCGGCGCTTCGCCCGCTGAATCGGCGGCCGCCGGCGCCGATTCGAAGAATTGCTTCGGGATCCTCTTCCTCTTCGACGGGATGGTGGAGGCGATCATGGCCGACACGACGCCGGCGGCCGGCGGACCTCCGACGGGGACATCAACCACCGCGCCCGAAGGAGGTGTACCGCCGGCGGTAGGCGGCTCTTGCGGACGGTCCATGGCGGCCGGATCCGGCCGGGAATGGCGCGGGGGAGGAGATCGGGCGGCGGCGGCGGCAGTTGGCTTCAGCGAAATGCTTCCCGCGCAGTGGAGTGGGCGATAGTGGTTTCGCCCACTATCCCCGCTCCCACCCCGCACAAGTAGGGGGCGAGGACCCGCCCCGTACTCGAAAACAGCAAAAAACGATTCGGGGGCCGTTTTTACGGGGCGTGCTAGACGGCCGGGTAGACGCGAAACCCTCAAACCGGCGGTTATTATACGGGTTTGCCCCTTTTACGGGGTCTGTTAGACCTGCTCTTAGGGAGTTAGTCCGCTGCTGCCGTCGAGCGCTTCATGCGGACGGGCGGAGTGTGCGGATCGTGAGCTGACTGGTGTGTGTATGTGGGCAAGGTGGGCAACGTGTGCGTGCGCATGTGTCCTTGCCGCGTATAAGAACCTCTGTGTACTGCTCGTTGGAGTACCGCGAGTTTAAGGAGTAAAGAAACTCGGGCATTCGTGCGCCCGCGGCGGCGCTCCGTGCGCCGGCCGGTAAAATCCTTCTGTCTCTCCACTCCGGTCGTCGTCTTCCACCTCCAGAGCTTGTTAGTGCGAGTGCGAGGTGTAGACGAGAGAGGTGCAGCCGAGGTGCTGCACCAACATGTGGTATCAGAGCCTTGTCGATCCGAGGCGCGGCTGTGGCGTGCGGCCAGTCCTCGACAAGCACGGCGAGGGGACGCCGTATGTGCGGCGAGCGCGGCGACCGCGGCGGACCTGCGTGGTGGCGCAGAGGCCGCGGTGGCGCGGCATGTCGGCGGCGTGGAGAAGCTGCACGGCCACGAAGGCCATAGCGGTGCCATGCGACGGCCATGGAAGAAACTCGGCGTGTGTCGCCGAGGAAGAGTACCGCGTCCTGGGCGCGCCAGGCTGGCCGCGTTGCCTGCGTCAGTGCGCGGCATGGGCGTGAACTGGAGGTGTGTGGAGCGCAGCGACGGTCGCCAAGGAGGAAGAAGATCGAGCTGCTCGAGCGGCCGCGTTGCCTGCGTCATTGCGCGGCATGGGCGTGAGCTGAGGGCAGGCTGATCAAGGCGGAGAGAAGCCGTTCGTGCGGCGGGGGAGGCAGCTCGAGTGGCCACGTTGCTTGCGTCAGGACGCGACATGTGCATGAGTCGAGGGCGTGCGGATCACCGGAGGAGAATGCGTCCAGCGGAGCGCAGGAAGGCCGCATCGATCACGTCAGTGCGTGGTCGTGTGCGCGAGCCGGGGCGTGCAGGACGCGCGAGCGCGTGGCGAAGGCGACGCGCGAGCGCGTGGCGAAGGCGACGCGCGGTGAGCCCGGCGGTGGCGGCGTCCACCGGTGGCTGTGCGGAGCTCCGGGTCGTGTGTCGGCCTATGGAGGTGCGCGGTGCGGTGCATCGGCCATGGAGCGGCGTCCGGGAAGGTTCGCGTCTGAGCGCCACGGCATCACCGGCGTATGTGCGCCAGATCGAGTCCGTGGCTGTGGCGATGACGACGATGAGCTGGGGCTCCTGCAAGTTCAGGTTTAGGGGGAGAATGTTAGCCAAATAAACCTGATCAGCTCCATGACGAGTGTGTGTGCGTGCGTCCGGGCGCGTAGGCATGCTTGTGTGCGTGAATTCAGTTAGCTGTTAGGGAGTTAGTCAGCTGCTGCCGTCGAGCGCTTCATGCGGACGGGCGGAGTGTGCGGATCGTGAGCTGAGTGGTGTGTGTATGTGGGCAAGGTGGGCAACGTGCGTGCGTGGCGCATGTGTCCTTGCCGCGTATAAGAACCTCTGTGTACTGCTCGTTGGAGTACCGCGAGTTTAAGGAGTAAAGAAACTTGGGCGTTCGTGCGCCCGCGGCGGCGCTCCGTGCGCCGACCGGTAAAATCCTTCTGTCTCTCCACTCCGGTCGTCGTCTTCCACCTCCAGAGCTTGTTAGTGCGAGTGCGAGGTGTAGACGAGAGAGGTCCAGCCGAGGTGCTGCACCAACACATCAGGTACGTTCGGCCCCCACGCTGACTGTATCGCCTCCCCGTTTGTCAACGCCAGCGTCAGCTGTCACGCGATCTGCACTGTGCCTGTGTCGCCGTGGAGAGCACCGCCTGTCCCCGTTCCCTCCGCCTCTCTGGGTCCCACCTCCCACGTCCCCACCGCCCCTTGCGTGTGCGCTGCCCGTGCCCCACCGCCCCCCATCCCTGCACGTGGCCTCCTCTCTCCCCACCTGGCAAGGGCCCGCCAGGTCGCCGACCCTGCTACAGCCCCATCTGAACCGTACGTCCCCAATCCTTCGCCTCGCAGCTGGGCGGACGTAGCTAGGGCTAACCTCCCTCGTGAGTCTTCGCCGCAGTTTTTCTCCCTCCGTAAACCTCGGCGACCCCGGTCTCTCCGTCCTCTCTCTACATCCGATATTTATGCGGAAAGGCTCTATTTCCGCTGCCTCCTCCTCGACCACTCCGTCCGCTCCTGCCGCAACCCCATGCACTATTGTCTGTGTCGTAGTCCGGGCCACCGCAGCGGTGGCTGCCCCCTCTTCGGCGCTCGTGCCACTCCCTCCTCCTACGCGCCCGTGATCCCTCCTCCTCGCGTCGCCAGCGGACGCGGCCACCTACCAGTCACACCCCACCCCTTCGCCTTTGCCATGGTGCCCCTCCTGGCTTCGCTCCAGCGCCTACTGCCCAGCCTCCCACTGGCACGATGCCCACCTCCACCAACGCCGCCCCCGCCCCGCGCAACCCAATCTCGCCCTACTCCCCTATATCTCCACTCGACTTCACCGGTGCCTCCGCCAGCAGAGGGACGAAGGGAACTGTCGTCGGTGGTGGTGGAGGTGGGGGCGAGGACTGCAGAAGCGACGACGACTCACCGACTCGGAGCCGCGCCCGCCCACGCGCCACCCTGCGCACATCGACGTCTACATGCCGCCCGTCGACGCGCGCTCCTTCGAGCACATTGGGTTCGCCTACGTGAACCCCGAGGCTGCCTCGTCGGGGCCGCTCGTCCTCTCTGCGGGTCCGCCCTGCTGACTCGCATCCTTGGAGGGATGCTGGCGGACACGGCGCTTGGAGCCCACGGCGCCACCGTCGTCCTCTTCCGCTCCCGCGCCAGCCGTGAAGCGGCGGTTGACGGCAGCCCATTCCCTGTCCTCGAGCATTCGGTCTACTTCGAACAACATGAGGAGGTGCCAAACCACCTGCGGTTCACCCATGCAGGCTACGCCGCTCTCGCCATGGTTCGCTTCCCCTTCGATCACTGGACGGTGCCGTGCATCCAAGGGTCGGTGGGTCAGATGGGTAACCCCATGGAGATCGCCCAGGTGTGCATGTCCGGCCGCAGCTACGTCGCTGTTATGCTCGTCATAAAATATGAAAACTACTTCCGCATCCCTCAAGACCTCGACGTCAAGAACGCCGACGGCGACTCACCATCGTCGAGGTGCAGCGTCTCTGCCGCGTGCCGCTAGGTGGAGCGGACGGAGGTGGTGGTGCCGGCAGTGGAGGAGGTGGAGGTGGCGGCGGTGGAGGCAGCTGGGGAGGCATGGACCGCCGGACGGCCCTCCCTGTGGCGACGGACCCAGCGGCTGGCGCCCCGACTCTCTGCGACACGATGGTCCGCCGTCCTCGAGGCACGGAGGCAACAACGGGTGCCCTCAGTGCCGTACGCCGCATGCAGGGCGCTCGTGGCCTGCCTGCGTCCCTGCAGCGCATGCTGACGCCACCCCTGTTGCTGCCGCGGACGGAGCGCACCCGAGCGATGACAAGTACTCCATCGACGTGCCCCTGGTAGTGCAAATCCAATGGCCGCGATGCCCCGTTCGCTGCTATCACTCCTGGCGGCGTCCCCAAGCACACAGACATAAGGGTGGGCGCGTGTGAGCGCTTCCTGCACATCATCGTCCGTGGCGCGGCGAATGAGGTGGCCTACTTCGCCGTCCTGCGAGACATGGCGTCTCCCGGCGTGGTTGGACCACGCGGCCTTGCTCACATCCATCTGGTGACCGGCGACGTCGACCAGATCGTCAAGGCCCCTGGAGTGGCCTCATGCCTATCGATGAATGTCCTCACCGATGCCGTCACCTGCGCCTCGCCGCTTGAGTTTGTGCCCTTCCGCGTCACGGCACCTGCCTCCCTTGGGGCTGCCACGGTGGCCAGAAACTTGTCGTCGGCGCTCCGCTCCGCTGCCTACTCAGCTGATGGTGCCGAGCATGATGATGCCGCTCAGCAGGTCGGCGCTGCCGTGCCCGCTCCGGCGCTGCTCCCTCCCCGCAAGCGTGGCCGCCCCGCCAAGACGTCCACCGTACGCGCGCCGGTCACCAACCAGGCCCTGCCGGGCTTAAACGGAGCGCCCGTGTGCTCGAGCAAGGAGGCCACCTCTTCGAGACCATCATGGTGCGCGCGGTCAGGCTCAAGGCGCTGAAGTCCAGGGGTGGCGACGACGCTACCTCAACCTCCGCTTTGCCACCCTTCCGTGCTGACGAGCTGGTGTCCATGGCCCAGGCCTGCCAGCTCCCCGATGAGGACGTGCGCGACCTTGTGTCCGCGTACGCGGCGCCGAGTGTCGCCCCATGAGTCTCCTCACTGCCGAGGCGGGCCATTTTTGGCTCCAGTGTGTGCACGTCGCAGCTCTACGTCCGCGCGGTGCCCGCCTCCTGCTACTCCCGTTGCATGCATGCTTCTGTGTCTGTTACGTGCGTCCCCGCTGGGTGTTCATATCATGCTCGCACGTTTTGTTGTTCTTGGCATTGGACGATGTGGAGCCTATTCCACTCTTCCTGCCCTTAGTAGTTCAGGCCTATCTGGATGTGAAGCATGTTCCACCCCGACCGTTGTGTCCTATATGTACGCGGTTTGCTAGACGCTTTGTGTGCTCTGTGTCTTCCATCCACCTCTGTTCGCGATGTCTGGTGCTTGAACCCCCGGTATGGAAGTAAACCGAAACCTGCAGCTCCTTCTCTCCTCCTGGAATATACGAGGCTTGAACGATCCCGACAAATGCCTAGACGTGAAGATGAACTTGTCCGCGCAACCCCTTCATGTGATCTGTCTCCAAGAGTCGAAGCTCTCCTCGATCCCTCTATAGCGGCGACGTTCCTACCACAGGGTTTCTCGACTTTCTCCTTCTTGCCGTCCATCGGTGCATCTGGTGGGATCGTCATGGCCTAGGACTCAAGACATGTTACTCACCTCTCCGACCGCCCGCTACAATTCTCGTTTTCGTCAACCTTTGAGCCCGCTGACGATGGCACCCGTTTTACCGTCACCAACATCTACGCGCCATGCGACCGCGAGCGACGTGGCGACTTCCTCTCCGAGATATACAGTCGCTCTCCGACCTGGACTCCGACCCATGGCTCCTGGTGGGATACTTCAACATCGCCCGATACACGGAAGACAGAAACAACGACAACTTTGATGTGCCCGCCGCGGCCAGTCTGAACGAACTTATTGATGAACTCGCTCTGCAGGAACTACCGCTTCTGGATCACAGATATACTTGGACAAACTCCCGAGACATACCCACACTAGTGCAATTGGATCGCGCTTTCATTAATCTCGGATGGGGGAGCCGCCTCTTCAAGTCGTCTCTACACCCGCTTATTCGTACCACCTTGGATCATGTGCCCCTCCTGCTATCTGCATCCTCCCGCACGCCGAAATCACAGATCTTTAGGTATGAGAAAGCTTGGGCGTTTGCTCCCGATTACAGGGCCCTTGTGGCCTCCGTTTGGGTCCAACCCCAAAACAGAATGCCGCCCCGGGCCTCTCTGAGACTTTGCAATTGCAATGCTCTGAAATGGGTCCGAGTTGAATCCAAGCGATGGGCGAAACAGCGCCGTCGGCCCGCTGAGGTGGTCTCCAATTGTAGAAGGGTTCTAGAACTTCTTGATTTGGTTGAGGAACTTCGACCGCTTCAGGCCCCCGAAAAATTATTAAGGGACCGCATTCGGCTGCACCTTTCACGGGAATACAAAATCCTCAGTGCTTACTGGAAACAACGCTTCACCTTCCGTCTGTGTCGTTTTGGAGAAGACAACACTAAATTCTTCCACGCGTGTGCCTCTACACGCCTCAGGTAAAATCAGATCAAGGTCTTACATGATGGGGATCGGGTCTTGTACAACCACACAGAGAAGGCGGAATTGCTGCGGGATTTCTACGTCGGCCTCCTAGGCACTTCCACCCCACCGGTTTGGGGTTTTGAACTGAACGCTATCATGCACGGGGTTGCGGGCTTGCAAGACCTGGAAAAACCTTTCACCATCCAAGAAGCTAAATAAGCTGTCTGGTCTATGCGTACGGACAGTAGCCCCGATCCCGACGGTTTCGGACCTGCCTTCTTTCGCACTTTCTGGGACGTTGTCAGTCCGGACCTCATGGCCTTCCTCCGGGATTTCTATGATGGAGTTTCCCCCCTCGACGGGCTTAACCGAGCATTTATTTCCCTGATCCCGAAGAAGGACGTTGTGCTCCCGGCGGACGGCTTCAGCCCATCTCAATACAGAACTGCGTCATGAAGATTTTCACCATGATCCTCACAACGATACTACATCACTTCATTGAGCGCCTCATTTTCTTTGAACAATCAGGGTTTGTCAAGGGGAGAAGCATAGTTGACAACTTCCTGTATGCTGCGGATGTGCTCTGTCAAACCTGCAAAAATCTTGCGGTAGTGCTCAAGCTGGATTTCAAAAAAGCCTTTCACTCCGTCAACTGGGCTGCTTTGGACGCCATCCTAGAAGCGCGCGGTATCGGCCCTCTATTTAGAACCTGGATTTCATCTATTCTTACCACTTGGCGTACGGCGATCCTGCTCAATGGGGTCCCTGGGCGATGGATTTATTGCAAAAATGGATTGCGCCAAGGCGAGCCGTTGTCCCGGTACCTGTATCTCACCATCGGCGACCTACTCCCCTGCCTCATTGCCATGGAGAGTTCCGAGGATCAGCTCTTGCACCCCCTTGTGGATGACCTCCCCCGCCCTATCATCCAATACACCGAGGACACCTTGATCTCTTCTCACAAGCGACTGGTCTGCACATCAACTTCCACAAGAGTACCTTCGTCCCCGTTGGTGGGGTCCCGGGTGACCTGGCCTCGGAGCTTGCCGGCATTCTTGGCTGTCCCGTCTGATGGGATGCGTAGTAAAGAAAACAAAAAAATTCCTACCGCAAGAACGAATAACAAGCCAAGATGCAATCTAGAAGATGGTAGCAACGAGAAGATCATGAGACTAACCCTCGAAGATTTCCAAAGCCTAAGAGATTAGATCTCGTTGTTGCTGTAGTCGATCACTTGTGAATGACATGGTGAACTTTACAAAAACTGATGGTTGGGTTCGGATGCGATACCATTCCAATTTACAAGTACTACCTGATTATGGGTAGGGCTTAACTGGAAGTTTATGTGTCTTAGTATGGGTTCCCTCTAAACAAGCGTCATCGGGGTTATGCCGAAAGCTGCCTCTACAACAAAAGCAATGATGAGAAATGACGTGAAATGAGGTGAATGTACGGCCCAAGCCCTGTGCAGTTCCCAGGCTGACTGTCTGTCTTCACTGGGAGGCCAAGCTCATGGGGAGAGGTGCCTGTACTAGGATATGTAAGTGAAAGGTTATGGTTGATGATCCGCGTACTGAGTTACGATTATTCAGGGTTATCTCTGACGGATGTAATCAAATGTTGTGGCACAAATGTGCAACCTCTGCAGAGTGTAAAACTATTCGAATAGCCGTGTCCACGGTTATGGACGGTTGGAAAGGCCATACTGTTCCGTCATAAGATCAATTTCAAAAAGGTGACGTGTGAAGGGTGACTTGTGACTTGAACTTGAAAAGGTGAATTTTGACTTGAATCGTAACAGAGTTGTGGGAATGACACTAATATTCCCACTTGAGTTAGTTAGCAAATGAAGAGGCTTTTACTTAATATTTGTGAACTAAAATTGGCTTTATGCAAATAAACTTAGAGCTTAGCACCCCCTTACTATAGTTGATAGTGCTTACACTAGTATTAGTTTGCGAGTACTTTAAAGTACTCATGGTTGTGTCCCTGGCTATTCCAATGGCCAGACTATGAAGAGGAGTACCAGAACCAGGAAGAAGGACAACAGGACGTCTACGACAACTAGGACCACTCCTCACGCCAACAGTTGCCTGTGAAAGAGATGGACTACTACTACGCTATTTTGCTTCCGCTATGTGTTTTGTAATTGATCAATAGATCAACTATTATTGTAATGAGACAGGATCATGTGATCCCCTGTGTTGTAAGACTATTATGATGTTGTAATGAATGATGTTCTGTGATATCAATCTATTATGTATCGCAAAAACAATATTTCTGGGATTGCGATGAATGGCATAATAGGCATCTGAACTTAAAAATCCGGGGTGTTGACAGTTCCTGTGCAGTCCATGTACGGGATGTTTCTTCTGGACAGACGCTGGTACGGATCGCCTTTGTGGCCAGGCCCACGTGCGTCGCCGACCGATGGCAACGGCCCATATCCCCGATGGACCTACGTCTACGTGCAGTCGCGAAAAGAAAATGGTGGCCGACTATGTTCCTCTTCCTCGCGGAGTCTCCCCACAGATCTCGCCCCCACCACCGCTCCACCTCGATTCTCCTTCTTCCATCGCCGCCACAAATTCTATGCGACGTAATGCCTCCACCTCCTCGCCACAAATGCTTAAGAAACCGCCCGATGCATTCCACCATTCATCATTATGCAGAAACTGCTGAGATGACCTGATCCACCTCCACCTCCATGTATAAAAATCTACCCGTGTTGCCGTCGACAACCAAGTTGTGGGGGTCTGCTTGCGGTGCCATCTCTTCCACAAGGCTCCCTTTCATAGTTGTCCTCTGCAGATTTATTTTTTCCCTTTCTTTCTTTTATTATCCCTTCACTCATATTTTTTAATCTGTTAGGTTGCTCGCCGGATCCAAATTGCTCGACGTTTTGCGTACACCACGATTTGGTTTGATCTTCACTGGATTGTGCCTGCTTCTAGCTGAATCCCATCCCGATTTAATTGAATTTCCAATGGATTGTGCTTACTGATCGCTCAAGCAAGGAGGAAGAAACTACAATCACGCCTACAGCTTACAGACAACAGGAGATGCTTCTATTGGTACAGAAACTCTCATCTCTTACTGTTTACTTTTAGTTTACATTGAATTAGCACATGCGTCTTCTATTTTCTTACTCTTTGTGGTTGCAGTATTTGTTCCATTCAAATCTCTCCTGAAATTTATCTGCTTATGTTTCATTATATATGGCTTCCCATGTTGTTATTATGAAAAAATGTCATGCTCAATCTGTAACTATTTATCATAGTAAATTCTGATATTGTTTTCATGTTGCTTATTGGTCTTACAACATGGAGAGGAGAGTTACCACTTCTACAAAACCTGAAAAGTGAAGTGTACAACGCCCATGAAAGGAGAGAAATCCCAGATCCACACACATTGAAGTAATCAATTGGTAACAACCTTTATATAACCATGTATTGCAGCATGTTTTCTACATAAAAAGCTCATACTTATCTTATGTATTGATGTAGTTTATTTCATCACCGTCGAGATGCTGTTGATCACAGTGGGTCATTGATATGTCTCTCACACGAACAACACTTGCTTCAATCCATGAGTTCTTCCATACTCACGTTCTACGACATGCTGCTTGATGCTTAGTGCTTCGTCAGTTCTAATCTATTTGAACTTTTTGTTTCATCTCGGTATGTAGAGGAGCAGGAACCAAGAACTGCAGTCTTGCTATGATAACACATCTGCATAACCAAAAGGAAGAATAGTTTGACCCGAATATTAAAACTCTACGATTTTGCATTTAGTTTCTGTTGCATCCAACACAGTGAAGCATCGCCATTTTGGGTAATTCAAACCCAAGTATTAGGCTGTTAGCTATGGATGGATGAGCTATTAGTAGACGTGCTGAAGTTTTAAGGTATTATGCTATTAGTTGGCTAGATATATATCCACCCACATTACTCTCTTCCCTTTGGTGTGGTATCTGAATTTTCGGATGAGATTTATTTCCACTTAGCATGATTAAATAAGTAGTGCTCCGTCATTGGCTATTTTAGTATCTTTTGTAAATCACTTTTGTAAATAATGTATTTGCTCATCATCTCATGGGCCCTATCCTCCTATTGGAATATGGAGAGAAATTGTCATATTAGGGGGTGTTTGGTGTGGCTTTTTTTGGCTTTTGGCTTTGGCAAAAGCCACCAAAAGCACCTAAATAGGTGCTTTTTTTTGGCTTTTGGATTTTGGAAGCCAAAAACAAAGATCCTATTCTTTTGGCTTCCAAAATCCAAAAGCCAAAAAAAGCACCTATTTTGCCAAAGCCAAAAGCCAAAAAAAGCCACACCAAACACCCCCTTAGTAGTGTTCGGAGCAGAACATGGATGTGCACAATTCAGGATCAATGGCCTAACTACTCTTATATACAAAAAATAATTGCAACACGGTAAGTACCTACTTTTTCACTTCATTTTTACAGCTCAACGGAAAAGAGTAATATGACATGTGTCTAATTTTCCGCGTTTCCAGTACACTGTAATTTCTCATGAAGTCTCTGTTGCTGCTTACTAAGTTTATTGGCTCGATAGTCCCTTTAAATGGTATTTTTTTAGACACAACTATTATTGACATGATTTCCCGCTGCAACGCGCAGGGTGTCATCTAGTGTATATATAAAATCTTGAACCAAACCTTTTGTCTTGAAGTAGATACATATTTTCTGGGATTAGTAATTGTCCTTTTATCCTTTTTCTATTGTACTACCTCTTTTGCTACAATAACAATAATTTGGTGAGGAGCTTATACAAAAGCATTGAAAAAATAATACGAAATCATACAAAATTGTGAATGTGAGATACTGAAACAGTTAATTTCCGGTCTAATTCTTAATATTAAAATAAGCAAAACGTATAATTTAAATTCTGACTTGACTTTGCCTTTTGCGCAATTGCGCCACGGGCCATCTAGTTTTAATAAATATGGTTACGTAGTCATATATAAAAACCACTATTATATTTATCTATTACACCCAAGAAAACACACTTCCACATTTAAGATCTTAATAAATTTTCTATTTGTTGCAAATGGTCCCCATAGCGGACTATGTACCACATTCGAACAAAACTGTCCGAGGTTTGATCATCGGTATCTCCATACCTTGTTCAACCTTGTCTCTGACAAGTACTCTTTACTCGTACCGTGGTATATCATCTCTTGTGAACCAGTCACATGCTTGCAAGCTAATCAGACGATATTCCACCGAGAGGGCTCAGAGTATATCTATCCGCCATCGGGATGGACAAATCCCACTCTTGATCCATATGCCTCAACTCATACTTTCCGAATACTTAATCCCACCTTTATAACCACCCATTTACGCAGTGGCGTTTGATGTAATCAAAGTACCCTCCCGGTATAAGTGATTTACATGATCTCATGGTCGAAGGACTAGGTAACTATGTATCGAAAGCTTATAGCAAATTAAACTTAATGACGTGATCTTATGCTAGGCTTATTTGGGTGTGTCCATTATATCATTCATGTGATGACATAACCTTGTTATTAATAACATCCAATGTTCATGATCATGAAACTATGATCATCTATTAATCAACAAGCTAGTTATACAAGAGGCTTACTAGGGACTCCTTGTTGTTCACATAACACACATGTATCAATGTTTCGGTTAATACAATTATAGCATGGTATGTAAACATTTATCATAAACATAAAGATATATAATAACCACTTTATTATTGCCTCTTGAGCATATCTCCAACACAGTCTCGTCCTTCCCCCAGACATATTTGGGGTTGCCTCTATCGGATCATAAGTTACCCGCCTCGGCGCTGGAAAATCTGTCAGTCAAGATCTCCAAGCGCATCCCGGGTTGGCGCACGACCCTGCTCCCCATTGGCGGCCACCTCACGCTCACTGACGCGGTTTTGTCAGCTCTACCCTCGTTCGCAATGTCTGTCCTGCTAGTCCCAAAAGGGGCTCTTGTGAGGATGGACAGACCCCGACGCGCGATGTTCTGGAAAGCACAGGAGAAATGCTCGGGCGGCGACTGCCAGGTCGCCTAGGACTACGTTTGTCTGCTGCGGTGTGAAGGTGGGCTTGGCATTGTTGACCTTGGTCTTCAAAATAAGTGTCTCCCACTGAAGGTCCTGCACAGTCTTTTCTCTGGGCGCGACTCACCTTGGACTAGGTGGATGAGACGCAGCCACCTCTGTGACCACCCCCATGCGGCCACACCCGCTTGGAGGAGCTTCCAGGCGTTTATTCCCTTGTACCGCTCTATTACTAGAGTGGAACCCCGCGACGGGCGCTCAACCTCCCTCTGGCATGACTCCTGGTGTCCCCTGGGCCCCTTGTCTGCGGCCCTGCCTGCAGATTTCTCTCACTGCCTCCGCCCCCTCGCCACTATCGCCGACACCCTCGAGGATGGGGGCATTGAGATCCCTCTTACCCACCTTTTGACTGCTTCTGCCTCTAGTGAGATCAACTTTGTGCATGCTTGCCTCTCCCGGATCTCCCTCACCATGACGCCGGACACCCGTACCATCGCTCTCGGCCCCTTCGCCAGCTTCAACACTGGGGACGTCAATCGAGGCTTACAATCCTCGGGGTGCATTGTCCCCGGCCAAGACATCAACTGGTACTTCTTCGCACCGCTCAAAGTTCGGGTGTTCTTCTGGATTCTACGCCTCCAAAAAACCAGAACTCGTGTGATGCTGCATCGCCTAGGCTGTGTGCCCTCCCTCGACTGTCCATTTTGCCCGGGTCATACAGAAAGCATCACACACCTTTTCGTTTGCTGCCCCTGCCTCTGGCCTTTGTGGAACATCGTCTCCCCCTCGGGGCGTCTCCACAACGGTGATGACTTACCAGCTCTCCTCGATGACCTCTCTGGAGATCTGCCACAGATGCACAAGAAGGGGCGGAACACTGCCATCCTTGCTCTGCTATGGTCCATTTGGAAGTCCCAAAACAGGATGGTCTTTGACACAGTTCACATGCCTACCGCCGGGGTGATAGCTATGGTTGTTGACCACCTCCGCTTATGGGTCATCAGTGCCTCAGCTAGAATAGACATGGGCCCCTTGTTGGCATGGTGCCAATCCATCTCCTAGCTTCTCCAGACCCCCCCTTTGTATCCCCCCCCTATCCTGGGCGCGGTATGCCGCCCCAGACCTAGGAATGCTGGTTTGCAGCCTCCCCCTGGCATTGCTCCTTGTATTCTGAATGTTTGATGAAATACGAGTTCAAGTGCGCAAATGCCCACCCCCCCCCCCGTTGATTTCTCAAAAAAAAATGAGTACCCGTTGCCATAGTTTTGAGCAGCTGGAGACACACAGCATAAGCCCTTGCACTATTGTAAAACATGTAACCTGCTATTTAAGTATTTACAGCTGTCTTGTATTAATAAAAAGTGAAGACATTTCAGCTTCTGTTTCCATGTAGTACCAGCAGGTATAGAAATTGTAAAACTGATACTGATGGCTTAAGCAGGAACTCTGGAATTTTCACCGACACTGCGAAAGAATCCCATAGGGTGTAATTTGATGGAAACCTGGAATTTTCAGCACATATTAGTTTTTGGTCGCTTCACAGAATATCCCATTTTTTAACTAATAAAATGAAAAATAATTTTTGTGACAAAAATTGGAAACGCCTCCATGCACAATTTGGGAAAATTATGACCGAGTGTGACATGGATATGGCTATCACCATGATCATTTGGGTACAAAGGTGTGGAGCCATTGGGTGTTCAAAAGGTTTCCATGCTCCTGAGTTTGTTCAAAAGCATCTAAAACTCAAGCACCCCGACTTGGTATCTAAAACTTACTGTGTTGACTTCGGGAGTTCTAGATGACATCTACGGCCAAAATTACATGAATTATGCATCAATGTAATCAGATTCAACAAAAATTATACCCCTCTTGTTTAAAATGTGTCAAAACGTGATGTTTCTCCTCTTGTTTCTTTTTGATGCAATCCAAATGCCTTAGGTGGAGTACCAGTTATGCAGCAACCTTAACAAGTGAGAATCTCTATGCCATTTCATTTGTTCCCTTTTTACTGATATGCTTCTCAATCTTTTTGATGCAGTTAATTCCATGTGGAAGGCATTGTGCTCATCATTAGCTCCCATGCGTTCCACTGCAGACATTCTTTCTTCAGTCCTAGAGTGCATCAGACCAGATGGACTTCGTTTCACTGCACAGTTTTGAGCTTGACAACCTTTAGGCATTGATTTCGTTTGGAACAGTATGGTGTGCAGAATGGCGGCAGGAAAGGCTGGCCCAGCGGGAGCAGGTTGCAGTTGTTGCCGCCTGGGCGGGAGGAGAAGCTGGCCCAGCAGGGATCGACTCCTTCAGGTGGACGCATGGGCGCAGTTGCGGCAGCCCGAGATGGAGAAGAAGATGCACCGGCCTCCTTGAGGCGGATGCGAGCTTGAGGCGGATGCGAGCTTAGGCAGCAGGAGGCCGCTGGTGCGAGGTGCCGGGGAGGTGGGGACGAGCTCGAGCGGGAGGGCAGCGAGAAGGCCGGTGGCGCTAGGGCAGCAGGAGTAGTAATAAAATAATAAAGGCGACCGAACTAAGATTTGTTGCATCGATCAGCATGTATTTCTTGTTTTGGTCTCTGGGATTTTCGGTGATATGTATGCTGCTCAGTTGTACCCCTTCTTGGAATTCAGCTTTGTTGATTATTATTGCTTTTCTTATTTCAGAATATTGATATAGTGATATTATTTTCATACCAAGCACAAAGATGCTGGTACAACGACTGATATTTGATTTCTGATCATTTCATGAAGGTCTTCATATTTTTATTGGCTGACAGTTGGTTAAAGCTGGAACATGCCATTTGCGTTCATATTCTGCGAATTAGTCATTTTGTGGAACTGAACCTGCTCCATATGATTACGAAACCATCTACTTAGTACGTTTAGCAATTGTTTTGTTTCTCTTGTTCCTTTTCCAATTGAAAAAAAATATGTCATAATATGGCCTGCAGCGATCGCTATATGAAATCTTATATTCTACATCTATTGATCAGTTAAGTGTGACATTGCATAAATAATATCGTGTGATTAACCTTAGATTTTTTGTGTTAGAACGAAGTCAATAGAGAGGAATGTTAGGCACTAAAACCAAATACTTATTTGACTTTTTTATCATCGTGCATTATGTTGTGAGGAGCAGATCTTGGCAATTGATGAAAAAGTTTGGTTATAATTTTTTTTCGAATGAATTGACTCGGAAGGAAAATCAAGCTCTTTGACATTTGTTGTCGTGAGAGTAAAGCCTATGCATTTACCACTGAATTTGTACATACTTACACTTATATTGTTTACTGAACTTTCTATGTATGTATTTTACTAATCTTCTCTTTCTTAATACTTGGCCCCATTTTCCTGCTCTCACAGCGAGCCACATAGGCTTATTAAGAAATTTGACCTCCCTGCCCTGTTCGCAGATCGTACGGGAGGATTCGCTCACCATACCGACACGTTAGAACGCTACCGATGGCCGTTCCTGTAACGTCCCAAGTTTTAAAACAAAGAGAAAATGAATTTCCTTTTTTTCCAAAAATGAGAACCAACAAAAACTTTTCTGAATGAGATGCTATGCATACTACTTGTGCTTGATACTTGTGTTATTGCCATGATTTTTTGTTTATTACATTGAACATAATTCCAAAACCCTAAACCCTAACCTTCTCAAAACTAAATAGGATCAAATAAGAAGGAACTAAAATAGAATAAAAAGACATATGTGGGCATATAGCCCTAGTATGCAAATCTTGACTAATACCCTTCTTACTTTTCAAAATAGTGGTGAACCATTATTAGATCCCACTAAACCCTAAACCTCGCCCCTCTTCTCACCATGCATTATAAACAAAATATAAAAAAATGAAATTAAATAAGAAAAGGGCCTATGTGCCTATGGCTATTTTTGGTAAAACTTTTACCTAGGCTTTTCTACCTTGTTTAGAGGTTTTGAAAACATCAACAAACCTAACCTAGTACTTACCAACCAAACCAAGTGAGAGACAAAAATAAAATCAACCTATGCATAGAGGCATATGTAACACTTAGCCATATTACCCAATTTTGACCTATGCCCTCCTACCTTACCCTAATGGTTTGAAACCTTTACCAAACTCAATCTAATACTAAATAAACCCTAAACCATGCCTAAGTGAAGCAAATAAAAAGAAAATAAGAAACTAAGAAAAATGCACTTCATCACATATGTGGTTATGGCCAATTTTGCAAATCTTTAACCTAGACCCTTTTGGCTTGCCCCATTGGTGGAAATGGTTACTAAACACTTATTAACCCATTTGGAATCAAATAAACTCAAACCAAATCAAATATGAAATCAAAATGAGCTTACATACACTAATGGTCAAAATTGACAATTTTAATATCAAACCCACTTTGAGCCCTTGTATCAAGAAATTCTCAAACCAAACCCTCCCAACTCTTTGCACCTCATCCAAGACCTCATCAAGATGAACATTTTTGGTGTTGACCACATTTACCAAATCATTGACCATTGCTCACAATAGTCAAGCCAAAATGCCACTTTAACACAAATTCTAGATTCCCTACACTTCTGGAATTTTCACAAACCACCTCCAAATCTCAAACCAAGACTACCAATGAGTGCCAAACATTATTTAGAACCTATCCATGCAGAAAGTTGGTCAAAAGTCAAACCCAAAGGAGACCATTACATGTGATCAATTTGTTACATAGAGTAAAAATAGGGTACAACCACCCCCAACCACTATGTACCACCTCTCCTTTTCTATCTTGGCTCATCTATAGTGCACTTGGTACCTATAACAACTCCCTTTGACCTCATCTAGTAGTACATGACCACTATGGCACCAACCATGCCAAAGGACATGACTATGTCACATACACTTTTACCATAAATCAAATGAGCACCCTATACCCCTCTCCAACCATGCTCACCTTGCCAAACCCCCTGCCTCATATCCCTCTAGCAGGACAAACCATCAGAGACAAAGATTTGGGCACCAAACACACCAATGCCACACCATTCCACTCACATGGTCACCACCATGTCACCACCTACCCCTGGACCTTTTCCCTCTCTCTCACCTTGTCACCCACCTTGGACTTAACCCTCTACACCTGCCAGAGATGATCTTTGGTGGAGGAGACCAAGTGGTTGACCAAAACAAGCATGCCATTGCCCATAGTCACCAACCCGAGGACATCACCCTCCCTCCGCGTGCACACTGCATCCCATCGCGTCCCACTGCGCCACTAGCTTCCTCTCACTCCCATGCAACTACTAGACATGACCATTGACCCTCACCCGCGCCAGGACGACGCCATGACGCGAGGACGCCGACGTCGGCCACGTCCTCGTGCGCACTGCGCACGACACCAGCATGCTCGCCACTGTGCACGCATCCTCTCCTACTCCCTACCTCGCTGTCTGACGCCCTAGCTACGCCAGAAACGACTGCACACGACGCAACCGACGACGTCGCCCGCCATGACCTCCACGTCACGTTCCCGTCCCTGGAGCCTATATAAGCCGTGCCGCTGATCTTGTGGAACACCACACCACCTAGCAGCAGCCTCCTCTCCCTCCTAGAGCCTCTCCTCCTCCCTCCTTGCCTCTCCACGGCGCCAGAAGCTCACCGGCGTGCACCCGGCGGCATCCTCAAGCCACGCCATTTTTTCGCCACCATAGCCACCAAGCCCTACACCAAAGTTGTAGCCGTTGGAAAGCCCTTTCCAACGCATCTAACCCCGCCTCAATCCGAGCTCCGAGGTGAGAGTTAGGGCCCCCGCAAGCTAGCAGCGTCGGGAGGAAGACGATGGCCCAGCGCCGTCGGATCCCGATCCGACGCGCCGCATGCTCCGCCTGCACCGGACGTGCATGCGCCATGCATGCGTGGCCCAGGCCGCAGCTGGGCCGGCCCAACTCTGTTCCCGCCCCCGTTTGAATTTAAATTCCGTTTTAATATTTTTCCTTTGTTTGGCATACTGATGCATTGCTAGAATTTAAATAGTTTCAAATTTACAAATCCACATTTAGTGATTCAAAATGTTCTAGAAAGCTTATGAAATGCTCTAACTAGTCCCACTTGATTCACTCAAAAATTCATTCTACATCCTCTACAATAAAAATGACAAATCAGTAACTTTTCAAACTTGAAATAATTATCTAAAATCAACCATAAACTATTTTGAGGTGTTTCTACCTCTCATAAATCACATTTTATGTTGTATAATTTATTATGTAATAAAACACTATAGTTGTTTCATATTATCATGGGCTAGAATCGAGAATTGGCTATGTAGTCAATACTAGCCATTTAAATTATTTCCAAATTTTGGATTTCAAATCTGTGAGGTGTAGCACCTCATTTAAATCATCTTCCCAAGTGGTATGAAGTAATGTGATGACCCTTGTTGCTTGGTCTCATAATTGTTCACTTGAGGATATTAAATCAAATAGGATTTAAATTGCATGAGGAATAGAACCTCATTTAAATTATGTTTCTCAAATAATAAGTGGGAAGTGTTGACCTTGGTCAACATGTGACCATACATTGTTATTTGAGATGGATTCTTATCATTTAAATCTTTGTCTCAAGTAAATCAACATGAGATAGTGACTATGGTCTAATTGATCTCATAATGAATTATTTGAGGACATTAAATCATTACCATGTTAGGATTAAATTGCATGAGGTACCTCACCTCATTTAAGTCATTTTCCCAAATGATGAGTATGAAGTGTTGACCTTAGTCAACATGAGTTCATATATTATCATATGAGGAAATTAAATCTTAACAAGATTCAATGAGAGAAAATTATTTCTCCAAAGAATTAAATAGAGAACTTAATCAATAGTTATAATGAGAGGAAAGTATTTTTCTTAACAAGAAAACAAAGTCAACCAAAATAATAATAATGTTGTGATGCTAGCCTAGCTTGTGTGACTCATGTGTGTGCTTAGTCTAGCCTTTAAGTCTTGTTTGGTGATTGTGTACATCGTATCCATTTTTAGACGCTAGTACCGAAGGCTACGAAGGGGACAACGAGAACATCTACGGAGAAGAAGGAGGAACATTCTGATCAATACACCAACCAAGGCAAGCTAACACCAATACAAGCTCTACTCTTGCAAGCTAATATTCTTGCAAGTTGCCCTAGGCAAAGCTCTACAAGAGCAAGGCCTCATCACAATTTACTTTATGCTTAATGATCCTATCCCAAGTTTTTACCTTACAAGTTTTTGACTTTGGTTTATCAAAGTTTCCTTTTTGATTTATGATTCACTTTGTCTAGATATGGAGTAGTACAAGAGTATCAAATTTAGCCTAGAGCAATCAAAGCTAGTTAGCACCCCTCATGACTAGTTGCTAGTGCTAACAAATAAAATTGACTACTCTAGATGGGAACATGTGAAATGAAATGACTTTGAAAACCTTGGAATGATGAGTCATTCTATTGAAAGATTTTGAAGGTGAATATGACTTGTGAATGACATGGTGAACTTTACAAAAACTGATGGTTGGGTTCGGATGCGATACCATTCCAATTTACAAGTACCCCCACAGTACCTGATTATGGGTAGGGCATAACTAGAAGTTTATGTGTCTTACTATGGGTTCCCTCTAAACAAGCGTCATCGGGGTTATGCCGAAAGCTGTCTCTACAACAAAAGCAATGATGAGAAATGACGTGAAATAAGGTGAATGTCCGACCCAAGCCCTATGCAGTTTGCAGGCTGACTGTCTGTCTTCACTGGGAGGCCAAGCTCATGGAGAGAGGTGCCTGTACTAGGATATGTAAGTGAAAGGTTATGGTTGATGATCCGCGTACTGAATTACGATTATTCAGGGTTATCTCTGACGGATGTAATCAAATGTTGTGGCACAAGTGTGCAACCTCTGCAGAGTGTAAAACTATTCGAATAGCCGTGTCCACGGTTATGGACGGTTGGAAAGGCCATACTGTTCCGTCATCAGATCAATGTCAAAAAGGTGACGTGTGAAGGGTGACTTGTGACTTGAACTTGAAAAGGTGAATTTTGACTTGAATCGTAATAGAGTTGTGGGAATGACACTAATGTTCCCACTTGAGTTAGTTAGCAAATGAAGAGGCTTTTACTAAATATTTGTGAACTAAAATTGGCTTTATGCAAATAAACTTAGAGCTTAGCACCCCCTTACTATAGTTGATAGTGCTTACACTAGTATTAGTTTGCGAGTACTTTAAAGTACTCATGGTTGTGTCCCTGGCTATTCCAATGGCCAGACTATGAAGAGGAGTACCAGAACCAGGAAGAAGGACAACAGGACGTCTACGACAACTAGGACCACTCCTGACGTCAACAGTTTCCTGTGAAAGAGATGAACTACTACTACGCTACTTCGCTTCCGCTATGTGTTTTGTAATTGATCAATAGATCAACTATTATTGTAATGAGACTGGATCATGTGATCCCCTTTGTTGTAAGACTATTATGATGTTGTAATGAATGAAGTTCTGTGATATCAATCTATTATGTCTCGCAAAAACAATATTCCTGGGATTGCGATGAATGGCATAATAGGCATCTGGACTTAAAAATCCGGGTTTTGCCAAGTTGGTATAGGAGCCATTGTTGACCTTAGGAGACCCTAGTTAGAATGGTCGTCTGAAAAACTTAGTTTCAAAAACCAATGAAGTGAATATTTATAAAAACTTATTCTCACTCTTACCCTTGAGATCTTTTTCAAAGTAAGAAAATCCATGCTCTATTTTGTTTGCAATACTACATAAAAGTTTGCACACTTGATCACTTCATTAACTTACTTACCCTAATTGCTCACAGATGGAGTACCAATGTGAGTCATATCAACTGGGTCATGGAGGAAACCTGATGTTCGAGAAGGATTTGAAGCAACTAGTAGGAATATTTAGGACGCCCGTATCCCGAGTTCTTCGGAATACCACTCAACCATCCTTCGGGAGGACCACCTTGGTGGGAGGTTACTGCAGATCTGAGAGGAAAGTTTGGAGCCCCAATATGGGAAACCATATGGTTTTCTGTAACGGGAAACACTTGGAAGGATGGAATAGCCAAAGCCATGCAGGAAGCAATTGCCCGTCTATGTGGACAAAATGAGAACAAGATCAAGAACACACGCTTTTTTTACTACCCAAGACATGATCCCATGGGAAGACCACTAACCATGCCACCGCACCCGGAGATGAACTACTATGTCACATGCCTGGACTTCCTGCTGCACAAGACCCGCAAGGAGTTGGACAACGCCCGCGCTCGTCGCTAAGCACACCACCCATGAAGATGAAGAACCCACCATGAAGTGTAGTGTCACTAGAGCACCTGTGTAAACTCGTAGAAAGAGAGCAGTAGTATGAGTGTATCAGGATCCCCTTGTATCGTAGAGCGATGAATGGTTCTTAAAACCAACGGTGTGTTAAGTTTGTAATGTGTGATGTTTGGTATGAATGAAAAAGTGTTGTTGGCTTTTACCCCTCAACACTACTCAAGTTTTGAAACTTTTCAAATTTTATCTCAAACAAACCATAGAAATTCCCCTCTTATCTTATGATCTACCCCATTGTTCAGATGGCCCTCCCCCGCAACCACTGCCGTTCCCAGGCCAACCAGATGCACATTGAGCACGCCAAGATGACTGATGATGTCTACGCCCCCCTCCTTTTCCTGTAGACAGTGTTGGGCCTCCAAGAGCAGAGGTTTGTAGAACAGCAGCAAGTTTTCCCTTAAGTGGATCACCCAAGGTTTATCGAACTCGGGGAGGAAGAGGTCAAAGATATCCCTCTCATGCAACCCCGCAACCACAAAGCAAGAAGTCTCTTGTGTCCCCAACACACCTAATAGGTGCACTAGTTCGGCGAAGAGATAGTGAAATACAGGTGGTATAAATAAGCGAGTAGCAACGGCACCCGTAAAAGTGCTTTGCCCGGGACGATAGAACAAGCAGTAGTAACGCAGCAGTAGTAACGCGAAGAGAACAAGTAAACAAGCAGCGATAGCGATATTTAGGAACAAGGCCTAGGGATTAGACTTTCACTAGTGGACACTCTCAACATTGATCACATAATAGAATAGATAAATGCATACTCTACACTCTTTTGTTGGATGATGAACACATTGCGTAGGATTACACGAACCCTTAATGCCGGAGTTAACAAGCTCCACAATTCAATGTTCATATTTAAATAACCTTAGAGTGCATGAAAGATCAATACGACTAAACCAAGTACTAACATAGCATGCACACTCGTCACCTTCATGCTAAGAAAGGAGGCATAGATCATATCAATACTATCATAGCAATAGTTAACTTCATAATCTACAAGAGATCATAATCATAGCCTACGCCAAGTACTAACACGGATGCACACACTGTCACCATTACACCGTGCAGGAGGTAGTAGAATACTTTAATAACATCACTAGAGTAGCACATAGATAAATTTTGATACAAAACACATTGCAATCATAAAGAGATATAAATAAGCACTTCACTATGCCATTCATAACAGGTGAATAAGTATTCCGTGAAATATAGCCTAAGAGACCCACACGGTGCACACACCTGTCACCTTTACACACGTGGGACAAGGAGTCTCCGGAGATCACATAAGTAAAATTCACTTGACTAGCATAACGACATCTAGATTACAAGCATCATCATATGAATCTCAATCATGTAAGGCAGGTCATGAGATTATTGTATTGAAGTACATAGGAGAGAGATGAACCACATAGCTACCGGTACAGCCCCGAGCCTCGATGGAGAACTACTCCCTCCTCATGGGAGACAAGCAGCGTTGATGGAGATGGCGGTGGTGTCGATGGAGGAGCCTTCCGGGGCACTTCCCCGTCCCGGCGGCGTGCCGGAACGGAGACTCCTGTCCCCTGCATCTTGGCTTCGCGATGGCGGCGGCTCCGGAAGGTTTTCTCCGGTTTCGTCGAACGTATCGGGGTTTTCGCGACGGAGGCTTTAAATAGGCGGAAGGGCAAGGTCGGTGGACTTCGGGGGGCCCACACTATAGGGGCGCGGGCCCCCTTGGCCGCGCCGGCCTAGGGTTTGGTGGCCCCGTGCCCCCTCTCTAGCGGTTCTCGTGTGTTCCGGATGCTTCCGGGCAAAATAGGAACCCGGGTGTTGATTTCGTCCAATTCCGAGAATATTTCTTTACTAGGATTTCTGAAACCAAAAACAGCGAAAACAACAGAATCGGCACTTCGGCATCTTGTTAATAGGTTAGTTCCAGAAAATGCACGAATATGACATAAAGTGTGCATAAAACATGTAGATATCATCAATAATGTGGCATAGAACATAAGAAATTATCGATACGTCGGAGACGTATCAGCATCCCCAAGCTTAGTTTCTGCTCGTCCCGAGCGGGTAAACGATAAACAAAGATAATTTCTGGAGTGACATGCCATCATAACCTTGATCATACTATTTGTAAGCATATGTAGTGAATGCAGCGATCAAAACAATGTATATGACATGAGTAAACAAGTGAATCATATAGCAAAGACTTTTCATGAATAGTACTTCAAGACAAGCATCAATAAGTCTTGCATAAGAGCTAACTCATAAAGCAATAATTCAAAGTAAAAGCATTGAAGCAACACAAAGGAAGATGAAGTTTCAGCGGTTGCTTTCAACTTGTAACATGTATATCTCATGGATATTGTCAACATAGAGTAATATAATAAGTGCAATATGCAAGTATGTAGGAATTAATGCACAGTTCACACAAGTGTTTGCTTCTTGAGATGGAGAGAAATAGGTGAACTGACTCAACATAAAAGTAAAAGAATGGTCCTTCAAAGAGGAAAACATCGATTGCTGTATTTGTGCTAGAGCTTTGATTTTGAAAACAAGAAACAATTTTGTCAACGGTAGTAATAAAGCATATGTATCATGTAAATTATATCTTACAAGTTGCAAACCTCATGCATAGTATACTAATAGTGCACGCACCTTGTCCTAATTAGCTTGGACTATCGGATCATCACAATGCACATGTTTTAACCAAGTGTCACAAAGGGGTACCTCTATGCCGCCTGTACAAAGGTCTAAGGAGAAAGCTCGTATTGGATTTCTCGCTATTGATTATTCTCAACTTAGACATCCATACCGGGACAACATAGACAACAGATAATGGACTCCTCTTTTATGCATAGGCATGTAACAACAATTAATAATTTTCTCATATGAGATTGAGGATATTGTCCAAAACTGAAACTTCCACCATGGATCATGGCTTTAGTTAGCGGCCCAATGTTCTTCTCTAACAATATGCATGCTTAACCATAAGGTGGTAGATCGCTCTTACTTCGGACAAGACGAACATGCATAGCAACTCACATGAAATTCAACAAAGAGTAGTTGATGGCGTCCCCGAGTGAACATGGTTATCGCACAACAAGCAACTTAATAAGAGATAAAGTGCATAAGTACATATTCAATACCACAATAGTTTTTAAGCTATTTGTCCCATGAGCTATATATTGCAAAGGTGAATGATGGAATTTTAAAGGTAGCACTCAAGCAATTTACTTTGGAATGGCGGAGAAATACCATGTAGTAGGTAGGTATGGTGGACACAAATGGCATAGTGGTTGGCTCAAGTATTTTGGATGCATGAGAGGTATTCCCTCTCGATACAAGGTTTAGGCTAGCAAGGCTTATTTGAAACAAACACAAGGATGAACCGGTGCAGCAAAACTCACATAAAAGACATATTGTAAACATTATAAGACTCTACACCGTCTTCCTTGTTGTTCAAACTCAATACTAGAAATTATCTAGACCTTAGAGAAACCAAATATGCAAACCAGATTTTAGCATGCTCTATGTATTTCTTCATTAATGGGTGCAAAGTGTATGATGCAAGAGCTTAAACATGAGCACAACAATTGCCAAGTATCACATTACCCAAGACATTATAGCAATTACTACATGTATCATTTTCCAATTCCAACCATATAACAATTTAACGAAGAAGAAACTTCGCCATGAATATTATGAGTAGAGCCTAAGGACATACTTGTCCATATGCTACAGCGGAGCGTGTCTCTCTCCCACACAAACATTTATTCAAACAAAAACAAAAAACAAAAGCACACAGATGCTCCAAGTAAAGTACATAAGATGTGACCGAATAAAAATATAGTTTCAGGGGAGGAACCTGATAATTTGTCGATGAAGAAGGGGATGCCTTGGGCATCCCCAAGCTTAGACGCTTGAGTCTTCTTGAAATATGCAGGGGTGAACCACCGGGGCATCCCCAAGTTTAGACTTTTCACTCTTCTTGATCATAGTATATCATCCTCTCTCTTGACCCTTGAAAACTTCCTCCACACCAAACTTCTCATAAACTTCATTAGAGGGGTTAGTACATAATCAAAAAATCACATGTTCAGAGGTGACACAATCATTCTTAACACTTCTGGACATTGCTCAAAGCTACTGGAAGGTAATGGAACAAAGAAATCCACCCAACACAACGAAAGAAGCAATGCGAAATAAAAGGCAGAATCTGTCAAAACAGAACAGTCCGTAAAGACAAATTTTTAATAAATACTTCCGTTGCTCAGATCAGAAAACTCAAAACTAATGAAAGTTGCGTACATATCTGAGGAACACGCAAGTAAATTGGCATATTTTTCTGAGTTACCTACAGAGAAAACAGCCCAGATTCGTGACAGATAGAAATCTGTTTCTGCGCAGAAATCCAAATCTAGTATCAACCTTCGATTAGAGGCTTCACTTGGCACAACAAAACACAAAACTAAGATAAGGAGAGGTTGCTACAGTAGTAAACAACTTCCAAGACACAAATATAAAACAAAGTACTGTAGCAAAATAACACATGGGTTATCTCCCAAGAAGTTCTTTCTTTATAGCCATTAAGATGGGCTCAGCAGTTTTAATGATGCACTCGCAAGAAATAATATTTGAAGCAAAAGAGAGCATCAAGAGGCAAATTAAAAACACATTTAAGCCTAACATGCTTCCTATGAAAAGGAATCTTGTAAATAAACAAGTTCAAGAAGCATAATGCAACAAGCATAGAAAGATAAAACAAGTATAGCTTCAAAAATTTCAGCACATAGAGAGGTGTTTTAGTAACATGAAAATTTCTACAACCATATTTTCCTCTCTCATAATAACTTTCAGTAGTGTCATGAGCAAACTCAACAATATAACTATCAAATGAAACATTCTTATCATGAGTCTCATGCATAAAATTATCAGTTCTCTCCACATAAGCATAATCATTCTTATTAGTTGTAGTGGGAGCAAATTCAACAAAGTAGCTATCATTATTGTTCTCATCAAGTGTAAGAGGCATAGTATAATCACAACAAAATTTACTCTCCATAGTAGGTGGCACCAAAAGACCACTATCATTATAATCATCATAAATAGGAGGCAAAGTATCATCAAAGAAAATTTTCTCCTCAATGCTTGGGGGACTAAAAATATCATGCAAACCAGCTTCCCCAAGCTTAGAATTTTCCATATTATTAGCAACAATGGTGTTCAAAGTATTCATGCTAACATGTTCCATGGGTTTTTTAATTTTCGGATCAAACCATCCATGTCTTAACTCAGGAAATAGAATAAAAAGCTCATTGTTGTCCATTATGCCAAACTAGTGTAAACAAGAAACAAAAAGTTGCAATTGCAGGATCTAAAGGAAATAGCTTTGAGTACTTACGGCGCCGGAAAATAGCTTAGTAGCCGAGATCCGGAGTGTGAGTACCTTTTACCTTTCCTCCCCGGCAACGGCGCCAGAAAATAGCTTGATGTCTACGCCCCCCTCCTTTTCCTGTAGACAGTGTTGGGCCTCCAAGAGCAGAGGTTTGACCCTGCAACCACAAAGCAAGAAGTCTCTTGTGTCCCCAACACACCTAATAGGTGCACTAGTTCGGCGAAGAGATAGTGAAATACAGGTGGTATAAATAAGCAGTAGCAACGGCACCAGAAAAGTGCTTTGCCCAGGACGAGTAAACAAGCGAGTAGTAACGCAGCGATAGTAACGCAAGTAGAATAGTAAACAAGCAGCGATAGCAGTATTTAGGAACAAGGACTAGGGATTAGACTTTCACTAGTGGACACTCTCAACATTGATCACATAACAGAATAGATAAATGCATACTCTACACTCTTTTGTTGGATGATGAACACATTGCGTAGGATTACACGAACCCTTAATGCCGGAGTTAACAAGCTCCACAATCCAATGTTCATATTTAAATAACCTTAGAGTGCATGAAAGATCAATACGACTAAACCAAGTACTAACATAGGATGCACACTGTCACCTTCATGCTAAGAAAGGAGGCATAGATCATATCAATACTATCATAGCAATAGTTAACTTCATAATCTACAAGAGATCATAATCATAGCCTACGCCAAGTACTAACGCGGATGCACACACTGTCACCATTACACCATGCAGGAGGTAGTAGAATACTTTAATAACATCACTAGAGTAGCACATAGATAAATTGAGATACAAAACACATTGCAATCATAAAGAGATATAAATAAGCACTTCACTATGCCATTCATAAAAGTGAATAAGTATTATGTGAAATATAGCCTAAGAGACCCACACGGTGCACACACTGTCACCTTTACACACGTGGGACAAGGAGTCTCCGGAGATCACTTGACTAGCATAACGACATCTAGATTACAAGCATCATCATATGAATCTCAATCATGTAAGGCAGCTCATGAGATTATTGTATTGAAGTACATAGGAGAGAGATGAACCACATAGCTACCGGTACAGCCCCGAGCCTCGATGGAGAACTACTCCCTCCTCATGGGAGACAGCAGCGTTGATGGAGATGGCGGTGGTGTCGATGGAGGAGCCTTCCGGGGCACTTCCCCGTCCGGCGGCGTGCCGGAACGGAGACTCCTGTCCCCCAGATCTTGGCTTCGCGATGGCGGCGGCTCTGGAAGGTTTTCTCTGGTTTCGTCGAACGTATCAGGGTTTTCACGACGGAGGCTTTAAATAGGCGGAAGGGCAAGGTCGGTGGACTTCTGGGGGCCCACACTATAGGGGGGCTGTTGCGGTCAAAACCCACCGGCGGGCAGCGACGGGCAACACAGTAGAGCCGGGAACAACCTAGGGCTGCACGAATATATGGTGGTCCTGCTTGATCAAGATAAAGTTAATTCAATCTACGACGATTTAGGGTTTTCACCGCATAATCGGATCATCCTACTCACGATTGGGCCTCGCGGCCACGCACGGTGATCGTAAGCCGATCCTAGATAGGGCCTAAAAACCAACACGAGGTTGATCCCGGAACATCCTGTCTAGGACTAGCAAACGACACCCTACGTGCCGCTGGATCCTCCAACCCTTTGTAAGGCCTAACTATTGCAGATATTAAACTAATCCTTGATGAACAAGGAGCAACGAGTAACGGATCGGATCTACTAAATAACGATCAAGCGGGGTGCCGCCCCTACACCTAAGATAGGTGTAAGGGCGGCTAGATATGCAAGGGTTGCACTACGATAGCATGTTATACGAAGAACTATGCTAACCCTAACACATCTATGATAACTACGTTGCTCGTCATCAAAAAGGCTTCGGTACGAGCAACGCATGAACAACATTAAGCTTATGCTGCCTAGATCGCAAGATGCGATCTAGGCGAGTATGATGCTTACCGGTAGAAACCCTCGAGACGAAGGAGTTGGCGATGCGCCGAGATTGATTTGTTGGTTGAACGTTGGTTGTTGTTTATTCCATAAACCCTAGATACATATTTATAGTCCAGCGGACTTTCTAACGTGGGCGTGCACCTAACCGTGCACGGGTAAAACTCTATCTTCCAATCTAAGATGCGATCTACTATAACTAAAGATACACGGGCAATCTAGCCCAAATTCTTCGTACAAGGCCGCTTCAGAGATCTTCCACGTGTAATCTTCCAAGCCCATCTCCCTTACGGCCCACCTCCTGATTTGGCCAAAATCTGGTGATAACACATGCCCCCTGGTTTTGGCAATGATAATTCCAAAACCACTCTGTTTTTCCTTCGAAGGGTCATGTCGTGGCAGAGCAGAACTGTCGCAGTATTCTTCATCATGATGACCTGCCTTCTCAACTTCTCTGCATGATTTTACAATTTTGGCTCCATCCCCTCGGAAACTGCCTGAGCAATAAACTTCCACTAGGCTCCTTATTATTTAACCTTGCCGATTGATTAGCCCACTTCATCCCCTTCCTCTGTTCCAGCTATCGGCACCAAAAAAACCCTCTTCCCCTGTAGCGATGTCTTCCTCTTCCTCTGTCTCCTCCGGCCTCTCCCTCCAATCCTTCTCTTCGAGCGAGCCGGAGTGGAACTCAAATCACGCGCCAGAGGGCGACCTGCCCCTGACCGATGGGGAAGAGGACCTCAAGTTCCTCATCGATGGGGAGCTGATAAGCGAAAGTGAAGACGACCTCCATCCCTGGGCGGAACCCACCTCCCCCGACGGGAAGGGGGAAGAAGTAGAGGAAGAAGAAGAAAAAGAGGAGGGCGGCCCCTCTTCCCCCGCTAAGCTTCTGCCGGCCAAGCGATTCCGTGCTTGGGCAGACAGCGAAGACGATGATGATGACGAGGAGGAAGAGGAGGAGGATGAATCCTCCTCCTCCATCGGGTACCCGCCGACCAAGCGCTTCCGCTCCTGGGCGGACAGCGAGGATGATGATGATGACGAGGAAGACGAAGCTCCGGCCAAGGGCTGGGGCAGCAGCGACGAGGAGCTTCCTGGGAGCAGCGCCGACGACATCGACGACGGCGACGATGAGGACAGCGACGACTAGTAGAGTAGGACTAGTAGTAGCAGTGCACTAGGCACCAGATCCCTCTTTTGAGAGCCATCGGCTCTTTCTTGTAAAGCCGCTCCTTTGAATTAATGAAAATTGTTCTTTCAATTAATCCAATTTCACTTCTTCCGCCTGCCATACCAAGACCGATAGCAACGTATCGGATTCCTTTTCCTTTGGACGCCCGTGAAGCCGGACTCAAATGTCGATCAGACCGTCAGTCAAGCACTTCTCAAATTCAGACTGCGATTTGATATCTGACCATAATTTTTCGCAATCCCTTAGCCGATGACTATTCATCGGCTATTTTGAGAATCCAGACCCTTTCTTCTTCTTGCAGCAACAGGACGGTCCAAAACCTGAAAAGCCGACGGCCTCCTTTTCCGGCTCCTCTCCGTAGCTTCAGCAGTTTTCTTTTGCAACACCTGAACTGCTTTCAGAGAAGATCACGATGCAGGGTCAGTCGATGCGACTCCAATCGGCTCCCAAAACAGAACATCTACCAGGCTAGCTGCCCGCCGAGCCTTAATTAAGGCGAGAATACCGGCGAGGATGCACAGGTCATTGATCAGCTTTCTTCCACTGAACGCCGATGTTGTAAATGAAACACCAAACTGAAAACCATCTTGGCGAAAATGTGAACCTTGAGCACATAGCCAGTAGGTCTTGGTCTTGTGTAACTGTACTAGAGTCGATGGCTGCGCATCGGCTTCGCTTCTAATTCTGAAGTTGATGCCCTTGCATCGGCTGTATGTTATGAAAAAAAAAATTTACTGGCCGATTTTCCTAATCGGCTCCCAGTGTTTCACTGCGCACATGTTTACACATGTTTATCTGCACATGTTCACCTGACTATATGCCCCCCGAGCCGAATCTGCCAGGTGACTGTAGATATCGGCTTTGTGGTTAGCCAAGGCACTGTACTTGCACGTCGGCTGCGCGAGGATTCGTGTTGACTTTCATCCGCCGACGTGATCGCTGCCCAGTAAATCGATGTTGAACACAAGCAGAACATGTGGTGAAGATAATTTTGGCCGATTGCTGGAATCGGCCGCCATGTTGATTGAAGCGCTGAAAGCTCTGACTGAAGGTTCTGTAATGTCCCATCATAGATTTTTGGGGCCGATCACAAGGATCAGCCTCGCCCCGTTTGCTCATCGGTTTGTCCTTGCTACTCAGTCAGGCTGGTGGATAAAACCAGCCCAACCTCTGACTTTATCATGTTGATGCGCTTGCTGTCGTCCACCTTGAGTGCATCGTGTAATCGTGGAGCACTAAGCTCCGTCGGAAGGACGAGCACCATGTTTGTGCCAGCCGATGTTTCATCATCGGCTTTCCTTTGCTTGGGGCGCCACTCCATTTTCCGTGGACGACCCTCTTCATCCAGGGTCCGCTGAACTTTCGCAGCCAGATCAGGTCGTGCCTTCCTTAACGTATGCAGGTATAACCTTTCGGCCTCCTCCAGGCCGCGCAATCGCTGAACCCTGCGCTTTTGGGAACGGCTGAGCCCATCAGGGAACCACCTTGGCCGGTGGTACCTGTCTTCTTCTTCTTCTTGTCCCTCGTCTTCTGAATCCTCGAGATCTTCCCAACGAGGGGACTCAGCGCGTTTGCTTTGTGGCGGGAGAGGCCCTAGGCGCTTGAACACGGACACGTTGGCTGCCTCCTTCTTCTTCTGGTTGCATTCTGGGCAATTGCCGATTGTGGGTAATCGGCTCATTCCTGAATCCCAGCAGTGTGTGAAGAAGGGGCAGTCCCAGTGCCTATCGTCGTCGTCTTGCTCCCTTGATTTTCCTTTGGCACGGCGCTCGTGCTCCTCCTCATCGCGATCGTGCAGACGATGTCTTTTGGCTTCTCTAGCCAGACGATCTCTTTCATCATCATCGTTGGATCGTCGGCGTTGGTCATACTGACTCACATACTTGTTGAGGAGGTGATCAGAGAGGGGTCGCTGATATCTTATGTTCTTCACTTCTCCCTCTGTGACGTAGCGCTTGCCATCATGACGGGGCCGATCGCGTGGACCGGCCTCCTCTGTGTCCTTGCTATGAGAGCAGCTGCCCTCGTCTCCATCTTTGCCAGAGTGGTGCCCAGGTCCTACCATGTTGATGCTGAACGAGGATCCTGGCTGGCAACCTTCAGGGTAAGTGCATTCCACCATTTTAACGGTGGGGAAGGGTTGGGTGTCGACCTTCATGGCGTACTGGTTGAAAATTAGGCGTCCTTTTTCTATCGCCATTTGGATCTGCTGACGCCACACCCTGCAGTCGTTGGTGGCATGGGAGAGCGAGTTATGCCATTTGCAATATGGCTTTCCGTTCAGCTCTTGTACCGTGGGGAATTTGAGACCTTCGGGAATCGTCAACTGCTTCTCCTTGAGCAGGAGGTCGAAGATTTGCTCAGTTTTGGTCACGTCAAAATCAAACCCCACGGGCGGGCCTGGTGGCTTTACCCATTTGCAGGACACGGGGTTTGCCCCCCGAGTCCATTCAGCCACTGCTACCTCTTGATCTCCCGCAGAAACTTCGTCTTCCTCTACCTCGACCAGGACTATTGCACGCTTGAATTTGTCCTGGTACAAGTCCGGGTGGCGCTGTTCATATGCCGACAGTTTCTGAACCATGTGCGCCAGTGAGGGGTAGTCTGCTTGGGAGGCCATGTCCTTGAGCGGTGTTGCGAGGCCCGCTACTGCCAACTCGACTGCTTCCTTTTTCAGTTACACGAACCGAATAACATCGGTTCCTAAGATTCCTGAAGCGCTGGATGTATTCTGTCACAGTTTCTCCACGCTTCTGACGTATCTGTGCTAGATCGGCAAGGCCAGACTCGGAAACCTCTGAGTGGTACTGCATATGGAACTGTTCTTCCAACTGCTTCCAAGTCCGGATCGAGTCTGGTGGCAACGAGGTGTACCACCCAAAAGCCGATCCCGTGAGGGACTGTGAGAAGAACCTCACGCGTAGTTGATCCGACACTGAGGCCGGTCCTAGCTGTGCCAAATATCGGCCTACGTGCTCGATGGAGCTGGAACCATCTGATCCACTGAATTTGGAGAAATCAGGGAGCCGATATTTAGGTGGTAGCGGGATCAATTCGTAGTCATCGGGGTACGGCTTGGAATAGCCGATTGCCCTCCTTTTCGGCACCATGCCGAGCCGGTCTCTCGGTATGGTGCGATCTGATCCGCTGTGCTGGCTGCAGGAGTTGAACTACGAAGATTCGCCGGGGTGGCGTACTTAGCCAGCCATGTTTGCTTTTCCAGCTACGAGCCAAGCTGCAGGAGCTGAGCTACGGGAGGTTCGTCGGGGTGGCGTACTTATTTAGCCACGTCTGCTTCTCAAGATCTGTCGCTGACGTCCCTCCTGTTTTCCCAGAAGTCCCTGATGTTGTGGCCTGGTTTGTGAGCGCCCAGTTACCGCAATCTGGCACATACGTGCACGTGTACCCGTGAGGGATCTCCTTAGGCGCCTCATGCAAGAACTGGCAGTCACTAGGGTCACCACCGATCTTGTAGACGACGAATGCCGGTGAATTCGGCACTTCGGTGCTGCCAACGCAAATGGCAGCGGCGGACGGGACCGGAGTGGCAACTCTCCTTGATGCGTCCCGAGAGCTGGTCCCGACGGCGAGTGCCGGTGCCTCATGATCTCCTGGATCACCCGAAGAGCGACACGCTCCAACGTGTTTACCAGGTTCTCAGAGTGGCGGTGTAGCGAGTGAGCCACCAAGTAGTTGATCTCCTGCCGCAGGGACCTGGTGCGTTCTTCTGACGGGGCAGAGAGGTCTATCCCATCGAGTGCACCATCGGGCGAGAACCCCTTCCACCTGATGCCATGTGAACGGGTTACGTGAAGAGAGCCGATGAGGTCGGCTTCGAGGATGGTTTTGACCTCGTCATACTTCTTCTTGAGCTCGTCGGTCAGATCCTCGTACATGACTGGCGTGCCGTCCGCCATCTCAGATGTAGATGGCGATGTGGTTGATGTGGACGATTGTCCCACCGGGCGTGCCAGAATGTGTTGCGGTCAAAACCCACCGGCGGGCAGCGACGGGCAACACAGTAGAGCCGGGAACAACCTAGGGCTGCGGCTGGCCCAGGTCCCTCCGAGCGACGGCCCGCAAAGCCTCTGGTACACACGTCCGATGCTGATGCAAGGGCATGCCACCTGACCTATACCTGGTCAGGAAGGTGATGGAGATGCCTCGCTTAGTTTCCTGCATGGCATACACGTAAACATTAAATACGAGCCTCGATCGGCTCTCAGGTTATCCTGTGAATCGGCTCAAGGAGCCGATCCACCCATGATTCGTACGAGGTGCACGAATATATGGTGGTCCTGCTTGATCAAGATAAAGTTAATTCAATCTACGACGATTTAGGGTTTTCACCGCATAATCGGATCATCCTACTCACGATTGGGCCTCGCGGCCACGCACGGTGATCGTAAGCCGATCCTAGATAGGGCCTAAAAACCAACACGAGGTTGATCCCCGGAACATCCTGTCTAGGACTAGCAAACGACACCCTACGTGCCGCTGGATCCTCCAACCCTTTGTAAGGCCTAACTATTGCAGATATTAAACTAATCCTTGATGAACAAGGAGCAACCGTAACGGATCGGATCTACTAAATAACGATCAAGCGGGGTGCCGCCCCTACACCTAAGATAGGTGTAAGGGCGGCTAGATATGCAAGGGTTGCACTACGATAGCATGTTATACGAAGAACTATGCTAACCCTAACACATCTATGATAACTACGTTGCTCGTCATCAAAAAGGCTTCAGTACGAGCAACGCATGAACAACATTAAGCTTATGCTGCCTAGATCGCAAGATGCGATCTAGGCAGCATGATGCTTACCGGTAGAAACCCTCGAGACGAAGGAGTTGGCGATGCGCCGAGATTGATTTGTTGGTTGAACGTTGGTTGTTGTTTATTCCATAAACCCTAGATACATATTTATAGTCCAGCGGACTTTCTAACGTGGGCGTGCACCTAACCGTGCACGGGTAAAACTCTATCTTCCAATCTAAGATGCGATCTACTATAACTAAAGATACACGGGCAATCTAGCCCAAATTCTTCGTACAAGGTCGCTTCAGAGATCTTCCACGTGTAATCTTCCAAGCCCATCTCCCTTACGGCCCACCTCCTGATTTGGCCAAAATCTGGTGATAACAGGGGCGCGGGCCCCCCTTGGCCGCGCCGGCCTAGTGTTTGGTGGCCCTGTGCCCCCTCTCTGGCGGTTCTCGGGTGTTCTGGATGCTTCCGGGCAAAATAGGAACCTGGGCGTTGATTTCGTCCAATTCTGAGAATATTTCTTTACTAGGATTTCTGAAACCAAAAACAGCAGAAAACAGCAAACTGGCACTTCGGCATCTTGTTAATAGGTTAGTTCCAGAAAATGCACGAATATGACATAAAGTGTGCATAAAACATGTAGATATCATCAATAATGTGGCATGGAACATAAGAAATTATCGATACGTCGGAGACGTATCAACTGACACCATCAACATCCTTGCAATGGAGCGCAAGGCACTTCGCCATCAGCATGCCAGGAAGGACTACCTCATTGCTCGCCTCCGCGTGAGGATAGCATCACTGGAGCAGCTCATCCCAATACACAACCATGCCCCCAGAGACAAGTCCACTGTGACTTGCTATGAATGTGGTGTTACTGGTCATTACTCTAACAAGTGCCTGATGAAAGCCGCCAACAATGCCCCAAGGACTGGAAGCAATGTTGTACCCATTGCCCAAAAGGACAAGTCAACGGTAACCTGCTATGAATGTGGAACTGTGGGTCATTACTCCAATGAATACCCCAAGAAGCTTGCCAAGACTGCCCCCAATACTGCTGCACCTGCTCAGCAACAGCGCCGCTTCGCAGCCAGAAGGAACCAGAACAACAACAGCGACCGTCCCTACCACATGAATGCCACTGAAGCTCAGCAAGCACCTCAGGCCCTGCCAAGTATGTTTTCGGTTAATCCAATTGCTCAATCACTCTTAGGAACCTAACTTTTCTTACAATCTCGGGACGAGATTTGTTAAAGGGGGAAGGGTTTGTAACGTCCCAAATTTTAAAACAAAGAGAAAATGAATTTCCTTTTTTCCAAAAATGAGAACCAACACAAACTTTTCTGGATGAGGTGCTATGCATACTACTTGTGCTTGATACTTGTGTTATTGCCATGATTTTTTGTTTATTACATTGAACATAATTCCAAAACCCTAAACTTCTCAAAACTAAATAGGATCAAATAAGAAGGAACTAAAATAGAATAAAAAGACATATGTGGGCATATGTGGGCATATAGCCCTAGTATGCCAATCTTGACTAATACCCTTCTTACTTTTCTAAATAGTGGTGAACCATTATTAGATCCCACTAAACCCTAAACCTCACCCCTCTTCTCACCATGCATTATAAACAAAATAAAAAGAAATTAAATTAAATTAAATAAGAAAAGGGCCTATGTGTTTATGGCTATTTTTGGTAAAACTTTTACCTTGGCTTTTCTACCTTGTTTAGAGGTTTTGAAAACATCAACAAACCTAACCTAGTACTTACCAACCAAACCAAGTGAGAGACAAAAATAAAATCAACCTATGCATAGAGGCATATGTAACACTTAGCCATATTACCCAATTTTGACCTATGCCCTCCTACCTTACCCTAATGGTTTGAAACCTTTACCAAACTCAATCTAATACTAAATAAACCCTAAACCATGCCTAAGTGAAGCAAATAAAAAGAAAATAAGAAACTAAGAAAAATGCACTTCATCACATATGTGGTTATGGCCAATTTTGCAAATCTTTAACCTAGACCCTTTTGGCTTGCCCCATTGGTGGAAATGGTTACTAAACACTTATTAACCCATTTGGAATCAAATAAACTCAAACCAAATCAAATATGAAATCAAAATGAGCTTACATACACTAATGGTCAAAATTGACAATTTTAATATCAAACCCACTTTGAGCCCTTGTATCAAGAAATTCTCAAACCAAACCCTCCCAACTCTTTGCACCTCATCCAAAACCTCATCAAGATGAACATTTTTTGTGTTGACCACATTGACCAAATCATTGACCATTGCTCACAATAGTCAAGCCAAAATGCCACTTTAACACAAATTCTAGATTCCCTCCACTTTTAGAATTTTCACAAACCACCTCCAAATCTCAAACCAAGACTACCAATGAGTGCCAAACATTATTTAGAACCTATCCATGCAGAAAGTTGGTCAAAAGTCAAACCCAAAGGAGACCATTACATGTGATCAATTTGTTACATAGAGTAAAAATAGGGTACAACCACCCCCAACCACTATGTACCACCTCCCTTTTTTCTATCTTGGCTCATCTATAGTGCACTTGGTACCTATAACAACTCCCTTTGACCTCATCTAGTAGTACATGACCACTATGACACCAACCATGCCGAAGGACATGACTATGTCACATACACTTTTACCATAAATCAAATGAGCACCCTATACCCCTCTCCAACCATGCTCACCTTGCCAAACCCCCTGCCTCATATCCCTCTAGCAGGACAAACCATCAGAGACAAAGATTTGGGCACCAAACACACCAATGCCACACCATGCCACTCACATGGTCACCGCCATGTCACCACCTACCCCTGGACCTTTTCCCTCTCTCTCACCTTGTCACCCACCTTGGACTTAACCCTCTACACCTGCCAGACATGATATTTGGTGGAGGAAACCAAGTGGTTGACCAAAACAAGCATGCCATTACCCGTAGTCACCAACCCGAGGACATCACCCTCCCTCCGCGTGCACACTGCATCCCATCGCGTCCCACTGCGCCACTAGCTTCCTCTCACTCCCATGCAACTACTAGACATGACCATTGACCCTCACCCGCGCCAGGACGACGCCATGACGCGAGGACGCCGACATCGGCCACGTCCTCGTGCGCACTGCACACGACACCAGCACGCTCGCCATTGTGCACGCATCCTCTCCTACTCACTACCTCACTGTCTGACGCCCTAGCTACGCCAGAAACGACTGCACACGATGCAACCAACGACGTCGCCCGCCATGACCTCGACGTCGCATTCCTGTCCCTGGATCTTATATAAGCCGTGCCCCTGATCTTGGACAACACCACACCACCTAGCAGCATCCTCCTCTCCCTCCTAGAGCCTCTCCTCCTCCCTCCTTGATTCTCCACGGCGCCAGAAGCTCGCCGGCGTGCACCCGGCGGCATCCTCAAGCCGCGCCATTTTTTCGCCACCATAGCCACCAAGCCCTACACTAAAGTTGTAGCCATTGGAAATCCCTTTCCAACGCATCTAACCCCGCCTCAATCCGAGCTCTGAGGTGAGAGTTAGGGCCCCCGCAAGCTAGCAGCGTCGGGAGGAAGACGATGGCCCAGCGCCGTCGGATCCCGATCCGACGCGCCGCATGCTCCGCCTGCACCCAACGTGCATGCGTCATGCATGCATGGCCCAGGCCGCAGCCGGGCCGGCCCAACTCCGTTCCCGCCCCCGTTTGAATTTAAATTCCGTTTTAATCTTTTTCCTTTATTTGGCAAACTGATGCATTGCTAGAATTTAAATAGTTTCAAATTTACAAATCCACATTTAGTGATTCAAAATGTTCTAGAAAGCATATGAAATTCTCTAACTATTCCCACCGGATTCACTCAAAAATTCATTCTAGATCCTCTACAATAAAAATGACAAATCAGTAACTTTTCAAACTTCAAATAATTATCTAAAATCAACCATAAACTATTTTGAGGTGTTTCCACCTCTCATAAATCAAATTTTATGTTGTATAATTTATTGTGTAATAAAACACTATAGTTGTTTCATATGATCATGGGCTAGAATCAAGAATTGGCTATGTAGTCAATACTAGCCCATTTAAATTATTTCCAAATTTAGGATTTCAAATCTGTGAGGTGTAGCACCTCATTTAAATCATCTTCCCAAGTGGTATGAAGTAATGTGATGACCCTTGTTGCTTGGTCTCATAATTGTTCACTTGAGGATATTAAATCAAATATGATTTAAATTGCATGAGGTATAGAACCTCATTTAAATTATGTTTCTCAAATAATAAGTGGGAAGTGTTGACCTTGGTCAACATGTGACCATACATTGTTATTTGAGATGGATTATTATCATTTAAATCTTTGTCTCAAGTAAATCAACATGAGATAGTGACTATGGTCTAATTGATCTCATAATGAATTATTTGAGGACATTAAATCATTACCATGTTAATTAGGATTAAATTGCATGAGGTACCTCACCTCATTTAAGTCATTTTCCCAAATGATGAGTATGAAGTGTTGACCTTAGTCAACATGAGTTCATATATTATCATATGAGGAAATTAAATCTTAACAAGATTCAATGAGAGGAAATTATTTCTCCAAAGAATTAAATAGAAAACTTAATCAATAGTTATAACGAGAGGAAAGTATTTTTCTTAACAAGAAAACAAAGTCAATCAAAATAATAATAATGTTGTGATGCTAGCCTAGCTTGTGTGACTCATGTGTGTGCTTAGTATAGCCTTTAAGTCTTGTTTGGTGATTGTGTACATCGTATCCATTTTTAGACGCTAGTACCGAAGGCTACGAAGGGAACAACGAGAACATCTACGGAGAAGAAGGAGGAACATTCTGATCAATACACCAACCAAGGCAAGCTAACACCATGTTATCACCAGAATTTGACCAAGTCAGAGGTGGGCCGCGATCAAGATGGACTTGAAGAATATACTTGGAAGAAATACGTGAATCGGCCTGTTATGCAAAGTTTGGGCTAGTGTGCCCGTGTATCTGTAACATAGTAGATTACGTGTCGGTTAGTTAGAGTTTGCCTCGTGCACGGTTGGGATTATTCCCACGTTAGAAAGTCTACGGACTATAAATATGTATCTAGGGTTTATGAAATAAACAACAATCATCGTTCACCACAAATCAATCTAGGCGCATCGCCAACTCCTTCGTCTCGAGGGTTTCTTCCGGGTAAGCATCATGCTGCCTAGATCGCATCTTGCGATCTAGGCAGTACAAGTTTATTCGTTGCCATGCGTTGCTCGTACTGAAGCCTTTTTGATGGCGAGCAACGTAGTTATCTTAGATGTGTTAGGGTTAGCATTGTTCTTCGTATCATATGCTGTCGTAGTGCAACCCTTAGACATCTAGCCGCCCTTACACCTATCTTAGGTGTAGGGGTGGCACCCCGCTTGATCATTATTTAGTAGATCCGATCCGTTACGGTTGCTCCTTGTTCTTCAAGGATTAGTTTAATATCTGCAATAGTTAGGCCTTACAAAGGGTTGGAGGATCCAGCGACGCGTAGGGTGTAGTTTGCTAGCCCTAGACAGGATGTTCTGGGATCAACCTCGTGTTGGTTTTTAGGCCTTGTCTAGGATCGGCTTACGATCACCGTACGTGACCGCGAGGCCCAATCGTGAGTAGGATGATCCGATTATGCGGTGAAAACCCTAAATCGTCGTAGATCGCTTTAGCTTTATCTTGATCAAGCAGGACCACCATATATTCGTACACCTCGTACGAATCATGGGTGGATCGGCTCTTTGAGCCGATTCACGAGATAACCTCGAGAGCCGATCGAGGCTCGTATTTAATGTTTACGTGTATGCCATGCAGGAAACTAAGCGAGGCATCTTCATCACCTTCCCGACCAGGTATAGGTCAGGTGGCACGCCCTGCACCAGCATCGGACGTGCGTGCCGGAGTCTTTGCGGGCCGTCGCTCGGAGGGACCAGGGCCAGCCGCAGCCCTAAGTTGTTCCCGGCTCTCCTGTGTTGCCCGTCGCTGCTCGCCGGTGGGTTTCTGACCGCAACACATTCTGGCACGCCCGGTGGGACATTCGACCACATTCTGGCACATTCGACCACAAAGGGGAGTATGGCGCCCCAAACGAAGGAAAGCCGGTGATGAGACATCGGCTGGCACAACGAGATGTAAGCCTCTTTTGAGCAATACAATCAAAATAGGGGCCAATTCCAGCAATCGCCCCGTATTATCCTTGCCATACGCTTCGACTGCGTTCAGCGTCGATCTAACAGGTGACGGAAGGCTGGGGTATGGGTTTACATCGGCTTGCGAGTTCAGGGAAATCGGCATTAGTCCTGACTGCAGAGCCGATGTTTAGGTATAATCCTACCGATAACCGCAGAGCCGATATCTGCAGTAACCTGAAAGATTCGGCTCGGGGGGGCACATGATCAGGTAGACAGACGCATGGGCAATAAAATATTAGGAGCCGATGGAAAATCGGCCAGTAAAAAAAATGTAGCAAGTACAGCCGAAGCAGAGTCATCGACTTCAGAAGATCAAGTTCAGCGAAACATTTGTCTCTGAAGGCCCTACTGAAGAAACGCGCCGAGGGCGTGAAGGGCGTCAACACGAACGTGATCTACCTCGGCGATCTCAGCCTCGTCGTCCTCGTCTTTACCCGTCACCAGCTGACTGCTCAGGGTACGAATTTCAGCCAGATCGGTCTTCAGATCGGCTGTGAGGCCTTTTGCTTCATCTTGAGAACGGGCAATAAGGGCTTCCTTGTCTTGGATAAGCTGCTTGGTCACCCTGACCCTCTCTTCAAGGCTCTCCAGCTCCGTGCGCAGTGTCTCGAGTTCGGCGCGATTGGCAGAAGTGTCCGTCTTGGCGTCCAAAGCAGCCTTCTTCTCGTTGAGCCGTTCACACTTTTCCGCAATATCGGCTCTCAATGGAAGCTGGGTGTGGCGAAGAGTAATCCTTTGTCGAGCCGATTGCACCCTTGACTTGAAGACCGATAGAGTAACAGCTGGCCAGAGCTTCACTTGCAGTGTCATAGGGAGATGGGGCTGGATATCTTCGAGGATGCCTTTGACTTCCTCGGAATTTTCAATCAGGGTCTCAATTGAGGAAGAGAGCAAATCCTTGAGACGCTGGAGTGGACCATGGACCGTGCTAGGACTCGGCTCTCCACTTGCCTTGGAAGTAGTTGGTGCGATGGATTCTGGAGCGAACGTCAGCAAGCTCGAGAGATCACAACCCTGACAGGGCAAACAAAGCGAGTCAACGAAGAAAGTGATAGAGCCAAGGAAAGGGGGTATACCTCTCCCAAGGTAAGAGGAGCAGCCGATGTAGTGATGATCGGCTTTTCTGTGGACTTGGCTAGGTCAGCCACTTGGTCAGCCGCGATCGTCGAGGTGGCTAGGTCTAGGGTGGCGGACGGCATCAGTACCTCCTCGACGTCTCCGCTAGAGGTTTCTTCGGTCTGCAGGAGGAAGTGGTTAGCCGATCCAAATGACAATGGGTTAGCATGAAGTGTGACCGGGGAGATAATTACATTTGAGACCTCCTAGCTTGATGGAAAAGCTCGTGGGTTTTTACGAGCCCTTTTGACGCATCGACGCTTCGTGCGTGACCCCGATTTGGTCGGGGCTTGGGGAGCAGGAGGCTCGGGGATCGACCTTTTCTTAGAAGCCGGCGCTGGTGAAGCCGTCTGGCTCTGGGTGGTGGACCTCTCGGAATTGCCCGAGCTCGAGTCCCCCTGGCTGGATTCTGCGGCCCCGCTGGAGGTTTCTTCGGTGGAAGTCTGTAGAAAAGAATACGAGCGTGTTGCAAAAGACTGGGAAAGCGGATAAATGTGGACAGGGCACGAACCAACTTACGTGCAAGCTTTCTTGGGCAGGAGCTTTGCGCTTCAGGGTCTTCCTGGCAGCCACCTTCCTCACTGCCGTCCTCGCCTGAGTCGAGGCTCGGGGGGCAACTGGCCCCGAAGATGCTTTACTCTTGGGAGCCGATTTCGGTGAAATCGGCTGACTCTGCATTATGACTTTCTTCAGGGGTGGTGAGCTCTGGCAGAAGAGAACCACTGGTGCCGGAGGGAGGAATACGAAGGGGGAGCCATCGGCTTGCGTGGGAGCCGGGCCATCTTGTTGCTGCCAGGAGATGGAGTCAGGTCACAGACAATCACCATAAGCTGTTACAAGAAATGTTTAAGTAATGGTACCTGGTCTGCAGGGATGTCATACTCGGCATCAAGTTGTCTCAGCAGCGGTCCTAGAGCCCTTCTGAAGACATGGGTCTTCCACATGGACCACCAAGTCTCGAAACCATCGGTAGTGAAGGAGAAACGGAGGTCGTGGGGAATTGGAATGGCCAAAGCATCAAAGAAGGTATAACACCTTTGGCCGATAAGGATGTCAGGCAGTTCAGGTCTGCTTGCTGTCAGGTGGTGTAAGAAGAAGTGTGGAGGCACCTGCCCGAGACCAAGCTGTCGGGCTACCACTACCGGTTGGTAACACTCATAACCGGGCTTGATGATCCGGTTCGAGGTACTCATGCCAACAGGGAGGAAGCAAGGACGAATCATGATAGAATACAGATGCTGGGTGCTAGCGTCATCGGCAAAGTCATCCAATCGAAAGGAGACTGGCTTTTCAAAGTTCGCCGATTCAGTATAAGGAAAGAACAGGGGGTTGTCCAAACCTTGAAAGAAAATCTTGAACCACCCTGCTGCTTCCTTAGGGATCAGCCTGCTGCCTGGGAGACCATACGCTTGGCCATAGCTGGTGCATCGGATATCCTTTCCATTAACATCTGGAAAGGTGCAGGTGGTCAAAGGTGGGAAGTCTGGGATCTGGTTCTGAAAGTATAGCTGGGCCCACAACTGAATAAACCACCAGGGGCCGCCAGTTTTAACTGTCTTTTGAGAGAACAGTTTGACAGACATCAGTTGAAGAGATCGATAGACCTCTCCAAGAAACAGTTTGCCTAGGCCAAGTTGGGTGCCTTTAGCAAGTTCATAGGCCAGGGAAAGGTAATTCTTGGTAGGGGCGAGTGATGGGCCACAGAATATGAAGTGCTCTAACCAGAAGTTCAGGAAGGCTGTGTGTTCTCTCTCTGTCACGGGGCCTTTGTTTTTCATATAACGATGGAGATAGGCACCCCAGCTGGTACACTCTTATTTAGAGGAAAGAGTGAAAGGGACTTTCGGCAGTTTGAATGCAGAAGGGCTTGGGGATGCAATTTCTAGGCCTGTGATCATGGCCACATCCAGCAGGGTCGGTGTCATAGGGCCATGGCCAAACATGAAGCAGTTCAGTGCATCAGACCAGAAGTAGCCGATGGTTTTCAGAATATTTTCATTCTTCTCAAGGGGAGACAATGATAATGACAAGGCATCGGCTATCCCTATGGTTTCCCAGGTGGCATAATGGGTTTTGGATACTCTATTGTACCATGCCACCCAACCCTCAGGAGGATTAGGCCAGGCTCGCAGGCAGTCGTCCCAGGAAGTCAGATCTAAGTTCTGATTCACGAAGGGGATTCTGTTAGCTTCGCATGAAATTAAGAGGGCGGGACTCTCGGAAGAACGAGGACCGAGGCACATAGAATTTTCGAGAGAAGGATGTGGCAGTAGGATGTCTGAAACCTAAATTAATAGCGGAATAAAACATTAATTCAGGTGTTAATTCAGGAGTTGGCTATTAATCCTATGTCGATTCGAATGGCGAGAGGAGGTTAAGGATTACCTTCAGACCAGAGACCATGGCGTTGGTATTGGATGATTCCGCCATTGGATGCGCTGTAGAAGTTGGGGGCGGCGCGGTCGAGATCTGGGATGCAGGTGGTCGTGAGTTGGAACTGCTCAGGCGGCGATTTGGGGATCTGAGTTTGCTTTCTCAAACGGAGGTCGCAGGTTACCGTTTGGAGGGGCGGCTAGGTTGACCTTACTCGTGTTTTTATGGTAGAGACCGGTGCGATGCCATCGGCTCTTTTGGGAGATCGTTTGACTTTGACTATCGGCAAAAAAGTTGACTGGAAATACTTCTTCATTAATAAAAGGAGGGTTTTTTTACAATGAAGAGCCGATTGCTCAAGGAAAGAGGAACAAAAGAAGAGCTGATTGCTCGCGTACTACTGATCCTATGTTACTAATCCTCGTTGCCCTCGTCGTCGGCGTCGTAGCTGCCGCCGGCGTTGCTTCCGGAGAACTCCTCGTCACTGCTGCCCCAGCCTTCGACCGGAGCTTCTTCCTCTTTGTCATCATCGTCATCTTCACTGTCCGCCCAAGCACGGAGGCGCTTCGCCGGCGGGTACCCAGCGGAGGAGGAGGAATCGTCTTCCTCCTCTTCTTCCTCTGCCTCCTCGTCTTCCTCTTCCTCCTCCTTATCGGAGGAAGTGGGGTTCCTCCATGAGTGGAGGTCATCCTCGCTTTCGCTCTCCAGTTCCCCTTCAATGAGGAACTGGAGGTCGCCCTCCCCATCAGTCAGGGGCATGTCGCCATCTGACATGAAGTCAAAGTCCCACTCGGGCCCCGACATCGGCTCGCTCGAGGAAGAAGATTGGAAAGAGAGGCCGGAGGAGACGGAGGAAGAAGAAGACATTGCTACAGGGAAAGAGGGCTTTTCGGTGCCGATAGCTAGAACGGAGGAGGGGGATAAAAAAGCGAGTCAGTCGGCACAGTTAAATAAGGAGGAGCCTGATGGAGATTTAATGCCATTGCAGTTTCCAAGGAAGTGGTGCTAAAGCTATCAAATTTTGCAGAGAAGTTGAGAAGACAAGGCATCATGATGAAGGATACTGCGACGGTTTCTGCTCTGCCACGACATGACCCGACGAAGAAAAAGCAGAGTGATTTTGGAATTATCAATTCCAAAACCAGGGGGGCATGTGTTATCACCAGAATTTGACCAAGTCAGAGGTGGGCCGCGATCAAGATGGACTTGAAGAATATACTTGGAAGAAATACGTGAATCGGCCTGTTATGCAAAGTTTGGGCTAGTGTGCCCGTGTATCTGTAACATAGTAGATTATGTGTCGGTTAGTTAGAGTTTGCCTCGTGCACGGTTGGGATTATTCCCACGTTAGAAAGTCTACGGACTATAAATATGTATCTAGGGTTTATGAAATAAACAACAATCATCGTTCACCACAAATCAATCTAGGCGCATCGCCAACTCCTTCGTCTCGAGGGTTTCTTCCGGGTAAGCATCATGCTGCCTAGATCGCATCTTGCGATCTAGGCAGTACAAGTTTATTCATTGCCATGCGTTGCTCGTACTGAAGCCTTTTTGATGGCGAGCAACGTAGTTATCTTAGATGTGTTAGGGTTAGCATTGTTCTTCGTATCATATGTTGTCGTAGTGCAACCCTTAGACATCTAGCCGCCCTTACACCTATCTTAGGTGTAGGGCGGCACCCGCTTGATCATTATTTAGTAGATCCGATCCGTTACAGCTTGCTCCTTGTTCTTCAAGGATTAGTTTAATATCTGCAATAGTTAGGCCTTACAAAGGGTTGGAGGATCCAGCGACGCGTAGGGTGTAGTTTGCTAGCCCTAGACAGGATGTTCCGGGGATCAACCTCGTGTTGGTTTTTAGGCCTTGTCTAGGATCGGCTTACGATCACCGTACGTGACCGCGAGGCCCAATCGTGAGTAGGATGATCCGATTATGCGGTGAAAACCCTAAATCGTCGTAGATCGCTTTAGCTTTATCTTGATCAAGCAGGACCACCATATATTCGTACACCTCGTACGAATCATGGGTGGATCGGCTCTTTGAGCCGATTCACAGGATAACCTGAGAGCCGATCGAGGCTCGTATTTAATGTTTACGTGTATGCCATGCAGGAAACTAAGCGAGGCATCTTCATCACCTTCCTGACCAGGTATAGGTCAGGTGGCACGCCCTTGCACCAGCATCGGACGTGCGTGCCGGAGTCTTTGCGGGCCGTCGCTCGGAGGGACCAGGGCTAGCCACAGCCCTAAGTTGTTCCCGGCTCTCCTGTGTTGCCCGTCGCTGCTCGCCGGTGGGTTTCTGACCGCAACACACCAATACAAGCTCTACTCTTGCAAGCTAATATTCTTGCAAGTTGCCCTGGGCAAAGCTCTACAAGAGCAAGGCCTCATCACAATTTACTTTATGCTTAATGATCCTATCCCAAGTTTTTTCCTTACAAGTTTTTGACTTTGGTTTATCAAAGTTTCCTTTTTGATTTATGATTCACTTGGTCTAGATATGGAGTAGTAGAAGAGTATCAAATTTAGCCTAGAGCAATCAAAGCTAGTTAGCACCCCTCATGACTAGTTGCTAGTGCTAACAAATAAAATTGACTACTCTAGATGGGAACATGAGAAATGAAATGACTTTGAAAACCTTGGAATGATGAGTCATTCTATTGAAAGATTTTGAAGGTGAATATGACTTGTGAATGACATGGTGAACTTTACAAAAACTGATGGTTGGGTTCGGATGCGATACCATTCCAATTTACAAGTACCCCCACAATACATGATTATGGGTAGGGCTTAACTGGAAGTTTATGTGTCTTAGTATGGGTTCCCTCTAAACAAGCGTCATCGGGGTTATGTCAAAAGCTGCCTCTACAACAAAAGCAATGATGAGAAATGAAGTAAAATGAGGTGAATGTCCGGCACAAGCCCTGTGCAGTTCCCAGGCTGACTGTCTGTCTTCACTGGGAGGCCAAGCTCATGGGGAGAGGTGCCTGTACTAGGATATGTAAGTGAAAGGTTATGGTTGATGATCCGCGTAGTGAGTTACGATTATTCAGGGTTATCTCTGACGGATGTAATCAAATGTTGTGGCACAAGTGTGCAACCTCTGCAGTGTGTAAAACTATTCGAATAGCCGTGTCCACGGTTATGGACGGTTGGAAAGGCCATACTGTTCCGTCATCAGATCAATTTCAAAAAGGTGACGTGTGAAGGGTGACTTGTGACTTGAACTTGAAAAGGTGAATTTTGACTTGAATCGTAACAGAGTTGTGGGAATGACACTAATGTCCCCACTTGAGTTAGTTAGCAAATGAAGAGGCTTTTACTAAATATTTGTGAACTAAAATTGGCTTTATGCAAATAAACTTAGAGCTTAGCACCCCCTTACTATAGTTGATAGTGCTTACACTAGTATTAGTTTGCGAGTACTTTAAAGTACTCATGGTTGTATCCCTGGCTATTCCAATGGCCAGACTATGAAGAGGAGTACCAGAACCAGGAAGAAGGACAACAGGACGTCTACGACAACTAGGACCACTCCTGACGTCAACAGTTGCCTGTGAAAAAGATGGACTACTACTACGCTACTTCGATTCCGCTATGTGTTTTGTAATTGATCAATAGATCAACTATTATTGTAATGAGACTGGATCATGTGATCCCCTTTGTTGTAAGACTATTATGATGTTGTAATGAATGATGTTCTGTGATATCAATCTATTATGTCTCGCAAAAACAATATTCCTGGGATTGCGATGAATGGCATATAGGCATCTGGACTTAAAAATCCGGGTGTTGACAGTTCCTGTCTAGTCCATGTACGGGACGTTTCTTCTGGCCAGACGCTGGTACGGATCACCTTTGTGGCCAGGCCCACGCGCGTCGCCGACCGATGGCACCGGCCCATATCCCCAATGGACCTACGTCTACGTGCAGTCGTGAAAAGAAAAGGGCGGCCGACTATGTTCCTCTTCCTCGCGGAGTCTCCCCACAGATCTCGCCCCCACCATCGCTCCACCTCGATTCGCCTTCTTCCATCACCGCCACAAATTCTATGCGACGTAATGCCTCCACCTCCTCGCCACAAATGCTTAAGAAACCGCCCGATGCATTCCACCATTCATCATGATGCAGAAACTGCTGAGATGACCTGATCCACCTCCACCCCCATGTATAAAAATCTACCCGTGTTGCCGTCGACAACCAAGTTGTGGGGGTCTGCTTGCGGTGCCATCTCTGCCACAAGGCTCCCTTTCGTAGTTGTCCGCTGCAGATTTATTTTTCCCCTTTCTTTCTTTTATTATCCCTTCACTCATATTTTTTAATCTGTTAGGTTGCTCGCCGGATCCAAATTGCTCGACGTTTTGCGTCCACCAGGATTTGGTTTGATCTTCACTGGATTGTGCCTGCTTCTAGCTGAATCCCATCCCGATTTAATTGAATTTCCAATGGATTGTGCTTACTGATCGCTCAAGCAAGGAGGAAGAAACTACAATCACGCCTACAACTTACAGACAACAGGAGATGCTTCTATTGGTACAGATACTCTCATCTCTTACTGTTTACTTTTAGTTTACATTGAATTAGCACATGCGTCTTCTGTTTTCTTACTCTTTGTGGTTGCAGTATTTGTTCCATTCAAATCTCTCCTGAAATTTATCTGCTTATGTTTCATTATATATGGCTTCCCATGTTGTTATTATGAAAAAATGTCATGCTCAATTTGTAACTATTTATCATAGTAAATTCTGATTTTGTTTTCATGTTGCTTATTGGTCTTACAACATGGAGAGGAGAGTTACCACTTCTACAAAACCTGAAAAGTGAAGTGTACAACGCCCATGAAAGGAGAGAAATCCCAGATCCACACACATTGAAGTAATCAATTGGTAACGAGCCTTTATATAACCATGTATTGCAGCATGTTTTCTACATAAAAAGCTCATACTTATCTTATGTATTGATGTAGTTTATTTCATCACCGTCGAGATGCTGTTGATCACAGTGGGTCGTTGATATGTCTCTCACACGAACAACACTTGCTTCAGTCCATGAGTTCTTCCATACTCACGTTCTACGACATGCTGCCTGATGCTTAGTGCTTCGTCAGTTCTAATCTATTTCAACTTTTTGTTTCATCTCGGTATGTAGAGGAGCAGGAACCAAGAACTGCAGTCTTGCTATGATAACACATCTGCATAACCAAAAGGAAGAATAGTTTGACCCGAATATTAAAACTCTACGATTTTGTATTTAGTTTCTGTTGCATCCAACACAGTTAAGCATCGCCATTTTGGGTAATTCAAACCCAAGTATTAGGCTGTTAGCTATGGATGGATGAGCTATTTGTAGAAGTGCTGAAGTTTTAAGGTATTATGCTATTAGTTGGCTAGATATTTATTCACCCACATTACTCTCTTCCCTTTGGTGTGGTATCTGAATTTTTGGATGAGATTTATTTCCACTTAGCATGATTAAATAAGTAGTGATCCGTCATTGGCTATTTTAGTATCTTTTGTAAATCACTTTTGTAAATTATTTATTTGCTCATCATCTCATGGGCCCTATCCTCCTATTTGAATATGGAGAGAAATTGTCATATTAGTAGTGTTCGGAGCAGAACATGGATGTGCACAATTCAGGATCAATGGCCTAACTACTCTTATATACAAAAAATAATTGCAACACGGTAAGTACCTACTTTTTCACTTCATGTTTACAGCTCAACGGAAAAGAGTAATATGACATGTGTCTAATTTTCCGCGTTTCCAAGTACACTGTAATTTCTCATGAAGTCTCCGTTGCTGCTTACTAAGTTTATTGGCTCGATAGTCCCTTTAAATGGTCTTTTTTTAGACACAACTATTATTGACATGATTTCCCGCCGCAACGCGCAGAGTGTCATCTAGTGTATATATAAAATCTTGAACCAAACCTTTTGTCTTGAAGTAGATACATATTTTCTGGGATTAGTAATTGACCTTTTATCCTTTTTTTATTGTACTACCTCTTTTGATACAATAACAATAATTTGGTGAGGAGCTTATACAAAAGCATTGAAAAAATAATACGAAATCATACAAAATTGTGAATGTGAGATACTGAAACAGTTAATTTCCGGTCTAATTCTTAATATTAAAATAAGCAAAACGTATAATTTAAATTCCGACTTGACTTTGCCTTTTGCGCAATTGCGCAACGGGCCATCTAGTTTTAATAAATATGGTTACGTTGTCATATATAAAAACCACTATTATATTTATCTATTACACCCAAGAAAACACACTTCCACATTTAAGATCTTAATAAATTCTCTATTTGTTGCAAATGGTCCCCATAGCGGACTATGTACCACATTCGAACAAAACTGTCCGAGGTTTGATCATCGGTATCTCCATACCTTGTTCAACCTTATCTCTGACAAGTACTCTTTACTCGTACCGTGGTATATCATCTCTTGTGAACCAGTCACATGCTTGCAAGCTAATCAGACGATATTCCACCGAGAGGGCCCAGAGTATATCTATCCACCATCGGGATGGACAAATCCCACTCTTGATCCATATGCCTCAACTCATACTTTCCGAATACTTAATCCCACCTTTATAACCACCCATTTACGCAGTGGCGTTTGATGTAATCAAAGTACCCTCCCGGTATAAGTGATTTACATGATCTCATGGTCGAAGGACTAGGTAACTATGTATCGAAAGCTTATAGCAAATTGAACTTAATGACGTGATCTTATGCTAGGCTTATTTGGGTGTGTCCATTATATCATTCATGTGATGACATAACCTTGTTATTAATAACATCCAATGTTCATGATCATGAAACTATGATCATCTATTAATCAACAAGCTAGTTATACAAGAGGCTTACTAGGGACTCCTTGTTGTTCACATAAGACACATGTATCAATGTTTCGGTTAATACAATTATAGCATGGTATGTAAACATTTATCATAAACATAAAAATATATAATAACCACTTTATTATTGCCTCTTGAGCATATCTCCAACACAGTCTCGTCCTTCCTCCAGACTTATTTGGGGTTGCCTCTATCGGATCATAAGTTACCCGCCTCGGCGCTGGAATTTCTATCCGTCAAGATCTCCAAGCGCATCCTGGGTTGGCACACGTCCCTGCTCCCCATTGGCGGCCGCCTCACGCTCACTGACGTGGTTTTGTCAGCTCTACCCTCGTTCGCAATGTCTGTCCTGCTAGTCCCAAAAGGGGCTCTTATGAAGATGGACAGACCCCGACGCGCGATGTTCTGGAAAGCACAGGAGAAATGCTCGGGCAGCGACTGCCAGGTCGCCTGGGACTACGTTTGTCTGCTGCGGTCTGAAGGTGGGCTTGGCATTGTTGACCTTGGTCTTCAAAATAAGTGTCTCCCACTGAAGGTCCTGCACAGTCTTTTCTCTGGGCGCGACTCGCCTTGGACTAGGTGGATGAGACGCAGCTACCTCTGTGACCACCCCCATGCGGCCACACCCGCTTGGAGGAGCTTCCAAGCGTTTATTCCCTTGTACCGCTCTATTACTAGAGTGGAACCCCGCGATGGGCGCTCAACCTCCCTCTGGCATGACTCCTGGTGTCCCCTAGGCCCCCTGTCTGCGGCCCTGCCTGCAGATTTCTCTCACTGCCTCCGCCCCCTCGCCACTATCGCCGACGCCCTCGAGGATGGGGGCATTGAGATCCCTCTTACCCACCGTTTGACTGCTTCTGCCTCTAGTGAGATCAACTTTGTGCATGCTTGCCTCTCCCGGATCTCCCTCACCATGACGCCGGACACCCGTACCATCGCTCTCGGCCCCTTCGCCAGCTTCAACACTGGGGACGTCAATCGAGGCTTACACTCCTCGAGGTGCATTGTCCCCGGCCAAGACATCAACTGGTACTTCTTCGCACCGCTAAAAGTTCGGGTGTTCTTCTGGATTCTACGCCTCCAAAAAACCATAACTCGTGTGATGCTGCATCGCCTAGGCTGTGTGCCCTCCCTCGACTGTCCATTTTGCCCGGGTCATACAGAAAGCATCACACACCTTTTCGTTTGCTGCCCCTGCCTCTGGCCTTTGTGGAACATCGTCTCCCCCTCGGGGCGTCTCCACAACGGTGATGACTTACCAGCTCTCCTCGATGGCCTCTCTGGAGATCTGCCACAGATGCACAAGAAGGCGCGGAACACTGCCATCCTTGCTCTGCTATGGTCCATTTGGAAGTCCCAAAACAGGATGGTCTTTGACACAGTTCACATGCCTACCGCCGGGGTGATAGCTATGGTTGTTGACCACCTCCGCTTATGGGTCGTCCGTGCCTCAGCTAGAATAGACATGGGCCCCTTGTTGGCCTGGTGCCAATCCATCTCCTAGCTTCTCCAGACCCCCCCCCTTGTATTCCCCCCCTATCCTGAGCGCGGTATGCCGCCCCAGACCCAGGAATGCTGGTTTGCAGCCTCCCCCTGGCATCGCTCCTTGTATTCTGAATTTTTGATGAAATACGAGTTCAGGGTGGGCAAATACCCCCCCCCCGTTGATTTCTCAAAAAAAGAAATGAGTACCCGTTGCCATAGTTTTGAGCAGCTGGAGACACACAGCATAAGCCCTTGCACTATTTTAAAACATGTAACCTGCTATTGAAGTATTTACAGCTGTCTTGTATTAATAAAAAGTGAAGACATTTCAGCATCTGTTTCCATGTAATACCAGCAGGTATAGAAAGTGTAAAACTGATACTGATGGCTTAAGCAGGAACTCTGGAATTTTCACCGACACTGCGAAAGAATCCCATAGGGTGTAATTTGATGGAAACCTGGAATTTTCAGCACATATTAGTTTTTGGTCGCTTCACAGAATATCCCATTTTTTTAACTAATAAAATGAAAAATAATTTTTGTGACAAAAATTGGAAACACCTCCATGCACAATTTGGGCAAATTATGACCGAGTGTGACATGGATATGGCTATCACCATGATCATTTGGGTACAAAGGTGTGGAGCCATTGGGTGTTCAAAAGGTTTCCATGCTCCTGAGTTTGTTCAAAAGCATCTAAAACTCAAGCACCCCGACTTGGTATCTAAAACTCACTGTGTTGACTTCGGGAGTTCTAGATGATATCTACGGCCAAAATTACATGAATTATGCATCAGTGTAATCAGATTGAACAAAAATTATACCCCTCTTGTTTAAAATATGTCAAAACGTGATGTTTCTCCTCTTGTTTCTTTTTGATGCAATCCAAATGCCTTAGGTGGAGTACCAGTTATGCAGCAACCTTAACAAGTGAGAATCTCTATGCCATTTCATTTGTTCCCTTTTTACTGATATGCTTCTCAATCTTTTTGATGCAGTTAATTCCATGTGGAAGGCATTGTGCTCATCATTAGCTCCCATGCGTTCCACTGCAGACATTCTTTCTTCAGTCCTAGAGTGCATCAGACCAGATGGACTTCGTTCCACTGCACAGTTTTGAGCTTGACAACCTTTAGGCATTGATTTCGTTTGGAACAGTATGGTGTGCAGAATGGCGGGAGGAAAGGCTGGCCCAGCGGGAGCAGGTTGCAGTTGTTGCCACCTGGGCGGGAGGAGAAGCTGGCCCAACAGCGATCGACTCCTTCAGGTGGACGCATGGGCGTAGTTGCGGCAGCCCGAGATGGAGAAGAAGATGCACCGGCCTTCTTGAGGCGGATGCGAGCTTAGGCAGCAGGAGGCCGCTGGTGCGAGGTGCCGGGGAGGTGGGGACGAGCTCGAGCGGGAGGGCAGCGAGAAGGCCGGTGGCGCTAGGGCAGCAGGAGTAGTAATAAAATAATAAAGGCGACCGAACTAAGATTTGTTGCATCGATCAGCATGTATTTCTTGTTTTGGTCTCTGGGATTTTCGGTGATATGTATGCTGCTCAGTTGTACCCCTTCTTTGAATTCAGCTTTGTTGATTATTATTGCTTTTCTTATTTCAGAATATTGATATAGTGATATTATTTTCATAACAAGCACAAAGATGCTGGTACAACGACTGATATTTGATTTCTGATCATTTCATGAAGGTCTTAATATTTTTATTGGCTGACAGTTGGTTAAAGCTGGAACATGCCATTTGCGTTCATATTCTGCGAATTAGTCATTTTGTGGAACTGAACCTGCTCCATATGATTACGAAACCATCTACTTAGTACGTATAGCAATTGTTTTGTTTCTCTTGTTCCTTTTCCAATTGAAACAAAATATGTCATAATATGGCCTGCAGCGATCGCTATATGAAATCATATATTCTACATCTATTGATCAGTTAAGTGTGACATTGCATAAATAATATCGTGTGATTAACCTTAGATTTTTTGTGTTAGAACGAAGTCAATAGAGAGGAATGTTATGCACTAAAACTAAATACTTATTTGACTTTTTTATCATCGTGCATTATGTTGTGAGGAGCAGATCTTGGCAATTGATGAAAAAGTTTGGTTATAATTTTTTTCCGAATGAATTGACTCTGAAGGAAAATCAAGCTCTTTGGCATTTGTTGTCGTTAGAGTAAAGCCTATGCATTTACCAGTGAATTTGTACATACTTACACTTATATTGTTTACTGAGCTTTCTATATATGTATTTTGCTAATCTTCTCTTTCTTAATACTTGGCCCCATTTTCCTGCTCTCACAGCGAGTCACATAGGCTTATTAAGAAATTTGACCTCCATGCCCTGTTCGCAGATCGTACCGGAGGATTCGCTCGCCATACCGACACGTTAGAACGCTACCGATGGCCGTTCCTGTCCAGTCCATGTACGGGACGTTTCTTCTGGCCAGACGCTGGTACGGATCGCCTTTGTGGCTAGGCCCACGCGCGTCGCCGACCGATGGCACCGGCCCCGATGGACGTACGTCTACGTGCAGTCGCGAAAAGAAAAGGGCGGCCGACTCTGTTCCTCTTCCTCGTGGAGTCTCCCCACAGATCTCGCCCCCACCACCGCTCCACCTCGATTCGCCTTCTTCCATCGCCGCCACAAATTCTATGCGACGTAATGCCTCCACCTCCTTGCCACAAATGCTTAAGAAACCGCCCGATGCATTCCACCATTCATCATTATGTAAAAACTGCTGAGATGACCTGATCCACCTCCACCTCCATGTATAAAAATCTACCCGTGTTGCCGTCGACAACCAAGTTGTGGGATCTGCTTGCGGTGCCATCTCTGCCACAAGGCTCCCTTTGGTAGTTGTCCGCTGCAGATTTCTTTTTCCCCTTTCTTTCTTTTATTATCCGTTCACTCATATTTTTTAATCTGTTAGGTTGCTCGCCGGATCCAAATTGCTCGACGTTTTGCGTCCACCACGATTTGGTTTGATCTTCACTGGATTGTGCCTGCTTCTAGCTGAATCCCATCCCGATTTAATTGAATTTCCAATGGATTATGCTTACTGATCGCTCAAGCAAGGAGGAAGAAGCTACAATCATGCCTACAGCTTACAGACAACAGGAGATGCTTCTATTGGTACAGAAACTCTCATCTCTTACTGTTTACTTTTAGTTTACATTGAATTAGCACATGCGTCTTCAATTTTCTTACTCTTTGTGGTTGCAGTATTTGTTCCATTCAAATCTCTCCTGAAATTTATCTGCTTATGTTTCATTATATATGGCTTCCCATGTTGTTATTGTGAAAAAATGTCATGCTCAATTTGTAACTATTTATCATAGTAAATTCTGATTTTGTTTTCATGTTGCTTATTGGTCTTACAACATGGAGAGGAGAGTTACCACTTCTACAAAACCTGAAAAGTGAAGTGTACAACGCCCATGAAAGGAGAGAAATCCCAGATCCACACACATTGAAGTAATCAATTGGTAACAGCCTTTATATAACCATGTATTGCAGCATGTTTTCTACATAAAAAGCTCATACTTATCTTATGTATTGATGTAGTTTATTTCATCACCGTCGAGATGCTATTGATCACAGTGGGTCGTTGATATGTCTCTCACACGAACAACACTTGCTTCAGTCCATGAGTTCTTCCATACTCACGTTCTACGACATGCTGCCTGATGCTTAGTGCTTTGTCAGTTCTAATCTATTTCAACTTTTTGTTTCAGGGCATCTCCAACCGGGCGACCCATCCCGCGCCCGCGCGTCCGGATGGGTCGAAACGGACAAAACCGCGTCCCAGCGCGCGGACCCATCCCTAAAACGGATGGCCCAGCGCGTCCGGGACGATCCAAACCCGGCCCAAATCTTGGACGGGTTTGCGTGGCCGCGGACGCGAAAGGCTGGTCGCTCGCGTCCTCCCCTTGTCCGCCCTGGCCCGCCTGTCTGCCACCCAAAACACAAGGCCGTCGCACACATCTCCCCACCGCTCCGCCGCCACCCACGGACCGGCGATTTGGGAGCGCGTCGACACCGGCCATCGTCGTCGAGACGCCGGCAAGCGGGGCGGAAGCATAGGTCGAGGTCCCGCGCTGCTATCGCCGACTCGTAGCAGAGTCGGAGGAGGCCGCCGCCTGCGCTGTTGTCCTCTCACCGTCGCGACACCTCCCGCCGTTCGCAGCTGCGCCGTTTCCGCCGGAGGTGAGCTCTCCTGCACCGTCTTTCCAGACCGCAAGTCGGCTGAGACGGCCATGGCTCTAGGTCCCTAGAGAAGCATTTGGATCGCCTCCGCCTGCGAGGTGTTCGTTCAAATGCTCGAACCAAAATGTGTCATTTTCAGATCATGGTGGACAGCGACGACGAATACTACTTCAAGAACTTCATCGACACGTCGTCGGAAGAGGAGTCCGAAGACGAGTTTTTCACGGATGCTGCGCTGCTCATCCACGAGCACACTGTCTCGCAAATCCCCGTGTTCCGGGGGTCCTTGCCGGGGCGCGCGGCCGCCTTGGACCGCAAAAGAGAACGCGGCCACGACCAGCTCTACAACGACTACTTCCAACCCACTCCATTGTTCGTGCCGCACTTGTTTCGCCGTCGTTTTCGGATGACCAGGCCGCTGTTCCGCCGGATAATGGATGGCGTCAAGATCTACGACGACTACTTCTGTGCGAAAGTGGATGCAATTGGCAAGGTAGGCCTCTCTTCGTCCAGAAATGCACGGCAGCGATTAGGATGCTCGCATATGGCGTTGCCGGTGATTTCGTAGATGAGTACACGCGCATGAGTGAGTCAACCGGCTTGGAATCGATGTACAGGTTCTGCAGAGCTGTGATCGGTTCGTTCGGAGAACAGTACCTCCGGCAACCTAATGCAGAGGACACAGCTCGTCCGTTGTCGATCAACGCTTCCGGGGGTTTTCTGGGATGCTTGGCAGCATAGACTGCATGCACTCGGGAGTGGAAGAACTGCCCCTTTGGTTGGCGGGGGCATACAGCGGCCATTCTGAGGGGTGCACAGTCATTCTTGAAGCTGTTGCTTCCCATGACACATGGATTTGGCACTCATTCTTCGGAATGGCTGGCTCGCACAATGACATCACTATGCTGCAGCGCTCTCCGGTGTTTGATAGGCTAGCGTACGGTCAGTCCCCTGATGTGGATTTTGAGATCAATGGCCACCACTACACCAAGGGGTACTACCTTGCTGATGGTATCTATCCACGTTGGGCTACACTCGTGAAGACAATCCGAAACCCCAACTCAGAGCAGGAGGCAAGGTTTGCCAAAGAGCAGGAGGCAGCCCGGAAAGATGTCGAGCGGGCGTTTGGCATCCTCCAAGCTCGTTGGGCTATCATCAGACACCCTGCCAGAGCCTGGGATGTGCAAACACTGTGGGAGGTGATGACCGCTTGTGTAATCATGCATAACATGATTGTTGAGGTAGAGCGGGATGATTCACTCTTTGATAATGACTGGGAAGGCCAAGGAGAGTTGGTTACTCCTCAACGTGCTCCGGCATCATTCCAGGACATTCTTCATGCGCACCATGAAATTCGAGATCTAGCTGTGCACAACCAGCTTCAGGCGGATTTGGTCGAGCACATGTGGCAGCATGTAGGCAACAATGCTGCAAACAACAATGATTAAGCCTAGAGCATTTTGTATCGTTTTTTTCATTTTATTTGAATAATACTTTATCCTTGATTACATGGACTATGTAATGTGTAATACATTTTGAGCATTTGAACTACTTTATATATTTTTTCTATAATTTATTTTGCGTTTTTCTAGTGAATTTACAAGAAAAACATACCATGGGGCGCCGCGACCCAAATCTGGCGCGTTGGGCGCAGCGCGCGACCCAAACGGACGCGCGGACGCGGGGCTCCGTCCGCGCGTCCGCTCGGGTACGCAAACGGCCCAAAACGGACGGCCCATCGCGTCCGTTTGGGTCGCTCGGTTGGAGATGCCCTCATCTCGGTATGTAGAGGAGCAGGAACCAAGAACTGCAGTCTTGCTATGATAACACATCTGCATAACCAAAAGGAAGAATAGTTTGACCCGAATATTAAAACTCTACGATTTTGCATTTAGTTTCTGTTGCATCCAACACAGTTAAGCATCGCCATTTTGGGTAATTCAAACCCAAGTATTAGGCTGTTAGCTATGGATGGATGAGCTATTAGTAGAAGTGCTGAAGTTTTAAGGTATTATGCTATTAGTTGGCTAGATATTTATTCACCCACATTACTCTCTTCCCTTTGGTGTGGTATCTGAATTTTTGGATGAGATTTATTTCCACTTAGCATGATTAAATAAGTAGTGATCCGTCATTGGCTATTTTAGTATCTTTTGTAAATCACTTTTGTAAATTATTTATTTGCTCATCATCTCATGGGCCCTATCCTCCTATTTGAATATGGAGAGAAATTGTCATATTAGTAGTGTTCGGAGCAGAACATGGATGTGCACAATTCAGGATCAATGGCCTAACTACTCTTATATACAAAAAATAATTGCAACACGGTAAGTACCTACTTTTTCACTTCATGTTTACAGCTCAACGGAAAAGAGTAATATGACATGTGTCTAATTTTCCGCGTTTCCAGTACACTGTAATTTCTCATGAAGTCTCCGTTGCTGCTTACTAAGTTTATTGGCTCGATAGTCCCTTTAAATGGTCTTTTTTTAGACACAACTATTATTGACATGATTTCCCGCCGCAACGCGCAGGGTGTCATCTAGTGTATATATAAAATCTTGAACCAAACCTTTTGTCTTGAAGTAGATACATATTTTCTGGGATTAGTAATTGTCCTTTTATCCTTTTTTTATTGTACTACCTCTTTTGCTACAATAACAATAATTTGGTGAGGAGCTTATACAAAAGCATTGAAAAAATAATACGAAATCATACAAAATTGTGAATGTGAGATACTGAAACAGTTAATTTCCGGTCTAATTCTTAATATTAAAATAAGCAAAACGTATAATTTAAATTCTGACTTGACTTTGCCTTTTGCGCAATTGCGCCACGGGCCATCTAGTTTTAATAAATATGGTTACGTTGTCATATATAAAAACCACTATTATATTTATCTATTACACCCAAGAAAACACACTTCCACATTTAAGATCTTAATAAATTCTCTATTTGTTACAAATGGTCCCCATAGCGGACTATGTACCACATTCGAACAAAACTGTCTTATTTGGTTCCATTAGATTGTGCTAAAATCTATGTTTTTTCATGTTTAATTTTGTATGGAACTTCTTATTTCAGAAATTGGTAGGCTCACACATATACGCAATATGATATCAAGTGCATTGGAAGCAATCATATAAAATAACTAAAGCATATTTGCCATGGTCAAGAATCAGGCCAATGGTTGAACTTATTGTCTGAAAGTTTTAATAAATATGGATACGTAGCCATACACTTTAAACCACTATTATATTTATCTATTACACTCAAGAAAACACACTCCTACATTTAAGATCTTAATAAATTCTCAATTTGTTGCAAAAGGTCCACCTAGCGGACTATGTACCATATTGGAACAAAACAGTCTTGTTTGGTTTCATTAGATTGTCATAAAATCTACGTTTTTTCATTTGTAATTTTTGTATGGACTTCTTATTTCAGAAGTTGGTAGGCTCGCACATATACGCAATATGATATCAAGTGCACTGGAAGCAATCATATAAAATAACTAAAGCACATTTGCCATTACAAAATAGTAAAGAATCAAGCCAATAGTTGAATTTATAGTATGAAAGTTTTAATAAATATGGATACGGAGCCATACACTAGAAACCACTGGTACACCTTGTGGATATTTACCATAAATATGTATACACTTTATAAGTTTTATTTATGAAATTTAAAAATAATTCAGCATTTCAACGGTTATGATAAAATACATCTGACCTAATTTTACTTCAAAACATATATTACAACTTACAGTAAAAAATAGTACAACTAACATTCAGAAAAAGTTGATATGTGGTTAACTACTCCAAATAAATAGTACAAAATTATTCTCGAACATCAAAAAATAATTTCTAAAATATATATATATGCATTACAAATTATAACTATTTTAGCTCGCCTTGGGTCAAATGTTCGCTTGATCAACATATGCTAGAGTCGACGCGGCCGTTCGTACATCCTCTCCTCGTCCTAGCCCACTCATGGCCACACGCCACATTATTGTCGGCGAACCTTCGTAGATATTTCTCTTAGCCAATCTTATTTGTGTTTCCCATATTATTCTCCACTTGTCGTTTCAGTCTAGGTAACCATGTTTATATTTTTATTTGGAAAAAGGACAGTTTGAGCTCCGATTAACAAAGCTACAAGAAGCACGCCGATAAGAGCATCCCTAGTCATATCCCCAAATCGTGTTGGACAACTCCTTGCCTGGACATAATTTCGGACACATAGGGCATTTGTTCGCGGATGGGGGAGGAATACTCGCAGTGGTAACCCAAATAGAAATAGGAATCAATCCGTTTCCTCAAGTACCTTCATAGCGGAGCATTCTCCGGCAAGAACCGCGCACCCATGTCGGCCATGACAAAAGTTGTGTTGGCACGTGAAGACGGCGAAGACGGAGGGGTGGAGGGGATGTCACTACTAGGAAAAATGCTATAGGGGCAGGCTCACTAGCAGCACACTTTTTTTACAGCATGCGACTGCTATTATTGGTCGTGTGCAAACAAGAGAAACGGTACTAGTATGGGCTTACTGGTAGTGCACCTAGAAATAGAGCACACGACCACTAACTGGATCCTAGATGCGGTCACAGCCAGAAAATGATGGTAACGCGCGTTCATGGTAGCACGCGACTAGTAATAAGATAGCAGTCGCGTGCTGTTGAAGTCGCACCCTACGAATAAAGTGGTCAAACACCGCCACTGCCCATCTTTTTGTCCTCTTTATTTTCTCTATCTCCTCCTCCAGGCACATCTACCTAAGCAGCACACACGCACATACATCAAATAGGATCTTGCTGTTTGAGGAAGGATCTAGCGAACGAGGATGAACGGGGGAACTAAAAAGGAAAGAAAAGGCAGGGCGGAGAGAGTCGGAGAGGAGCAGGACCTTGCTAGTCACCGCTCGGTGACCAAGAGAGGAACTCGCTCTGCTCGTCGAGCGAGAGAGAGAGAAAGAAACGTCGCAACTCTATGGTGGCTAGTACAAGGGAGTTGAGTGCTCTGCGAGTTGTGTGGTGAAGCGAGAAGGGTCCTCTTCTCATTGTCCTCTCTCTGAGCGACGGAGGCAGAGGATAGCGCGATGGGCGGCGGAGCCGAACGCAGTAGCGAGATGTGCAGCGCGGATGGAGGGTGTGTGTGTCTTGGCAATGTCGAGCTCGACATAGAAGATTTGACTGTCTGTGCTATAATTTCTTGTGGTGTCGTGTCGTCTAGGTTTGGATAACTAGTGACCATGCTATATTTTTAAATTTTTTTATAAAATCCACAGTAGTCGCGTGCATGATTGGGCACGCTGAAAAAATGTAGTAGTTGTGTGCCTACAAGACACGCGATAAGTAAAAAATACTACTGGCGAGATACCAGTCGTGGGTGTGGATGCGCGTGACTGGTAGCCAAATTTCACACGCTAGCAGTAGATTTTTCCTTACTAGTGTTTCGTCGAAGAAGACACAATGTTCTTCAACCTTGGTTTGCGGTGCAAGGCGGTGAGAGTGGGGCATCAGACGCGAAGAAGGATTGGTCAAGTTAAACTTCTCCAGCACTGGAGATGCCACATCTTATGGCGAGTTGGTCGTAAAAAGGTGGGGCCTGTCAACGAGGACGATGTCAGGAAGGAGGCGAAGATTCATTGATGATAGTGCCCCCGATAGCATAATTCCTCTAGTCAACGTCCAAGTTTCACGTGTTGATCCAAAGGTCTCTGCTCCGACGGAGTGCAAGTTCCGTGAATGTGCTGATGCACTGGAGCACAACATAGACGGCGTGATCAACCTTGACGTTCGGAGAGGAGAAACAGGAGAGGCGGGCAATGTGTGGCAGGTAGGCATGCGGGAGAGAGGAGAGGAAGGAGAAGAGAGAGGGGGCATGTGGGCTGAGCGTGACAAGCGGACATGTTGGTTATTAGGACAAGTATTACTGGGATGGGCTGGGAATGCTGAAGACCATTTGGGAGATGCTTGGGCGACACAGGTGTTTGGGGACTATAACTGGGGCTTTTTTTTGTCATAAATCAAAGCTACCAAGTAATGGCAAGTATCACCACCCTAAAAAAAATCTAAAATTTTGATCAATACCATGTAACAAGTTGTCAGATATTTTAGCAACATTACATGGCTCATACTTACTTTTGAAGGAATCGGCGAGGCTTCTATTGTCCTCTGTTGGAGTGCATCTGGTCAGATGCAAAGAAACCGTTAACTAGTCCAAGAATTTTTTCTGTTCCCGTGCATGGGTTCTTCCCAAATTAGTAACCTAACACTTGGTATGTAGAAGTAGAATTTACACTAGTAGAAAACGGGGCTTTTACACCGGTTCGTAGAGGGATTTTGAACCGGTTTCCCAATTGGCGCAATGCAATCGGAGCTACAGCCTCTCCCCTTTAGCATCGGTTGTGTTGAACTGGTGCTAAAAAGGCACCACGTGGCTGCTACTAAGTGCTTGGGCGGGAGGACCTTTAGCACCGGTTTGTAACATGAACCGGTGCTAAAGGTTTCTGCCTCGCAGCATTTCGGGGCTAGCAGGAAAATGCCCCAAAACGTTGCCGCGACAAAGTCTGCCGCCACTCTCAGGGATCACCATTTGAAACACGTTAATGCACACATACATCGAACCATTATATTACACAACATCGGTATGTATATAGAGATCTAAGTGACCTCTTTCATCATGCTTGGCCGAACATATTACATAATGGTACACGTTCGTGCATATATACAATATAATTTGTATTACGATCCCTATTGTCCAAAATTGATTTGCTGATGGAATTCTCCGGTTGGTTCTATGACCTCGTCAAGTAAGAATCCCGGCAATTCTTCTTGAATTTCTCGCACATGCTCGGTTGCTAGAAGACCATCCCGCAACCGTTCGATCTAATTTAAAGAAGAAGGTCAATATATATGAATGAAATACAACACAATTGATGGTGATAAAATAAAATTATGAATATTGTTTACGTACTCGAAGTTGTTCTAAAATTCTCCTCGTCTCGCAGGTCGTCTGGCGAATGAACTCACAAACGTAGAATCCACATAAATTATTACCTGTTTTTTGCATCAAGCACTTTATAAGAACAGAGTTTAATCAAAATAATAATCAAGGATGGTAATGGTATTGAAACTAAAATCAAAGATATGCGCGGACCTAGCTAGTAGTGCTTACCGATATTTTTTTAAACTGAAGCTCCTTTTTCCACTCACACGGAGCCTTCTTGGTGAACCGTTTTCAATCCCTGCGCGGCAAAGAAAATAAATAAAACAATTATGAATTACTTGATATTAGGAAAAAAATGAAAGTTGATGATATAGTGTCATAATGATTGAAATTACCTCTAGAGCATATCATCCATGTCCCCCAAGCCTCAGGGGGTTTACATTTCAACTCCATGACTTGTATATATTAGTCCTCGGTTTGGTTCAATGATTAGCAGAATAAAATGAAACCTAAGCACACGTATAACTCATCAATTACACTTAATATCGAGTAAGCGAAATAGATTTAATGTGTACAAGATAGTAACACTCACTGGAAGTTGTAAGGAAATAATATTTTTGTTTTGGTTCGTTGTCTCATTAACGCCCATACCAAGTTATCCTCCGTGTACTTGGCATGGCGGTGGAGATTATAGTCATTCACGGTATATGAGTAAATGAACACAATGTCATAGATTTGTCCTGTTCTGCATTCGTGGATCTTTATTCGGCATAATATAGTGAGTATAATTATGCATACAATGAACAAGCTGAGCTAGAGACTTAATTACCTAATAATACTTATAGACAATAGGCACCGATGATAGATTTGTCGAGGGCGTCTTGATTGTATAACTGAAATAATTGAGGAAATTCGATGTTTATCACGTCATTTCCACGCATGTAGTTCTCATCTTCAATTCCCAGCATGATCCAGTTCTGACCTTCCTTACAAGCATCCATGTACCACTTATGCAATCTTCGCATTTTTGTTTGTAGATGTGGCATCTCCTCAGATCCGACGAGAGGTTCCCCGGACCGGTATGTGTATGATATTTCACACGTGGGGAACTGCTACGTCTCCAACGTATCGATAATTTCTTATGTTTCATGCCACTTTATTGATGATATCTACATGTTTTATGCATACTTTATGTCATATTTATGCATTTTCCGGCACTAACCTATTAACGAGATGCCGAAGAGCCAGTTGCTGTTTTCTGCTGTTTTTGGTTTCAGAAATCCTAGTAAGGAAATATTCTCGGAATTGGACGAAATCAACGCCCAGGGTCCTATTTTCACACGAAGCTTCCAGAAGATCGAAGGAGTCACGAAGTGGGGCCACGGGGCGCCACCACAGTAGGGCGGCGCGGCCTACAGGGGGCCCGCGCGGCCCTGTTGTGTGGGGCCCCCGTGACGCCTCTTGACCTGCCCTTCCGCCTACTTAAATCCTTCATCGTGAAACGCCCAGTACCGAGAGCCACGATACAGAAAACCTTCCAGAGACGCCGCCGCCGCCAATCCCATCTCGGGGGATTCAGGGGATCGCCTCCGGCACCCTGCCGGAGAGGGGAATCATCTCCCGGAGGACTCTTCACCGCCATGGTCGCCTCCGGAGTGATGAGTGAGTAGTTCACCCCTGGACTATGGGTCCATAGCAGCAGCTAGATGGTCGTCTTCTCCTAATTGTGCTTCATTGTCGGATCTTGTGAGCTGCCTAACATGATCAAGATCATCTATCTGTAATGCTACATGTTGTGTTTGTTGGGATCCGATGAATAGAGAATACTATGCTATGTTGATTATCAATCTATTATCTATGTGTTGTTTATGATCTTGCATGCTCTCCGTTACTAGTAGAGGCTCTGGCCAAGTTTTTGCTTGTAACTCCAAGAGGGAGTATTTATGCTCGATAGTGGGTTCATGCCTCCATTAAATCTGGGACAGTGACAGAAAGTTCTAAGGTTGTGGATGTGTTGTTGCCACTAGGGATAAAACATCGATGCTATGTCTAAGGATGTAGTTTTTGATTACATTACGCACCATACTTAATGCAATTATCTGTTGTTTGCAACTTAATACTGGAAGGGGTTTGGACGATAACCTGAAGATGGACTTTTTAGGCATAGATGCATGCTGGATAGCGGTCTATGTACTTTGTCGTAATGCCCAATTAAATCTCACTATACTCATCATAACATGTATGTGCATGGTCATGCCCTCTTTATTTGTCAATTGCCCAACTGTAATTTGTTCACCCAACCTACTATTTATCTTATGGGAGAGACACCTCTAGTGAACTGTGGACCCCGGTCCATTCTTTTAATCGAATACAATCTACTGCAATACTTGTTCTACTGTTATCTGCAAACAATCATCATCCACACTATACATCTAATCCTTTGTTACAGCAAACCGGTGAGATTGACAACCTCACTGTCACGTTGGGGCAAAGTAATTTGGTTGTGTGTGCAGGTTCCACGTTGGCGCCGGAATCCCTGGTGTTGCGCCGCACTACACTCCGCCACCATCAACCTTCAACGTGCTTCTTGGCTCCTACTGGTTCGATAAACCTTGGTTTCTTACTGAGGGAAAACTTGCCGCTGTACGCATCACACCTTCCTCTTGGGGTTCCCAACGGACGCGTGATGTACGTGTATCAGGAACTCCCAGCGGCTTACGTTCCCAGGAATGATCATAACGGAAGCATCGGCCTCATCTTTGTATAGTGCTATCATCTGCGGATCACAGCACTGCATGACATCGGGATACACTTGGAGCGGGGTCACGAGTTTTTCTGTTCTCCAACCCGGGGTACTGATTTCTTTCTTGCACACTTTTAGACCTCAACTTTGTTGCCTCAGTTGACTTGCGAATAGAGCGGTCATAGTTTGATGAAAGCCTTGGCTCGGGTTGATAAAGGTTCTTCATCATTTTCATCACTTTTATCTTATCTAGAGGCGGCTGATACGTCCAATTTGCATCACTATTTTATATCATAATTTGCTGTTATTCATTGATATATTTCATATTGGGACACAATACTTATGTTATTTCATCTATTTTGCAGGTTTCATCATTATTGGAGGATCAAGCACCGGAGCCAGGATTCTGCTGGAAAAAGCACCGTCAGAACGCAATATTTCGGAAGATCAAGCTGTGGAAGGAAATTATACCAAAAATCCTATTTTTCAAGATGACGAAGGAAGCCAGAAGGAGGAGCTGAGAAGACCCAGGGTGGGCCCACACCATAGGGCGGCGCGGCCCATGGCCTGGCCGCGCCACCATGTGGTGTGGGGGCCCCACAACCCCTTTCGCCTCCTTTTCTTCGCGAAATCCTTCGTCCCGAAAACCTAAGCCACAGAGGGTACCTCGCGAAGAGTTACAGCCGCCTCTGCGGGGCGGAGAACACCGGAGAGAAAAGAGCTCTCCGGCGGGCAGGAATCCGCCGGGGAAATTCCCTCCGGGAGGGGGAAATCGACGCCATCGTCACCGTCATCGAGCTGGACATCATCTCCATCACCATCATCATCATCTCCACCATCATCACCGCCGTCTCCACCGCTGGACACCGTCATCGCCGTAGCAATTTGGGTTTGATCTTGATTGTTTGATAGGGGAAACTCTCCGGTATCGATCTCTACTTGTTGTTGATCCTATTGAGTGAAACCATTGAACCAAGTTTATGTTTAGATTGTTATTCATCATCATATCACCTCTGATCATGTTCCATATGATGTCTCGTGAGTAGTTCGTTTAGTTCTTGAGGACATGGGTGAAGTCTAAATGTTAGTAGTGAACTATGGTTGAGTAATATTCAATGGTATGATATTTAAGTTGTGGTGTTATTCTTCTAGTGGTGTCATGTGAACGTCGACTACATGACACTTCACCATTTATGGGCCTAGGGGAATGCATCTTGTATTCGTTTGCCAATTGCGGGGTTGCCGGAGTGACGAAACCTAAACCCCCGTTGGTATATCGATGCGGGAGGGATCGCAGGATCTAGAGTTTAAGGCTGTGGTTAGATTTATCTTAATTACTTTCTTGTAGTTGCGGATGCTTGCAAGGGGTATAATCACAAGTATGTATTAGTCCTAGGAAGGGCGGTACATTAGCATAGGTTCACCCACACAACACTTATCATAACAATAAAGATTATTTAGCCGTATGTAGCGAAAGCACTAGACTAAAATCCCGTGTGTCCTCGAGAACGTTTGGTCATTATAAGTAAACAAACCGGCTTGTCCTTTGTGCTAAAAAGGATTGGGCCACTCGCTGCAATTGTTACTCTCGCACTTTACTTACTCGTACTTTATTCAACTGTTACATCAAAACCCCCGAATACTTGTCTGTGAGCATTTACAGTGAATCCTTCATCGAAACTGCTTGTCAACACCTTCTGCTCCTCGTTGGGATCGACATTCTTACTTATCGAAAATACTACGATACACCCCCTATACTTGTGGGTCATCAAGACTATTTTTTGGCGCCGTTGCCGGGGAGTGAAGCGCTATTGGTAAGTGGAATTGGTAAGGAAAACCTTTACGTTTGTGCTGATTTTATTTACTGTCTGCTGCTATAAGTCATTATGGAGAGATCTTCTCTTCAATTTTTATTTGGGAAATCTACTACTACTGCAACGGTAGTGGATGAGGCGCCAGGTGAGGAAGTAATACCATATAAAATACCTATGAAAATTATTGAACGTGTTATGGATAACCGCTATGAAGGGGATGGAACTGTCCACCCTGGGGATCATTTATTGTTCTTACATGAATTATGCGGTTTATTCAAGTGTGCAGGTATTGCTATGGATGAAGTGAGGAAGAAACTATTCTCTTTATCGATGTCTGGTAAAGCGGCGCATTGGTATAAATTCTTGGATAATGGGGATTCTCTTGAATGGAATGATATTGTGCCCCGGTTTTATTCAAAGTTCTATCCTCCAAGTGAAATTCACAAGGATCGGAATCGCATATATAATTTTTGGCCTCATGATGGAGAGAGTATTGCCCAAGCTTGGGGGAGATTGAAGTCTTTAATGCTCAAATGCCCCATTCATGAGCTTCCTGGTAATGTTATTATTGATAATTTCTATGCAAGACTTTCTTTTCAAGACAAGACCTTGCTGGATACTTCTTGTTCTCGGATCATTTACACGCAACAAAGAAGAGTTTAAAAGGGACCTTCTTGATCGGATCCAAGAAAATATCGAAGGTTGGGAGAACGACAAGGATAGAGAATCGGTATAATTTATGATTATAAATGCATTGAAGCTTTTATGGATACTCGATAAATTTCGTAATATGAGTGCTACATATGGTCTTGATTCTCAAGTTGCTGCAAATCTTTATAAAGCTTTTGCCTCTCATTATGAATTGCCAAAGAAGAATTTTGATAAGTATCATGAACCGTATAAAGATAAAATTGATTCATCTATTAATAAATGCGTTGTAGTTGAAACTGCTGATCATGTTATTCCCGAAGCTTATATTGAAAAAACTCCTTTCCCTGCTAAAATGAAGGAGTACTGCGTTATAAATAGTGCGGTTCATAAAAGTGAAAAGAAACATGTAGAACTCGAAGAACAAATAAAAGTTGAACCTCGTTGTTGCAATAGTTAAAGATCTTGTGATCTGAAAATGTGGAGGATGGTCATATTATTTTACGTGAAGATGCTTCTAATATTGTTTCACATCCTAATAAACCCAAACAAGCTAGTGTTCCTATGCTATCTGTTAGAATTGGTGATCATTGCTATTATGGATTATGTGATATTGGTGCAAGTATTAGTGCTATTCCTTATGAGCTTTACACGGAGATTATGCACGAAATTGATTCTTGTGAACTTGAAGATATTGATGTGGTTATTCAGCTGGCTAATAGAGAAACTATTTCTCCAATTGGTATTGTTCGAGATGTGGAAGTTTTATGCGGTAAGATTAAATATCCTGCCGACTTTTTGGTACTTGGTTCTGCTTGCTAGTGATTATTGTCCTATTATTTTCGGTAGACCTTTTCTAAATACTTGTGGAGCTATTATAGATTGCAAGAAAGAGAAAATTTTGACTAAATTTGCTGGTGAATCTTATGAGTTTAACTTCTCTAAATTTACCAAAACTCCTTATAAAGCTGATTTGCCTAGTGATGATTTTAAAATGGAGCAAGTGTGCATCTATTGTTCATGTTCCTAATAATCCTTTGCAGCAACATTTGGAGAATAGCGAGAGTGAAGTTTTTAGGAAAGAAAGAGATGAGCTTGAGGAAATTTTTCTTCGCCAACCTATTCTCAAGCATGATTTACCGGTGGAAGATTTGGGTACAACACCGCCACCAAAGGAAGATCCTGTTTTTGAATTAAAGCCTTTGCTCGATAATCTTAAATATGCTCATATTGATGATAAGAAAATATATCCTGTTATTATTAGTTCTAAGCTTTCGGAGATTGAGGAAGAAAGGTTATTGGAAATATTGAAGAAGCACCGAGGAGCTATTGGCTACACTCTTGATGATTTGAAAGGGATTTCTCCTTCTATTTGCCAACATGCTATTAATATGGAAGATGATGCAAAGCTCTGTTGTTGAACATCGGCGTCGTCTAATTCCGAAGATGAAGGAAGTGGTAAGGAATGAGGTATTAAGACTTCTTGAAGCTGGTATTATATATCCTATTGCTGATAGTAGATGGGTTTGTCCTGTGCATTGCGTTCCCAAGAAAGGAGGAATGACTGTTGTGCCTAATGATAATGATGAGCTCATCCCTCAAAGAGTAGTTGTAGGGTATAGAATGTGCATTGATTTTCGAAAAGTTAATAAAGTTACTAAGAAAGATCATTACCCTTTACCATTTATTGATCAAATGCTAGAAAGATTGTCTAAAAATACTCATTTTTGCTTTCTTGATGGTTATTCTGGGTTTTCACAAATTGCTGTTAAAGCTAAAGATCAAGAGAAAACCACTTTTACTTGTCCCTATGTAACTTATGCTTATAGACGCATGCCTTTTGGTTTATGTAATGCTCCTGCTACTTTTCAAAGATGCATGTATGCTATTTTTCATGGTTTTTGTGAGAGTATTGTAGAGGTATTCATGGATGATTTTTCCGTCTATGGGAATTCTTTTGATAGTTGCTTGCGAAACCTTGATAAAGTTTTGCAGAGATGTGAAGAAACTAACCTTGTTCTTAATTGGGAGAAATGCCACTTTATGGTCAATGAAGGAATTGTATTGGGACATAAAATTTCTGAGAGAGGTATTGAAGTTGATAGAGCTAAAGTTGAAGCAATTGAGAAGATGCCCTATCCGAGGGATGTTAAAGGTATTCGTAGTGTTCTTGGTCATGTCTGGGTTTTATAGGAGATTTATTAAAGATTTCTCCAAGATTTCAAAACCTCTTACTAATCTTCTTCAAAAAGATGTACCATTTGTTTTTGATGATGATTGTAAGGAAGCTTTTGAAACTCTAAAGAAAGCCTTAACAACTGCTCCTATAGTTGAACCTCCTGATTGGAACTTACCATTTGAAATTATGTGTGATGCTAGTGATTTTGCTGTAGGCGCTGTTCTTGGACAGCAAGTAGATAAAAAACTGAATGTTATTCATTATGCTACTAAAACTCTTGATGCTGCTCAAAGAAATTATGCTACAACTGAAAAAGAATTATTAGCTGTAGTCTTTGCTTGCGATAAATTTAGATCTTATATTGTTGATTCAAAAGTTACTATTCATACCGATCATGCTTGCAATTAGATACCTTATGACAAAGAAAGATGCTAAGCCGAGGCTTATTAGATGGGTACTTCTTTTGCAAGAATTTGATTTACATATTGTAGATAGGAAAGGTGCTGATAATCCTGTTGCTTGATAATTTGTCTAGATTGGAAAATATTGCTTATGATCCTGTTCTCGTTAATGATAGTTTTCCAAATGAACAATTGGCTGTAATAAAGGTGAGCTCGCGAGACAGTCCTTGGTATGCTGATTATGCTAACTTTATTGTTTCCAAGTACTTGCCTCCAACCTTTTCAGCTCAGCAAAGGAGGAAATTCTTTTATGACTTGAGGCACTATTTCTGGGATGACCCACACTTATATAAAGAAGGAGTGGATGGTATTATGCGAAGATGTGTTCCCGAATATGAACAACAAGAGATATTGAGTAAATGTCATGGTAGTGCTTATGGAGGACATCACGCCGAAGAAAGAACCGCGCAAAAGGTTCTACAATCAGGTTTTTATTGGCCAACTCTCTTCAAAGATGCGAGAAAGTTTATTTTATCTTGTGATGAATGCCAAAGGGTTGGTAATATCTCCAGACGTAATGAAATGCCTATGAATTATACTCTTGTTATTGAACCGTTTGATTGTTGGGGATTTGACTACATGGGACCTTTTCCCTCTTCAGAAGGTAACACTCACATACTTGTTGCTGTTGATTATGTTACTAAATGGGTGGAAGCTATACCTACAAAAAGTGATGATGGTGAGACCTCTTTAAGAATGCTTTTAGATATTATTTTTCCTAGATTTGGAGTGCCTAGATATATTATGACTGATGGAGGTTCTCATTTTATTCATGGAGGTTTTAGAAAAACTCTTGCTAAGTATGGTATTAATCATAGAATTGCTTCCGCTTATCATCCTCAAACTAGTGGTCAAGTAGAATTATCAAATAGAGAGATTAAATCTATTTTGGGAAAGACTCGTTAATAAAACTAGAAAAAATTGGGCTAGTAAATTGAAGGATGCACTATGGGCTTATAGAACTGCTTATAAAAATCCCATGGGAATGTCACCTTATAAAATGGTTTATGGGAAAGCTTGTCATTTACCTTTAGAACTAGAGCACAAAGCTTATTGGGCTGTTAGAGAATTAAATAAAGATCCTAAACTTGCCTAGGTGATAAGAGGTTGTTGCAATTAAGTTCTCTAGATGAATGGAGAAGTGAAGCTTATGAAAATGCTAAAATCTTTAAAGAGAAAGTTAAAAAATGGCATGATAGAAGGATTATCAAAAGAGAATTTAATGTTGGGGACAAAGTCCTATTGTATCGGTCGCGTCTCAGATTCTTTGCAGGGAAATTACTCTCGAAATGGGAAGGACCATATGTTGTCGAGGAGGTGTATCGTTCAGGAGCAATTAAAATTAGCTCTCTCCAAGGCAATGCCACGCAAGTGGTGAATGGACAAAGACTCAAGCATTATATCTCAGGTGATTCCTATAATGTTGATGTTGATATTATTCAAGTGGAAACACCGGATGTCGTGGTATCGTCACGGCATATGCCATAGGGTGGCTAATCGAAGGGGCTCCTGAGAGATCTCACGGCGGTATCCGGAAGCGGGTTTGGGCACGAGCGACACGGCGACGTACCCAGGTTCGAGGCCCTCCGGTGGAGGTAAAACCTCTACTCCTGCTATGAGTGTATATGGTAATCACACGAGTACAATGGTGCTCCTAGAGCTGTATCCGGCTGGCCACGAGAGGCTAAGGGAGACGATGGTCTCTCTCACGAGGCAGCGCTGTAGGTAGGTGAAAGCAATAAGTGTTCGATCGTCCCCTGCACGAGAGGGGTAGTGCGGCTTATATAGGCACCGGCACTTTACATATAAGACCCTATAGTCTACCGGCCGGCTTGGCCGGCTTCGGCTTCCGCTCCTTCCCGAGGCGGTGACGTCAGGAGCCGTTGAGGCGTCGTGGCCTGTCCCATCCGGCTGCTCAGGTCAGCGGTATGGAGAGGAAGTGTCTCTGTCGCCGTCAGCCACTGTAGCCTGTACGGCGCGTCGTAAGCCATGATGGCCTGTCCGGCGCGTGGCACTATTGCTCCACAGTGCCCCGTGCTTTACGGAAGATGAAGTCAGCGTGGACTTTGGGAACCCGGATCACCAACCCGGTTCCTTCCTGTGCAAGACTCGCCAGCCTCGAGTCGGTCTGAGGTTCGGACCCCCAGTCGGATATGGCTTGTAGAAGCCGGCCCAACTACAGCATTGGCGGCCGTAGCTAAGCCGACTAGGACCTAGGGCCAGCCGGCTTCCGGACCAGCCGGCCACGGCGCCAGCCGGCTGCTCCTCGGCCGGCCTTTGCCGCGAGCCGGCCGGTGGCCAGCCGGCTGCTCCGCGTCCATTGCCCTACCCGGGGTCTTCCCCCGACATTAGCCCCCGAAGCTGGCAAGGTCCTGCGTTTAGAAGGACCTAGGCAGGTTTTCCTGGCTTCATGAATATATTTGACGGCACTGGGAGGGGCCGACTGAGGATTTCCTTTTAGCCGGCTGCGCCCTCATCCGGCTCGTTCTTGCCGGCTGCTTCTAGCCGGCCGCTTTTTACACTTGTATAGTTTTTGCTTTCTTGCAAGATTTGATGGCGCCTCCGCCTTGCTGAAGAGTTTTAGTTCGAGTGGAACTTTTCGTCCGGCTCCGGCTTGCTGCGCGCCGGAGTCTCCGCCGCCTCGGGTCCTGCGCCCGACTTGACTGGTCTGACGCCTGGCCTGGCCGTCGGTTCGTCTGGTCACATCAATGTCCCTCCGGATCCGGTGCGGTCGTGGGCGACGTGGTGCGGCCGTTTCTGATAACCGTAGCGATCGTGGGGGGAGTTACTGCGCAGGAAATCCGGAGGCGTGGCCCACGATCGCCACGTGGAGGCCAACTTGCCCGCCGCGGTCGGCTATAAATGTCGCGGGGGAGGGTACCGAGGCGGCACTTGCTCTCTTCTTCTTCCTCGCGCCCCTGCCTCCGTCGCTCTCCGCGCGCCCAAGCTCTTCGCTGCTCCGGCGAGCGTCCTCCGCTGGCGAACTCCGGCGACCGAAACTCCACCGTTCCGCCGCCGCCGCGCCATCAATCCGGCGCCACGGGGCCGCGCGTCTCGACGGAGCGTCCGCAGCCGCTGCTGTCGCCGCCGCGGTCGCAAGGTTCCTCCTCGCCGTTCCACCTTTCGTGGTCGTCTTCTTCTTCTTCGGCCTCGTCAATGGCGTCCCCCAGCGGATCTTGGAGGGGCTCCTACATGCGGGAGGACGACATCGAGCGCCTGGTGCGCCTCCGGCGGATCCCGCGGGGGGTGATCACGCGGGAGCCTGGCAAGGAGACGGAGCCCAAGCCGGAGCCCGGCGAGCGCGTCGTTTTCGGCGCGCATCTCGACCGCGGGCTGGGCCTGCCGGCTTCAACCTTCTTCCGGCGGTTCCTCGACCATTTCGGCCTTCAGCCGCACCACCTGCCGGCCAACGCGTGCGTCCTCCTGAGCTGCTACGTCGCGTTCATGGAGGCTTACGCTGGCCTGTGGCCCGACATCGACTTCTGGAGCCGGCTCTTCTACTTGAAGGCCCAAACCAATGACGGCCACCTGCGGGCCTGTGGCGCCGCCTCGATCTACACCCGGCCCGGTACGCCTTTCCCCAAAATCCCCACCGTCGACTCGGTGAAGAATTGGCGGATGTCATTCTTCTACGTGCGCAACGACGGGCGCTCGTCGACCGGATCAATTTGCCGGAGTTCAACCCGGCTCCTCCAGTCGGCCGGATCAGCCGGAGCCACAACGCTCGCTCGACGGATCCGGACGCCGAGGTGAACCTGCTGTGGGATTTCCTGGCGACAGCCACTAAAGGCGGGCTGACTGCCGAGGATCTCCTCTGCACCATCGCCGAGCGCCGCGTGCTGCCGCTCCAGATGCGCTCCCACAAGATTGGGCACATGTCCGGCCGGTTCGACCCGAACCGGACGTCCAAGCGCCGCTCAACAAGGCCCAGGTGGCCAGCCGGGTGAACCATATCACCAAGGCGAACATGACGGAGAGCTGGAGCTACGGGCTGGCGCCTCGCGACAGGGAGCATCCGCCGGCGCGGGTAAGTCTCATGTCTCTGCCATTTTCCGGCTTGCGGCTGCGAGGCCGACTTCCTTTTTTTCTTCTGCCGACTTCTGGCTTGTCATATGTTCATGTTTTTTCCGTCTTTCTAGCTTTTTGAGCGCCAGAACGCCGAAGACGGCGACCTGGCGACGAAGAGGTGGACGCCGGATCTCGTCGATCCGGCGGACCAAGCCGGCTGGCATGCCGGCGACGACGACCTGCCGCAGGCGCCTGATCTAGGCGGCCAGGGGGAGCACAACCCGCCCCCTTCTCCAGAGCAGCAGGAGGAGGAGGTGGAGCCGGCGACGTCTGGCACGGGGCCCATAGCTGCCGTGCCTCTGCGTGCGAGGCCGCCAAGCACCACGGCTACTTCGGCGCCCAAGGGCACGAAGCGAGCCGGCTCCACCGCCGCCTTGGAGGCGAAGGCGAAGAAACGGCGCCGGGCGCGGCCGAAGATGGTCCCGGAGAAGGCCGGGTGAGTTCTTTCTCTCTTTTTCTTGTTTGATTCCTTTTCTTTCCTTACTTTTGTGCTTACTATCTCTCTGTTTATCCGGCTAGGGCCCCTATCAAGTTTGCCCGGGCGGCGGCTCCCGGCAGGCTCCGCGCGTTGTGTCGCCGCTTCCCCGCCGGCGAGAGGGAGCGGACGCCGCAGCCTTCCTCGCGCGCATCTACACCGCCGCCGCCTGCCGCGAGCGCGCCTTCCTTCGCCGTGCCGCCGGCCTCGGCGCCTGATCGCGGCACGCGGGCTGAGCCGGCTCGCCAGGCGACGCTGGACGACATGTTCCCAGGCCGGACTCGTCCTCTTGGCCCAGCTGCTGGGGCTGGTCTGGGAATGCCGCCATCGACCGGAACCGGAGCCGGCAGCTCCACATCGCCTGCGACCGGAACCGGAGCCGGGAGGGCTGCGCCGCCCACGATCGGAGCCGGAGCCAGGCCGAGCGTGGTGGTGCTGGACGAAAGTCCGGAGGAGGCACCCCAGGCGCCGGAGGCGACTGGGCCGGCTGGGCCATCTGCTGCGCCCGGAGCGATGCCGCCACCGCAGCCGGCGACGGAGGAGCCGGCTCGACGGGAGCCGGCAAGCGACGAACCGGTGCGCACGGAGGGCGCCGACTCGCGCGCGCGCGGTGAGGATGGGGACTCCAACGGCGTCACCGCAAGGCCGCACGTGGCCAAGGGCGCACTTCTTCTTCGAGGTGCCGTCCGCCTCCGACTCCGGCCTCGGCTCGGCTGCCACCATGGAGCGGGCGTGGCTCCGCGCCGACTCCTACGAGGTGACCAGCCGGGAGGGGAATCCCGGCCAAGCGTCGGTGGAGATGTTCTTCTCCGGCCTGCAGGCCAACCTCAAGGCCATGGCAACCGGGGCCGCGGCTGACGTCGCCAAGGTGGAGGAAGCCAGCAAGGTAAGCTTCGACTGTTTTTGATCTGAATATTATCCTGGTAGCCCTCCGAGGCATGGGCCGGCTGCTTGGAGCCGGCACGTGTTTCGCTTGATTGACTAACTTTCCCCTTTTTCCTTAGGCTGTGGCGGATCGGCGCACCGCTCTGTACAACCGCGCCGTGACCCACTACCACAAGGCCAAGCTGGATCGGGCCGACTTGGCTCGCGAGCTGGAAGCCGCCAAGGGTGAGCTTTATGCTTCTTTCGACTTGATATCTTGTTTTCTTTCTAATCTTGGTTGGCTGACATTTCTTTCTGGCCGACTTGTAGTTGAAGCCGCCAAGGTCCCACAGCTGGAGTCGGATCTCCGAGCCGCTCGCGACCAATGCGCCGTGAGCGAGGAGGCGGGCCGCTCCGCCGCCCGCAAGGTTAAACTGGCTGATCAGGAGCTGACGCGGCTGCGCCAGCTGGAGCAGAACCACCTCAAGGAACTTGCTGCCCTCAAGAAGGACGGGGAGGAGAAGCTGGCGGAGCTGAGCAGGCGGCTGGACGAGGTGGAGCGGCAACGACTTGCGCTTCAGGAGGAAGTCTCCACCAAGTCCACGGAGCTGACTGCCACCGCCAAGCGCTGGACGGAGGGGATTGGCGCGCTTGATCGCGGCTTGTCGGGTGAGTGCCTCTGTGTTTCCTTCCCATTGCCGGCTTTCGGCTGTCGGCTGCCAGCTTGGTTGGTAGCCGGCAGCTGAAACTTATCTTCTTTCGCTATCTCCATCTTCGGGCTGGGGGCAGTCGGTTCGTGCCGGCTGCCGCCAGGCTTACTTTAGGACTTCGAAAATTTGCATTTTTCAGCTTATTTCGGCTTGCTTAGTCTTGCTTGTTTCTGACATGCTTCTTCCCGCAGCGGCCTTCCCAGAGACGCAGGATGCGGCCTTGGCAGCCGTTGGCGTTGAGCGCGAGTCTCGGAGGCAGGCGACTGGCGAGGGCAGCTCGGAGTATTTCTCCATGGAGGATCATCTGGCGTCCATGAGTGCCCGCATCGAGCCCATCACCAAGCTAGGTTGGGAGCTTCGGAAGGCGGCCGAAGAACTGGTGCCCATGCTGTGGCCTGAAGAGGCGGCGCCGCGAGATATCTCTGGCCTCGTCGCTGCGATGGAACGGGCACCGGATCGTTTCCTCGACTGGAAGGAGTCGGCCACGCGCGCCGGTGCCGACATGGCGCTGTCCTTCGTCCTCTCTTGGTACAACGAGGTGGATCTGGGGCAGCTTGAGTTCCGGCGAGCCGAGCGTGGAGGACAAGCTCCCGGCCGATCTCAAGGCCGCCCGCCTTGCTCGAGCCAGCGCCATCGCCGAGTTCGTCGACAAGGCCCTCTTCGTCGCGGACCCGAACCCTCCTCTGTCCGATGGAGAGTACATGGACGATGAGGAGGCGGAGGACGTGCTTGAGGATGACCCGGCCGCCGGCTCCACTGATGCTCCTCCAGCTGGCGCTTAGTTTACCTGTCTTTTGATTGTTGCTTTTGCCAAGACAATTTGTTAAATCCCCGGGATGCCGGGTGCATATGTAAGAAAATATAATTATCCTTTTATTAAGGCACACTTTAATGTGTTTGTTAATCATTTGTGTGCCGGCTTGCTTTCTTTCGACTTGTTCGCTTTTTCCTATCCGCCCCACTCTTTGGCTGTGCTCTTGCCGGTCGTACGTCCGACTTGCGATCCGTCGCCGGATCAAGAGCGGGCCGCTGAGGGAGGCCGACAGTATTTCCAGTCGAACGAGCTGAATTCGGCAATCCGACACTTTATGAAAGTTTGCAAGTCAACTCGCTTTTACTCTTTCCCTTAGTCGTTTTTCGCGTGCCGGCTCCCTAGGCCTTACTCCCGCCAGCCGGACAGCCGGGTTGCGGTCTGTAGCTGGATCGGAAGCCGGCTGTCGGAAACCGGATCACGTTACTGAGCCGACCGCGTGAGAGGGTTCAAGCCAATTGGCGAAACGAGGTAAAGTACGCGAAAAACTTGTCGGGAACGGCGCTCTTGGCGCGTGCTTTTCATAGCTTACAAAAGGGATACAAGGGATACATACATTCCTGCTCTCATGTGTAAAATGGGCGGAGTAACCCGACATTCCGGGGACGTTTAGTCTCCTCGTCAGCCTTGTCCGGCTTGTTTTTCTTAGCCTCTTGGGCATCTATGAGATAGTAGGAATCATTGCCTACCGCCTTGCTCACGATGAAGGGACCCTCCCATGGGGATGCTAGTTTATGCTGTCCGGCTGTCCGCTGGATCAGCCGGAGCACTAGGTCTCCTTCTCGGAATACTAAGGTCTTGACCTTCCGGCTGTGGTAGCGACGGAGGCTTTGCTGATATATGGTTGACCTGGATTCGGCCATCAGCCGGACCTCTTCAACCAGGTCGACTCCATCTTCGCGAGCTTCTTTGGCTTCAGCTTCTGTGTAGAGCTTGATTCTTGGCGCGTCGTGCTCGATATCAGTCGGCAGGACGGCTTCGGCCCCGTATACGAGGAAGAAGGGCGTGAACCCGACTGAGCGGTTTGGCGTCGTGCGCAGGCTCCACAGCACACTGGGCAGCTCTTCAATCCAGCAGCCTGCTGAGCGCTCAAGCGGCTCCACCAGCCTGGGCCGGATGCCGGCTAGGATCAAGCCGTTGGCTTTCTCCACTTGGCCGTTGGTCTCCGGGTGCGCCACGGACGATAGGTCCATCCGGATCCCCATTTCTCCGCAGTAGCGTTTGAAGATGCCTTCGGCGAAGTTGCTGCCGTTGTCGGTGATGATGCTATGCGGGTAGCCATATCTCACGATTATTTCTTTGAGGAATGTGACGGCCGTGGAGCCGTCCAGCTTCTTGATTGGCTTGGCTTCGATCCACTTGGTGAACTTGTCAATCATCACCAAGAGATGAGTCATGCCGCCTCGGGCTGTTTTGAATGGGCCCACCATATCCAAGCCCCATACGGCAAATGGCCAGGTAATGGGGATGGTTTTCAAGGCGGAAGCCGGCGTGTTCCTTTGCTTGGCGAAGCGTTGGCAGCCGTTACACTTCTTCACCAGTTCTTCTGCGTCTCTGAGCGCAGTCGGCCAGTAAAAACCGTGCCGGAAGGCTTTGGCCACTATGGCTCGGGAGGAGGCGTGATGGCCGCACTCGCCCTGATGGATTTCCCGTAGGAGTTCAATCCCTTCAGCCGGCTCGACGCACCGCTGGAACACCCCACTTACGCTGCGTTTGTACAGCTCGTGGTTGATGATTGTATAGGCCTTGGCCCTTCTCTCAATCTGCCTGGCCTGGACTCGGTCATCAGGCAGCACACCGTCGGTGAGGTAGGAGAGGAATTCTTGTGCCCATGAAGGTACGCATCTTATCTCGAATACGCTGACCAACAGGGTCTCCCGCGTGGGAGCTTCCGGCTTCGACTGCATGGTCGCCGGGTTTGGCTTGATAGCCGGCGGGTTCGGCTTGCTAGCCCCCGAGTGTGGCGATGAAGCCCCCGGGTTGGACTGAGAAGTCCCCGGGTTCGGCATGGTAGCCGGCGGGTTCGGCTTGTTAGCCCCCGACTTGGGCGATGAAGCCCCCGGGTTTGGCTGAGCAGCCCCCGGGTCAGCCGGCACGAATATTGAATCCGAATCCGGTGACGGTATGATGGACGGCTTCTTGATAACCGCCAAGGCGATACCCGGTGGAATGGCTTGCCGGGTTGAGCCAATCTTGGACAAGGCGTCAGCCGCCTCATTGTTTGCTCGTGGCACATGGTGGAACTCGCAGCCGTCGAAGAAGCCGGATAACTGCTGGACATGGAAGCGGTATGAGGCCATGTTGGCGTCCTTCGCGTCCCAGTCGCCAGATGCTTGTTGTATAACCAAGTCGGAGTCGCCGAAACAAAGTATGCGACGCACTCCAATCTCCTTGGCCAGCTTCAACCCATGTATGAGCGCTTCATACTCCGCCACATTGTTGGATGCGGCGAAGTGGATCTGCAGGACGTAGTCCAGCCGGTCTCCCTTGGGAGAGGTGATGACGATGCCGGCTCCCAGGCCGTTGCGCATCTTCGAGCCGTCGAAGTGCATCTTCCAATGTGTGGAATCCGGCACAGGCGGCAGGTACTGCATCTCAGCCCAGTCGACGAAGAAGTCCGCGAGGACCTGCGACTTGATGGCTGTGCGTGGCTCGTAGAGGATGGTGTGGGCGGCTAGCTCCAGGGCCCACTTGGCAACTCGGCCGTTGGCATCCTTGCTGCCGATGATTTCTGCCAGAGGTGCTGTGGCAACCACCCGGATAGGATGTTCTTGGAAGTAATGCTTGAGCTTCTTGGCTGCCATGTAGACACCGTAGGTGACCTTCCGGTAGTGGGGGTAGTTCTCGCTCGACCGGGAGAGCACTTCGCTGAGGTAGTAGGCCGGGCGCTGGACCAGCTGCTCTCTGTTTTCGGCTTCTTTGCGCTCCACCACCAGGACAACGCTAACCACTCGGTTGGTGGCTGCGATGTACAACAGCATCGGCTCCATTGAACCCGGCGTTGCGAGGATTGGCGCGGTTGAGAGCACGCGCTTTAAGTCACGGAAGGCTTCATCCGCCTGCGGTGACCAGACGAACTTGTCCGCCTTCCTCATCAAGCGATACGAGGGCGGTGCCTTCTCCCCCAGCCCGGGCTGACGAAGCGGCTCAAGGAAGCCAGACAGCCAGCGAACTTCTGGACGTCCTTGAGGCACTGCGGCAGCTCCATCTTCTCAATGGCACTGATCTTCTCTGGGTTGGCTTCGATTCCTCGCTGAGAGACGAGGTAGCCATAGGCATAATCAATTTTATTAGTTGTAGTGGGAGCAAATTCAACAAAGTAGCTATCATTATTATTCTCATCAAGTGTAGGAGGCATAGTATAATCACAACAAAATTTACTCTCCATAGTAGGTGGCACCAAAAGACCACTATCATTATAATCATCATAAATAGGAGGTAAAGAATCATCAAAGTAAATTTCCTCCTCAATTCTTGGGGGACTAAAAATATCATGCTCATCAAAGCCAGCTTCCCCAAGCTTAGAATTTTCCATATCATTAGCAACAATGGTGCTCAAAGCGTTCATACTAATATCATTGCTACTAGCATGAAAATAAGATTCCATAGGTTTTTTAATTTTCGCATTAAACCATTCATGTCTTGACTCAGGAAATAGAATAAAAAGCTCACAGATGTTTTCCATTATGCCTTACTAGTGTAAACAAGAAACAAAAGGTTGCAATTGCAGGATCTAAAGGAAATAGCTTCGAGTACTTACAATGGCGGAAAATAGCTTGGTAGCCGAGGTCCGGAGTGTGAGTACCTTTTACCTTTCCTCCCCGGCAACGGCGCCAGAAAATACTTGATACTGTCCAGGACTGGCGCGTGGTTGACGAGGGAGGAAAGCTTGTTCCTTCAGGTCCCCGGCAACGGCGCCAGAAAATAGCTTGATGTCTACGTTACCCCTCCTTTCCTGTAGACAGTGTTGGGCCTCCAAGAGCAGAGGTTTGTAGAATAGCAGCAAGTTTTCCCTTAAGTGGATCACCCAAGGTTTATCGAACTCAGTGGAGGAAGAGGTCAAAAATATCCCTCTCATGCAACCCCGCAACCACAAAGCAAGAAGTCTCTTGTGTCCCCAACACACCAAATAGGTGCACTAGTTCGGCGAAGAGATAGTGAAATACAGGTGGTATGAATATATATGAGCAGTAGCAACGGTGCCGTGAAAATAGCTTGCTCGGCGTGTAGTTGATGGTGGTAGTATTGCAGCGAGTAGTAACGCAAGTAAAACAAGAAACAAGCAACAAGAACGCAGCAGTATTTAGGAACAAGGCCTAGGGATTACACTTTCACTAGTGGACACTCTCAACATTGATCACATAACAGAATAGATAAATGCATACTCTACACTCTTGTTGGATGATGAACACATTGCGTAGGATTACATGAACCCTCAATGCCGGAGTTAACAAGCTCCACAATAATGCTCATATTTTAGTAACCTTTAGTGTAAGATAGATCAAAAGACTAAACCAAGTACTAGCATAGCATGCACACCGTCACCTTCATGCATATGTAGGAGGAATAGATCACATCAATATTATCATAGCAATAGTTAACTTCGCAATCTACAAGAGATCATGATCATAGCATAAACCAAGTACTAACACGGTGCACACATTGTCACCTTTACACACGTGCAGGAGGAATAGAACTACTTTAATAACTTTGCTAGAGTAGCACATAGATAGTAGTGATACAAAACTCATATGAATCTCAATCATGTAAAGCAGCTCATGAGATCATTGTATTGAAGTACATAGGAGAGAGATTAACCACATAGCTACCGGTACAGCCCCGAGCCTCGATGGAGAACTACTCCCTCCTCATGGGAGCTGCAGCGGTGATGAAGATGGCGGTGGAGATGGCAGCGGTGTCGATGGAGAAGCCTTCCGGGGGCACTTCCCCGCTCCGGCAGGGTGCCAGAACAGAGACTCCTGTCCCCCAGATCTTGGCCTCGCGATGGCGGCGGCTCTGGAAGGTTTCTGTGGTTTTCGCCGAACGTATCAGGGTTTTCGCGACGGAGGCTTTAAATAGGCGAAGAGGCGGCGCCAGAGGGTCGAAGGGGTGCCCACACCATAGGGTGGCGCCCCCCCTGGCCGCGCCGGCCTAGGGTTTGGTGGGCCTGTGCCCCCTCCCTGGTGGCTCTCGGGTGTTCTGGATGCTTCCGGGCAAAATAGGAACCTGGGCGTTGATTTCGTCCGATTCCGAGAATATTTCGTTACTAGGATTTCTGAAACCAAAAACAGCATAAAACAACGAATCGGCACTTCGGCATCTTGTTAATAGGTTAGTTCCAGAAAATGCACGAATATGACATAAAGTGTGCATAAAACATGTAGATAACATCAATAATGTGGCATGAAACATAAGAAATTATCGATACGTCGGAGACATATCAAGCTCATCCTTTTATCTATCGGGATGGAATCTCCCCTTTTCAACATCCCTTGCTGCTCTTCTAAAGGATCCATGGGATGTGGATTTTCCTTATGTTTTACTGTATATGTACACTTCCCTTCTGAGTCCAACGTGCGCCCATGCGCGTAAAACCAATCTCTTGCCCGCTCGTTCCATTTAAATATCTCTAGAATGATATGTCCTCCATTTTCTTCTACTTAGGTTTGCCAGCCTTGTAGCCTCCGTGCCCCAAAATATGGAAATACTTCTTATTAGAAGCATTTTTCTTATTGGTTACCGACCTTTTCTTTGCTACCTCCAATGTCTTGTACATCACAAATGCGTCCCACTGGTCTCTTATCTTCTCAAAGAGTTTAGTGAACACCGGAGTCTTTTCTTTCTGGACAAAATACTTGTCCAATATTTTCTTCTAGTTGTTGAACTGTGTTGCCATCTTCGAAAGAGCACACTTCTTGAATTTTCGATATACGATATTCAGCTCAAGATCCTCCTCACCTGGCTTGTCATTAGGATCCTCCTCATCTGGCGCCGGTAGGGTAAAATTTACCATGAGCATCCTAAATATCGTATCTTTGGAGCTCTTGTCGACATAACTAACTCCTCCTGTCTTTGTCTTCTTCCATTCTTGAATGGTGATCGAGATGTTGTCCCTAACAAGAACTCCACATTGACTTACAAACTTTTTTGTGTGAGACGTGGGAGCAATCGGTTCGCCATCTTCACCGATTTCTTCAATCATATACCTTTCATGATATTCCAACCTTTTGGTTGCACCCCGTTTACTTGGAGAAGATTTTCTTGATCGGGAGGTCTAAAAGAAGAAACATCGTTAATATATGTATATGCACAAATCAGGAGGCTGAATTAATTAATATATGTACACCTCGCCGTCGGCTTCTCCCTCATCGGAGCCGTTGCCTTCTCCCTCATCGGAGCCATCTATTTGTTCTTGCTCATCTCCCTCACCGGAGCCATCCCCTCGGTTTTGCTCATCTCCGTCACCGGATGGATTCACATACAGTGATTTATCATCTCCATTGCGGATAATGTCCTTGAGCATGTTTTCCTTTACTACGTATCTACCATGTTTCTCATAGTTTTTTTGCAAAGACTTACAATTTATTGTAATGCTATAAACACGACAAAACAGTAATTAAGGATAATACTTAAAACAGAGATTGGAGTTACATATATAGCTATTAATTAATGATAACGCTAAAAACAAAGATTGGAGTTACATATATAGCTTGGGTCCATTTTTTATTTAACCCTAATACATCAGAAGACTCCCATGCATGAACCTCTCAACGTCGACCGGATGCTAAGTCGCGGGTGGTGGACAACCAAAGATAAGGAACCCTGACAGGATCATAGCTCACATGAGATCCCTGAAGAAACACCCAGGTGTTGGAATACATCATGTCCAAGACATACATGTAACGACGGATGTGCTCCTCGTCGACCGGGTGCTAAGTCGCGGGCGGTGGACAACCAAAGATAAGGAACCCTCACAGGATCATAGCTCACATGAGATCCCTGAAGAAACACCCAGGTGTTGGAATACATCCTATCCAAGACATACATGTAACGACGGATGTGCTCCTCCTCCTCTCTGATACGGCGATGTACCACCTCCTCGGGGGCCGGCTCCCTCTACACCGCTCATGGCCCACGCGATCGCCACCAAAGAAGATCCGGGTCAACGACGGGACCCGGATTCCTCACCAAGCTGCGCGCCCCAGAAGGTAACACATCCCACTGCTAGCCCAGCGGAGCCCACTCCTAGACATTGTCGGTCCTCTCATCCAAAAGGTGCCCATAGCCCCAGTCCAAGTCGACAACATGGGTTGGGCGACATCGTAACTATGAAAACTGAATCATAAGATTAACTATACCTATAACAAGTAAATAAAAACTTAACCTAAATTATAACTATATACCTAAATTACATCTATACCTATAACAACTACCAATTATAACTATATACCTAAATTACAACAACAACTAAATAAAAATTACAACTAAATACCTAAAAAACATAACTATGGAAATTGAATCATAAAATTAACTAATAAAATTATAACTATTCCTATAACAACTAAATAAAAAATTACCTATAAACTAAATTATAACTATATACCTAAATTACAACTATACCTATACAACTAAAAATTATAACTATATACCTAAATTACACAACAACTAAATAAAAACTGCAACAACTAATAAAATTAAAACAACTAAAATAATTATAACTATAAATAAATAAAATTACAACAACTAATAAAATTACAAATAAAAATTATAACTATAACTAAATAAAATTACAACAACTAATAAAATTACAATAACTATAGCTAAATAAAAAATAAAACAAAAACAACTAAAAAAATTAAGAAAAAAACAAGATTTTCCCTCACCTCTAGCTGGCTAGGCTGAGGGAGGAGGAGGAGGCCGGCTTGTATGGACCATGGCGTGTGGCGAGCAGGAGGAGGCCCGCGTGCTGACCAGCGGCGGGCCGGTAGGCGGCGTGGGAGGAGGCGGTGTGGGCGGAGGCGCGTGGCAGGGCTGGCGGCGTGGACGGAATTGTCGCGGGAAGAGGCGACGCAGGCCGGTGGTGCAGCCGGCGCACAAGAGTTGGGCATCCTGATGACATCCGGGCAGTTCCTCGCGCGAGTCCTTAGTAGTTTTCAGAGTGGTGATTTGGGGAAGAAGGAAGAGGGCCGCATGAATATAAAGGACACGCCTTTAGCACCGGTTCGTGGCACGAACCTATGCTAAAGACCCTTTTGCACCGGTTGGTTGATCCAACTGGTGCTAAAGCTCAGAGCTTTAGCACCGGTTGGAGCCACCAAACGGTGCAAAAGGCCTTTTTTGCCTACACGCCAGGAGCGCGCCATGGGCCACCCTTTAGCACCGGTTTGGGCCACACAACTAAAATTAAATTTGCCATGTTTCCGCCTTAATACATTTTGAAGCTATACCTATAACTAATAAATAACTACAAATTATCTGTATTTCTAACAACTAAATAAAACAACACAACTAATAAAATTATAACTATAACTAATAAACAATTATAAATTATAACTAACAAAATACTATAAATTATAACTATAACTAATGTGCCCATATTGTGCTTCCGAAACCGGGGTGTTTTATGAAGTAGCCACCAAATTAAAGTTTCACATTGGTACCAACCCATTTTCAAAAATACTAGACTACCTAAGATTGACAATTTCCCAGCCGGTGTATCTGGAACCTTTCCGTCCACCCCTCATGAAAAAGACAAATTCCTGCCTAATCGGTAGGAGGCCGACCAGATTTGAATTACATGTACATGATACAATGCTCAAGCTTTATTGTAAAAACCATTTTAGGTTCACAACATGCAATTTCATCAAAGATCCAATGCAAGTTTAGCGAGGCTCAGCCCCGAGCTAAGAATCTTCATGCCTGCCGTTTTGAATATGGTTTGAACGGGCATAACAAATTAAAAAATGATCTAAATAATGTGAAACCTTCGCGTGGTGTCATATTATGTATCATATGTGCAAGGAAAATATTAAACTTGGAAAATTGCAAACATCACCAAAATTTCTTCACAAAGTGAACTATCACGTTTGAGGTTTCATGGCATTTAGGCCAAACGACCAGTGTTATGGATACAATTACGGCATAGTTTGTGATAATGTTTCCACATTGTGCACACATGTGTATCTTGGGATGTTTCACGATGTTGCGGGAGGAAGTTTTCCTTTTCATCGCACGAAAAAACCATTTTCCATTTTGGAGGTACCGAAAACGGGGTGTTTTGTGAAGCAACCACCAAATTAAAGTTTCACATTAGTACCAACCCATTTTTCAAAAATAGTAGAGAACCTAAGATGGACAATGTCCCAACCGGTATATCTGGAACCTTTCCGTCCACCACTCATGAAAAAAGATAAATTCTCACCGAATCGATAGGAGGCGGACCAGATTTAAACTACTGGTATATGATATAATGCTTAAGATTTTTTTGTAAAAATCATTAATAGGTTCACAACATGCTATTTCATCAGAGATCCAATGCAAGTTTAGCGAGTCTCAGCCACGGTCTAAAAAATTTTATGCCCGTCGTTTTTAATACAGTTTAAAACTGGCATAAAAAATTGAAAAACGATCCAAACAATGTGAAAACCTTTGTGTGGTGTCATATTATGTATCATAGTTGCAAAAAAATATTAAATTTGGAAAATTGAAAACATCACAAAAAATGCCATTTTGCATATTGTACTTTCTGCTAGAGTTTTATTTGAGAAGATTTTGTTGTAGTCATGGGTCAATGCTTTTTCATGCACCCGAACCCCTAAAGTTACGGTTCGGCAAAGAATCGTACGAATGCAGATAGAGCTAAACTATATACCTCATACTTGCCAACAGGTAGAACACGATGCAATTTATCAAGGAAACCAATGGATAGCCGATAAACAAAATTCCATAGAAGATTACACCTAATAAAATATTTATATATTTATAATTTCTTGGGCATGTAAATACCTCTAAACTATAAGCTTTCGGTACCATTAATTGTGTTTTGTCTCTAGCTGTTTGCATGGGTTCAGTTTTTGACTGTCAACACCCGGATTTTTAAGTCCAAATACCTATTATACCATGCATCGCAATCCCAGGAATATTGTTTTTGCGAGACATAATAGTTGATATCATAAAGTCATCATTCATTACAAACCATAGTCTTCTTACAACAACGGATCACATGATCCACACTTACAATAATAGTTGATCTAATGATCAACAACACAACACATAGCGGAAGTGAAGTAGTAGTAGTCCATCTAATCCACAGGCAACGCTTGACGTTAGGAGATGATCCTAATTATCGTAGACGTCCTGCTGTCCATCGTCCTGATACTGCTGCTCCTCTTCATAGTCTGGCCATTGGAATAGCCAGGGACACAGCCATGAGTACTTTAAAGTACTCGCAAACTAATACTAATGTAAGTACTATCAATTTTATTAAGGGGTGCTAAGCTAGAGGTTCATTTGCATAAAGCCAATTCTTCATAAGCAAGTTTTAAAAGAAAGACTCCTCATTTACCTAAGTTAACTCAAGTGGGAACATTAGTGTCATTCCCACAACCATGTTGTTTTCAAGTCAAATCACCATTCACTTCACCATTGATTTTTAGAAACATCTGACAACGGAACAGTATGGCCTTTCCAATCGTCCGGAACCGTGGACACGACTATTCGAATAGTTTTACACTCTGCAGAGGTTGCACACTTGTGCCACAACTTTTGATTACATCCGTCAGGGATAACCCTGAATAATCATAACTCAGTATGTGGATCATCAACCCTAACCTTTCACTTATAGACTCTACTATAGGCACTTCTCCCCATGAGTTTGGCCTCCCGGTGATCGCCAACTGTTATCCCGGGAACTGCACAGGGCTTGGGTCGTACATTCACCTCATTTCACGTCATTTCACTTTCAACGGAGGCAGCCTCGGCATAACCTCTATGACGCTTGTTTAGAGGGAACCCATACTAAAGTGCACAAGTTTCTAGTTAAGCCTTACCCATAATCAGGTATTGTGGGGGTACTCAAAATTGGAAAAGTATCGCATTCAAACCCAATCATCAGTTTTTGTAAAAGTCACCAAGTCATTCATGGCATACTCAACTTCAAAATCTTTCAATAGAATGACTCCTCATTCCAAGGTTTTCAAAGTCATTGGTTTTCACATGTTCCCATCTAGAGTAGTCATTTGTAGTTTAGCACTAGCAACTAGTCATGAGGGGTGCTAATCTATCTTGTATTTCTCTAGGCTACTTTTGATGTTCTTGTAACATTCTAAACTTATACCAAAGTTAACTATAAAGTAAGTTTTGATAAAATAAAGTAAAAGCTTGCAAGAGTAAAACTTGGTAATTGGATCCTTAAGTAGAGATAGAAATGTAATGGTGCCTTGCTCCATTAGAGCTTTGCACTTGGGAACTTTGCAAGAGTGTTAGCTTGCCTTGAGTGGTGTAATGATCAAAGTGTTCTTCTTCCTCCTCGTAGACCTCCTCCTCCTGGTATTCCTCGGTACTAGCGTCTATACACGGATACGAGGTATACAATCACCAAACAATTTTTAAGGGCTAGACTAATCACACAAATGCTTCACACCACTTATTCTAGCAACACACATTAATCCCAAGGGGGGGTTGAATTGTGTTTTAAGAAACTTGTAAGAGAAAATAATTTCCTCTCATTATATCTTGTTAAGATTTAATTTCCTCAAATAACAAAATGTGAATACATGTTGACCAAGGTCAACACTTCATAATGGTCATTTGGGAAAATGATTTAAATGAGATACTCCATCTCATGCAATTTTAGATACTACTATGGAACAATTTAATATCATGAAGTGGTCTAATATGAGGTGCTACATACTAAGGTCATTACCTCATATTGGACTACTCAAGATAATGATTTAAATGAGAGAGTAACTCTCATACCATTTAAATAATTTAATTTAGATGATTTAAATGGACTAGAAATGGCTCCATAGCCATTATTTTGCTCTAGTCCATGATCATACAAACAACTAGGCTATCTTTTTGCATAAACAATTATAGTACATCAAATGTGATTTATGAGAGTTGGAATTAACTAGAAATCACTTATGGTTGAATTTTAAATAAAGTTTGAAGTTTGAAAAGGCACTGCTTTGTTATTTTTATCTTTTTGAATTCTACTCTGAATCTGAGACTGAGACCAGTGTGGTTGCTTAGATCTTTTTCCTAGCTTTCCAAATATATAAAGTTCACAAAATTTGGTTCAGCCGATTTGAAACTATTTAAGTTTTACTAAAGCATCTGTAAGCAATTCAAACAATTCCTAAATTCGAATTTGAATCACTGGGCTTTGGCGGGAAAGCTAAACGGGCCACAGAGAGGAAAATCAAACGGGCCAGCCCAGCAGCGTGGCTTTCACGCGTGGGCTGCTGACATGGTGGGCTCCCCCTGTCAGCGACTCATAACAGGCGAAGGGGTATGGACGAGCGTGGGACGGTTGATTAGAAATAGATCTAACGGCGCACGAGCATCGTCGTCTCCGACGAGATGTCGTGGAATCTAGCGGCGAGGGTGGGGGGTCGAAGAGCCTACCGGCGTTCCGGCGGTCGACGGCGAGGTGCGCGGCGACGTTGGCGAGGATGACGAGTCGACTGGTACAGGCGGCGGCGCTTGGGGAGGCTTCAATCAACGGCGGCGACCTGCGGGTACTGGCGGCCTCCGTCTTCAAATTGGAGCTACTCCGGCGAGGTGGTGGCTAATTAACTTGTCGAGGAGAAGCAAGGATGGGAGGAGAAGATGTTGGTGTGGTGAATGGAGGCGCGGGAGTGCTCTATTTATAGAGGGGAGGAGGTGCTACAGGTGCCCGTGGAGGTCAAGCATGGCGCGGCGTCTCCGGTGCGCGAAAGGCCAAGGCGAGGATGGCGTGGTGTAGGCGGCATCATGGAGATGCTCAATGGCTAGGTGGCGCAAGGAAAAGGTGAGGTGATCGCTCGAGATCATGCCGCGTCTGTCTCAGTATGCGGCGGCAAAGATTTGAGGAGGACGACGGTGATGGCGCACGAGCAGGTGCTTGAGCGTGTCTACGCGCTAGCTCGAGAGGTGGTGATGCGCTAGGCTGCGGCGGAGAAGTAGGGGAGGATGGAGGCGATGGGTCGATCCCATGCTCTGGCGCGTCCAGTGTGCGCTCACCTCGCAGCTGGCATGGTTCTGGGCGTTCTGGGCGCGTGCTGGCCTGGCCAATGCCAGCCTCTCGCGCGCCAGGGCCGTGTACGGTGCTAATCAAGGATGCAGAGGGAGTGTACTGGACATGGTTAAAGGGAAAGGAGAGGATCAGAGAAAGAGGTGGCATGTTGGCCGGCATGGTGCACGGCATGGTGAGGTTTTGGCTTTCTACAGGCTTTAATCACCATTGGTTTGTACTTGGCTTGATGCAGAAGATGCAGGGGAACAATAATGATCAAGAATCAAAAGAGGTTTAGGCAAGAAACTGCTGGACAATAGCATGCTTGTTCAAATCATAAAGTTGCCCGCCAGGTGCTCGGCAGTATGGATGCATGAACATTTTATTCAAATTTTGCAAATCTTTTTTGGTGAGATTGGTTTGAATAGTAAAGGGAGTAGAATGGTGGTGGTGGTTTGAGAAATGGTGCTGGTTTGAAAGTTTCAAAAATGGGGTTGATCTTCTCTTTGTTTCGAAGTTGCCACTTGTCACACTTATACTAAGCAATGGGGACAGAGTCAACCCTGGTGGTCAACACAAGAATGGTTCACCTTGATATGGTCTTGGATGAGGTGGAAAGAAGTGAGAGGTTTTAGTTTAAGAATCTCCAAAACCAGGGGCTCAAAGTGGGTATGCTGATAAGAAATCCCAATTGGACCATTATCATATGTAACAAGGATTTGATTTTCCTTTGTTTTGATTTGTGTTTCTTTGATGCAAAAGTGTTTGTTATTGATATATTGGTGTTTCACAAGCATTGGCACAAGCGATGGTGGCCTTGGTTAATGATTTGTAAATTTGGCCATATGTGTATGTGAGTGATATTTGCAATTTTTCCATTTCTTTTATTTCCCTCCTTTTTGAGGTTCTAAGATCATGTACTAGGATTTAAGCACCCTTGATAAACATACACACACTCATCATGGCAAATGCACAAGAAAAAGTATGCACACTATGTATAGCACTATATGCAAGAAGAAAGTTTTTGTTAGTTCCAAATTTTGAGTATTTGAATTCTTTGTCTTTATTGAATTGAAAACTTGGGATGTTACAAACCCTTCCCCCTTGCAAAAGATCTCGTCCCGAGATCGTAAAGAAAACTAGGTACTAAAGAGATCTGGGAATTCCTTCTTCATATCTTCTTCTCGCTCCCAAGTGGCTTCCTCTTCGGTGTGATTACTCCACTGAATCTTCAGGAACTTGATACTTCTGGTGCGGGTGGTTCTGAAAGCTTCTTCCAGGATGCGAATAGGTACTTCGCGATATGTCAAGTCCTTGTTGATATCCACCGATCTGTGATCGATGTTCTTGAAAACTTATGTCTACTCCGAAACTTCTAAACACTTCATCAGTAAGGATATGTGAAACACATCATGCACAGCTGCCATTTCCTCCGGCAGTTCCAGTTGATAAGATACTTCTCCTCGGTGACTCAGGAATTTGAAGGGTCCAACATATCGGGGTGCAAGCTTTCCTCTGAGTTGGATGCTCTGCATTCCTTTGAGGGGTGATACTTTGAGATACACAAAGTCTCCGATATCGAAGGTCATCTCTCGGCGTCTCTTGTCGGCATAACTCTTCTGTCTCGACTGAGTGGTCTTGAGGTATTCACGAATCTTGTGAACCTTCTCTTCAGCTTCTCGGAGGATATCTGGGCCGAAGATTTGACTATCTCCGACTACCGACCAGTTCAGAGGGGTACGGCACTTCCTTCCGTACAGTGCTTCAAAGGGGGCCATTTGCAAACTGGCTTGATAGCTATTGTTGTATGAGAATTCTGCGTAAGGCAGGCAGTCTTCCCATCTAGATCCATATTCAAGCACACATGCTCTCAACATATCTTCCAGTATCTGGTTGACTCTCTCGGTCTGTCCATCAGTATGCGGGTGATAAGCTGTGCTGAAGTTCAGGCGGGTTCCTAGTCCTTCATGCACTTTCTGCCAGAATCTGGAGGTGAATTGGGATCCTCTATCTGACACGATTGACTTCGGGGTTCCATGCAGGCTGACTATTCTGGAGATATATAACTCTGCTAGCTTAGGGCCTTGATAGGTGGTCTTGACAGGGATGAAATGGGCTACCTTGGTCAATCTATCCACCACCACCCAAATAGAATCATTTCCTCAGCTTGATTTGGGCAATCCGGTGATGAAGTCCATTCCGACAGAATCCCACTTCCATTCAGGAATCTGTAGGGGCTGCAGTAATCCTGCGTGTCGCAGATGTTCTGCTTTGACTCTCTGACAGATATCACACTTGGCGATGTAGCTTCCGATTTCTCGCTTCATTCCATGCCACCAAAATTGTTCCTTCAAGTCTTGGTCCATCTTGGTTCCTCCGGGATGAATGGAATACAGGGTATCATGGGCTTCCTTCAGGATGACTTGCTTCAACTCTGAATCGGTTGGCATACACAGACGTCCGTTGTACCAAAGGACTCCTTCTTCATCTTCGGTGAATCCCGGTGCCTTTCCTGCAGCGATTTGACTCTTGATTCCATCAATGCTGACATTTCCCTTATGGGCTTCCTTGATTTGACTCATCAAAGTGGGTTGTAGCTCCATGCTTGCTAGAAATCCTTCACTGACTAGATCTAGTCTAAACTGGTCAAACTCTTGATACAAACTAGGCTGTTCTATTGCGATCATGGAGTTCAACTGAATCGGCTGTCTACTCAGGGCATCCGCTACCACATTGGCCTTGCCGGGGTGATAGTGAATTTCCATATCATAATCCTTGATCAACTCAATCCATATACTCTGCCTCATATTCAGCTCCTTCTGAGTGAAGATATACTTCAAGCTCTTGTGATCCGAATAGATCTCGCATCGATTACCCATGAGGTAATGATGCCATACTTTCAGGGCTAAAACTACTGCTTGCTGTCTACTGTTGGCTTCTTTTCCTGTAGACAGTGTTGGGCCTCCAAGAGCAGAGGTTTGTAGAACAGCAGCAAGTTTTCCTTTAAGTGGATCACCCAAGGTTTATCGAACTCAGGGAGGAAGAGGTCAAAGATATCCCTCTCAAGCAACCCTGCAATTACGATACAAGAAGTCTCTTGTGTCCCCAACACACCTAATACACTTATCAGATGTATAGGTGCACTAGTTTGGCGAAGAGATAGTGAAATACAAGTAATATGGATGAATATGAGTGGCAATAACAATCTGAAATAAATAGGGAAGCGAGTAAACATGCAGTAGAACAGTAAACAAACGGAGATTTGATGTTTGGAAACAAGGCCTAGGGATCATACTTTCACTAGTGGACACTCTCAACATTGATCACATAATAAAACCACTCTACACTCTCTTGTTGGATGACAAACACCATTCATTGTGTAGGGCTACAAGAGCTCCCTCAAGCCGGAGTTAACAAGCTCCACAACATTCGGTGTTCATATTTATGTAACCTTAGAGTGCATGATAGACCATTGCAATTATACCGAGTACTAACATAGCATGCACACTGTCACCATCAGGCTATGAAAGGGGGAATAGATCGCATCAATACTATCATAGTAATAATTAACTCCATAATTTACAAGAGATTACAATCATAACCTACGCCAAGTACTACATGATGCACACACTGTCAACATTACATCATGGAGGAGGAATAGACTACTTTAATAACATCACTAGAGTAGCACATAGATTAATAGTGATACAAAGCTCATCATATGGATCTCAATCATGTAAGGCAGCTCAGGGGGGCCCACCCCATAGGGCGGCGCCCCCCCCTCTAGGCCGCGCCAGCCTATGGTGTGGAGGCCCTGGGCCTCCTCTCCGGCTCCCCTTCGGTGTTCTGGTCCGTCTCGGTGAATTATGATGTTTGGCTTTTGTTTCGTCGAATTCCGAGAATATTGCCCGAACAGCCTTTCTGAAACCAAAAACAGCAGAAAACAGGTACTGGCACCTCGGCATCTTGTTAATAGGTTAGTTCCGTAAAATGCATAAAATCATTATAAAGTGTGAGCAAAACATGTAGGTATTGTCATAAAACTAGCATGGAACATCAGAAATTATAGATACGTTGGAGACGTATCAGGAGGCCTCGGTCGACGGCGAATGGCGACAACTTGTGGTCACCGGCGAGGAATTGATGTTGCGATTCGATGGCCTCGAGGCTTCCCAGCAAGCGTGCGTCAACGAGGAGGTTGCTGGGGACGAGGCGGAGCTCCAGGCCTTCACGATGGTGCTCGGGGTGGTTCCAAATGGCAGCGACGAAGATGGCCGGGGCGAGCTAGGGTTTGAGAAATTTGGGGAGAAAGAAGAACATGAGCGATGAGGGCTTCGGCCGAGTATGTATATGGCTCCCGCGTTCGTCGACGGTCGCCCAGGTCAACAACGGCGGCCGGGACGTGGAGGATGGTCGGTGCCGTGGCGCTCTCCCGCGCGTGCAGAGACGAAGACAAAGGCGTCGAGCTCCTCTTCGGTCTTATCCAGCGAAAAGGTATACCGGGCTGGGTTGGGTTGTGCTGGCCTGGTGTTGATGGGCTGCTTGGTGGGCTTTGGTGGTGGGCTACTGCGGCCAGGGGAGGTCCAGGTGAGTTTTTCTCCTCTCTTTTCTTTTTCCATTATTTTATTTTCTATTTTGTATTTTCTATTTAAATCTGATTTGCATTTCCCTTTTGTTTTGCAGGATTTTTTTTAATGTGTGAATCCATTTGGAGTTTATAAAGATACTATTGTAAATATAGGAGATTTAAAAATATTTTATATGTGTAGTGACACCCTTGTTTATTAAACTAGATGATGCCCCACGCGTTGCAGCGAGATATTTGGTTAAAATAAACATTCTACGTATGAGGATAAGGAGAAAAAAATGTAAATTATGATTACTAAAAGTTCGTTGGGCAACCATTTGTTGCATTAGCTGCAACAACAATATGTCCAAAATGATCATAAATTTGCTACGGAAGGCTGTCCCAATATATATATAAATTATACCGTGAAACACCAAATATTACTGTTTTATCATTTTAATTTATTTGATGCATATATATAGGGTGTACAGATTCTTGCAATGAGCAGCTACACAGTAAAATAAATCCTTTTTTTTTTTGAGAAACACTGTACAAACGCAGACGCTCACATATACGCGCATACACTCACCCCTATGAACGCACACACGCACACCCTATCCCTATGAGCACCTTCGGAAGACTGAGCCGGCGGATTGGATCTTTAAATTGACGAAGTCACCACAGGCGCCTCGATGTCGACGGGAACGTCGCCTCCCACTGAATGAATATTCCGCCTTTAATTGAAAGCATATTTCAGACAATTCACATTGCACTAACAGACATTTCCAATGGATTCCATCATTTTCATTATAATATAGCATGAACTGCTTTTTTCGTGTGACTTATAGGAAAACCAATGGTTGAGGTAATGCACAATACAAAGTAAGCAGGTTCTCGGACATTGAGATTGAAATTGGTGAACCGGTAAATGCATGGTTGGCCGGGGGCTTCTCCTCTTTGTTACTCCCACTCGATGCTGCCTGAAGTGCGCACTGGTTGTCTGCACAAAACAACAACCACGCAACGGAGAAGACAATCCTTAGTCATCATTGTGATAGAACTCATCTTACTGATCTTACGGACACTAAAACCGAAGCAAATATGTGTAATTTTCTTGAACAATCCGTTGATATACTAATATAATGTCTGTCTGGGAATTCATTGACTGACCCTTGCGTCATTGCCTATTCGAAATACATGAACATGCATAGTTATATAAGGACTTGAGGAGGTTGCAGTATGCAATCAAGTACTGGTTGACATACCATGTTTCTTCAAGCGTTCTTCCAGCCTGCAATAAGTTTGATTTTAAAATTATAGAATAACTAGCATGAGGGCCCTCGCAAATGCGAGTGCATCATCTTTAGTATCATTAGAGAGATGAGCATTGTCAATTTTGCGTTGAAATTGACCTACAACAACATTTACAGATCCATCGGCATTCATATTATGTGACAGAAATAATCCATTTTACAACTACTATTTTTTTTTTTGCTAAATGTCTATGTCTAAATATGTAAGTCTTACAAAATAATATTACGTTTATAAATGTGAGATTTTTTAGATTTTGTAAATTTTTCTATCTTTGTATGTACAATCACTTTTAAATTGTGAGACCATACATACCAAATGTTTAATATATCTAATTATTCTTTGAAGAGTTTATAAGGATGTTATTTTATTATGTTAGTGTGGAACTTTAGAGGCTATGCATGGCTAGATGAATCGTCTAAGAAGGCGATAGGCTATCCGCCTCTTTGAAAATACAATCCATCTCGCAACAAATATCCTCTCAACCCTTTTCCTTTTCTTGCAAGAATATGCACAAATCTTAGTCTGGTCCTTTAAATTTCATCAACTTAATACACTGGAGGCAAGGGAGGAACCAACCAATCTCCCAAGCGTATGTTAGCAATGTTAGGTTACTGCGTTCTTCGCGACAATCTCCCGAGGGTTGAGTAGCTATCATCCAGTCTTCCGTGGCTCGATTTTTTATCGATAGTTTAGAAAAATTGGAAGTCTGCCTTGCGAGCAGTGTATCCATGTCCATCGTACGTCCTGTGACCTACCGGCCCTACTTTTTGAATTCAACATCTCACAAGATTTAGTAAAAGCTTGCGAGGCTATTTTTTCTTTTCCATGTTAATTTTTAATATTTATTGATTGGTTGCTATTAATATATATTTTCATGTAAAAAATCATTTTATTGTATACCCTATCCACGTCCCTTTTTATCTTAGTTTTCTCGGTAGTATGGAAATTTTGGTTGTCTATCTCGCCAGCATTGTATCGCTCGTCAAATCAATGTCCAAAAATTATAGGGTATTACTCTTTAAAGTCAAATCGCATAACATTTTTTAAAATTCTGGAAAGTTAATTTAACTTCAACAGTTTGTGTTTATGTTTGTTTATACAATAGGTAATATTCACACATATATTTATTTTTTCTTGCCCATTTTTCTTTTGGTAGTTTGGCGAAAACGTGTCTAGATACATACAAATCTACATAAATCAGAGAAACTTATTTCTAAATCCGTGACATTTAAACGTGTCTTGGAGTGTATTTATGACACGTATGTCCATATTCGGAAGATTATTTTTTGGACGATTGTGTTGCGGTATATTTATCGCAAAGAGCTCTGTATTCGGCACACGCGCATCTGGAGGGAGTGCTATTCAAATTTAAATCGTATCGATCAGCTTTACAGTTTTTTTTACGGATTGGCTTGCAGTATATTTCTCGCAAGTACGCATGTATTTAACAGCTTTTTTATGACCAATTGGATTGCAGTATATTTATTGCAAATAGCTTTGTATTCGTCTCAACCTGCCACTGATTTTTAGTTAAATCTAGATATAAGTAATAAATCATAGTGCATCGGTGAGAGTCTTCTTAAAATAACAATCGAGACACTTTTTCTAGGACACGCGCTTATCTAGCTACTTGAGGCCTTGGTAAATGTTAAAACTGATTTAGGGAAAGGGAGAATAAAGAACCGTGTTTCATGGAGAGATATATGTACGGAAATGCGAGTAACACTATGGGAAGTTGGATTCTGCACGGACTTTTCCCCAGATCATGCCAGATACGTGAGGTACTTATATGCTAACACCGGATCAGAAGTTTGATTCTGTACGATATAAATAGTTCAGATTTTTCCTAAAAAAAATGATACGTGACAACACGTTATGGTACAGTTCATGTTCATAAGAGACTTATGTTACGGTACTTTTTATTAAATCATATCCCTAGATTTTAGATCCAAGTACTATTATATTTCTAATGATGTGGATCAACCTAATGCCTCGAAAAATACCCTTATTTTGCTTTTAGTATATAATAGATATTGAACATTAGTGTAAAACCATAAGAATACTACGCAAGTATTCTAAAGAATAGGCATGAATCAAGCACAAAAAAGAGTGACACTGGACCTGAAACGCTGGACTTGAAAATGCACCGACCACACCAATATCAGCGATGTGAAATGCACAAAGGCAACTTAAAGAAACAAAAAAAAAACGCATGTGATCATCCACATAGATGACTGAAATCAAATGAATGGCTAGGTTAGACAGAATCTATAGGTAATAGAGGAAATCTCCAAAATGGTAGGAAGGATGTGTAGCAGAAAAACATACAACACCTTAGGACAATGGTGCAGTGAGGATGTCGAGATCTTCGAGGGAGACAGGATGTACATGCAATTTTATTTTATTTTTTTGCACAAGGGCGGGGTCTAGAAGACCCCAGAGGATTTTCATTCCAAACGTGGCGGGTACAAATTACATTGAGGCCCTTTTACATCACTCGTACTGAGAAACCAAGAATTTGAAGGAAGGACCTCAAAATATGCAAAAAAAAAAGACCCTGGAGCAAAAGTAGAAAAAGCAATCAGGCCCCTGGGCGCCACCGCCACCAAACGCCGGCGATCTCCAGATGTTTCCGTCGAGATGCGGTGCCAAACTGCCCAGCAGCACGCTTCCGGCGCAGCTTTGCATCCACCGGTCGCTTCTCCACCTCCGGGGACGAGCCACTTGTTGGCGGAGAAGCGCTGAGCCCCAGCGAACCAAGCAGAAGAGGGCCTCCGATTTGGAGGTTGTAGTCGGGCCGCCATGCCGGCCAAAGGTCGCGTTGTCGACGAGGATCAACGCGTGTTCCGCACGAAAGAGCTTAGTAGCTCCATAGCACCCTTCAGGCAAGAACCGACGAGCACGGACACAGTCATCCCTACCGTCGCTTCCCCTCTCACCACCACGGCAAGAAGAAGAAGAGAGCTGAGGAGACGACATGGAGCAGCGGCCACATCGGCAGAGAGGACAGGGTCGCTTCCCCCAGCCCAAAATCGGCGAGTCTCTCTTCAGCTCCTCCTCGCCACCATGGCCGGCCAGGAGAGAAGAAGGGACGCACCTTGCAGCATCTGGACAGCTCTTCCCCACGCCACCACGGCCGGCCAGGAGAGTTGTACCTTTACTGCCATCCAGAGGAAGAGAAGAACCTGTGGCCACCAGATTATTGAGGAGGACAGTGCCGCTCCCTGCAACTTCTCCCCCCAACCACTGGAGCAGAGGAAGAACAAGAAGCATCCCTAGGCTGATCCAGATCTGGCACGGAGATCCAGATCACCGTCTCCACTAAGGTGCAGGAGCCCAAACGGTGGCATTCAGCCACAAATCCAACGAGAAAACTAAAGAAACTAGCCCTAGAACTACCCGGAACCAACCTAGACCTCCTCCAGCCAGCTATTCTGGCGGAGTGGCCGTCGGCGGCCCGGCCAAGGGAGGGGGAAGACCAAACTACTGTAGGTGGGTGAGAGCTCGAGGAGCGGATGTACATGCAATCTTAGGGGCTCTGGTGGGACAGTACTGCTCGTCCCACGTCCCACAGCAATCCTCCATTTATGTACTGAACCAAAATCCCCTGTAGAATCAGACATAAATTAGATGAGAGTATATCACTGTCCGCACCTTGTCATGCGCATTGGCGAGCATGAAAACAATTAACCACAGACCTAAAAACCTGATCCACATGTGTGTGGAGTTACCTTGAAGATAGCCCAAATAATGTTTCCTATGTGTATGCTGCGGAGTTGTTTTCATCCACGGCTTGCTGCCGCCTCTCCGCTCGAGGCTGCAAGGTTCATCACCAGCGGCGCCTGTATAAATTGTATGCGAACAAAGACGTTTGAGGGGCGTGAGGCATTGCACGGAATTCAAAGGGGAAAAGATCACCACGAACTTCTCGTATCCCCTAGCATTTCCTTGGGCAATTATTTGTTGAGGAGATCATGGGGAAGAAGAAGAGACTGCACCACCGAGTAGATCACATGGAAGGGGGATCATCATTGGTTGGTGGCGGCACGGGCCAGCAAGGAAGAAGAACAGTCTCTTGCCATTAGGTGAGCACCTAAAGTAATGGGCTATATGTGGGTTAAAGTAATGGGCTGTTGAATGTGGTCCGGTCGGTACCATTTGATCATCCTGGCATTTTGATAATCCTGTTGTGATTTGGTCAAGAAAACACAACACGGATGAAACGGAAGGACATTTTTCTTTGCTGAGGTGGCACATGTGATGAGGTGGATAGGCTGCATGTTGAGAGAAATAGGTTAGTGGGGATAAAATGGGCAGTTATATAGTCATAATTTCCAATCTCAATTTAGATTGGTCCAAACTATTTTTCAAGAGGTTCTTCTAAGTAGTTATTAATAGTTAGGTTTATTACAATCCTATTCCAAGGTTATCACTAGTATTATATGTTAATAACACCCTGAAATATTGATAATAGATACTTCTCTCATCATGGTTTGGATTATAAGGATAAGTGGTTGACATAAGTGGTTAGTCAGCACACATGGTTTTGATTATAGAATTTAGTACTAGGTTCATCTTATGTGTAATAATTGGAGCATAAGGTTTAATTAGTGAACAATTCTAGGGTTCCAACTATATTCACCTAATGACGCATGGGTGATGTCTACGGGAGCTTCTATTCTTGTAGACAGTGTTGGGCCTCCAAGAACAGAGGTTTGTAGAACAGCAGCAAGTTTCCCTTAAGTGGATACCCAAGGTTTATCGAACTCAGGGAGGAAGAGGTCAAAGATATCCCTCTCATGCAACCCTGCAACCACAAAGCAAGAAGTCTCTTGTGTCCCCAACACACCAAATAGGTGCACTAGTTCGGCGAAGAGATAGTGAAATACAGGTGGTATAAATAAGTATGAGCAGTAGCAACGGTGCCATAAAAGTGCTTGGCGTGTAGTTGATGGTGGTGGTATTGCAGCAGTAGTAACGCAGTAAAACAGTAAACAAGCAGTAGTAACGCAGTAGTAGTAACGCAGCAGTAGTAAACAAGCAGTAGTAACTCAGCAGTATTTAGGAACAAGGCCTAGGGATTACACTTTCACTAGTGGACACTCTCAACATTGATCACATAACAGAATAGATAAATGCATACTCTACACTTTTGTTGGATGATGAACACATTGCGTAGGATTACACGAACCCTCAATGCCGGAGTTAACAAGCTCCACAATAATGCTCATGTTTAAGTAACCTTTAGTGTAAGATAGATCAACGCTACTAAACCAAGTACTAGCATAGCATGCACACTGTCACCTTCATGCATATGTAGGAGGAATAGATCACATCAATATTATCATAGCAATAGTTAACTTCATAATCTACTAGAGATCATAATCATAGCATAAACCAAGTACTAACACGGTGCACGCACTGTCACCTTTGCACACATGCAGGAGGAATAAAACTACTTTAATAACACATTGCTAGAGTAGCACATAGATAAATTGTGATACAACATGTTGCAATCTTAAAGAGATATAAATAAGCACCTCACTATGCCATTCAATGAGTAAGTATTCTGTGAAATCTAGCCTAAGAGACCCACACGGTGCACACATTGTCACCTTTACACACGTGGGACGAGGAGTCTCCGGAGATCACATAAGTAAAACTCACTTGACTAGCATAATGACATCTAGATTACAAGCATCATCATGTGAATCTCAATCATGTAAGGCAGCTCATGAGATTATTGTATTGACACACATAGGAGAGAGATGAACCACATAGCTACCGGTACAGCCCCGAGCCTCGATGGAGAACTACTCCCTCCTCATGGGAGCAGCAGCGGTGATGGAGATGGCGGTGGAGATGGCAGCGGTGTCGATGGAGAAGCCTTCCGGGGCACTTCCCCGCTCCGGCAGCGTGCCGGAACAGAGATCCTGTCCCCCAGATCTTGGCTTCGCGATGGCGGCGGCTCTGGCAGGTTTCTGTGGGTTTCGTCAATTGGTATCGGGTTTTCTGATCCAGGGGCTTTTTATAGGCGGAGAGGCGGCGCCAGGGGGTCGAAGGGCTGGCCAAACCCTAGGGGGGCGCGGGCCCCCCCTAGGCCGCGCCAGGGCATGGTGTGGTGGGCCTGTGCCCCCCCTCTGGTCCCTCTCGTGTGTTCTGGATGCTTCCGGGGATTCTAAGATCTTTGGCGTTGATTTCGTCCGATTCCGAGAATATTTCGTTACTAGGATTTCGAAACCAAAAACAGCAGTAAAACAGGAACCGGCACTTCGGCATCTTGTTAATAGGTTAGTTCCGGTAAAATGCACGAATATGACATAAAGTGTGCATAAAACATGTAGATAACATCAATAATGTGGCATGGAACACAAGAAATTATCGATACGTTGGAGACGTATCGGCATCCCCAAGCTTAGTTCTGCTTCGTCCCGAGCGGTAAAACGATAACAAAGATAATTTCGGAGTGACATGCCATCATAATCTTGATCATACTATTTGTAAAGCATATGTAGTGAATGCAGCGATCAAAACAATGTATATGACATGGGTAAACAACTCGAATCATAAAGCAAAGACTTTTCATGAATAGCACTTCAAGACAAGCATCAATAAGTCTTGCATAAGAGTTAACTCATAAAGTAATAATTCAAAGTAAAGGTATTGAAGCAACACAAAGGAAGATGAAGTTTCAGCGGTTGCTTTCAACTTATAACATGTATATCTCATGGATAATTGTCAATGCAAAGCAATATAACAAATGCAATATGCAAATATGTAAGAATCAATGCACAGTTCACACAAGTGTTTGCTTCTTGAGGTGGAGAGAAATAGGTGAACTGACTCAACATAAAAGTAAAGAGAATGGTCCTTCAAAGAGGAAAGCATCGATTGATATATTTGTACTAGAGCTTTGATTTTGAAAACATGAAACAATTTTGTCAACGGTAGTAATAAAGCATATGCATCATGTAAATTATATCTTATAAGTTGCAAGCCTCATGCATAGTGTACCAATAGTGTCCGCACCTTGTCCTAATTAGCTTGGACTACCTGGATTATCACCGCAATACATATGCTTTAACCAAGTTTCACAAAGGGGTACCTCTATGCCGCATGTACAAAGGTCTAAGGAGAAAGCTCGCATTTGGATTTCTCGCTTTTGATTATTCTCAACTTAGACATCCATACCGGGACAACATAGACAACAGATAATGGACTCCTCTTTTAATGCTTTAAGCATTTGACAACAATTAATTCTTTTCTCATTAGAGATTTGAGGATGTTTGTCCAAAACTGAAACTTCCACCATGAATCATGGCTTTAGTTAGCGGCCCAATGTTCTTCTCTCACAATATGCATGCTCAAACCATTCAACTCAGTGTAGATCGCCCTTACTTCCGACAAGACGAACATGCATAGCAACTCACATGAAATTCAACAATGAGTTGATGGCGTTCCCCAGTAAACATGGTTATCGCACAACAAGCAACTTAATAAGAGATAAAGTGCATAATTACATATTCAATACCACAATAGTTTTTAAGCTATTTGTCCCATGAGCTATATATTGCAAAGGTGAATGATGGAATTTTAAAGGTAGCACTCAAGCAATTTACTTTGGAATGGCGGGAAAATACCATGTAGTATAGGTAGGTATGGTGGACACAAATGGCATAGTGGTTGGCTCAAGTATTTTGGATGCATGAGAAGTGTTCCCTCTCGATACAAGGTTTAGGCTAGCAAGGCTTATTTGAAACAAACACAAGGATGAACTGGTGCAGAAAAACTCACATAAAAGACATATTGAAAACATTATAAGACTCTATACCGTCTTCCTTGTTGTTCAAAACTCAATACTAGAAATTATCTAGACTTTAGAGAGACCAATTATGCAAACCAAATTTTAGCATGCTCTATGTATTCTTCACTAATAGGTGCAAAGTATATGATGCAAGAGCTTAAACATGAGCACAACAATTGCCAAGTATCACATTACCCAAGACATTATAGCAATTACTACATGTATCATTTTCCAATTCCAACCATATAACAATTTAACGAAGAGGAAACTTCGCCATGAATATTATGAGCTAAGAACACATGTGTTCATATGAACCAGCGGAGCGTGTCTCTCTCCCACACAAGCATGATGTAATCCAATTTATTCAAACAAAAAAAAAAAAAAAAAAAGCACACAGACGCTCCAAGTAAAGCACATAAGATGTGGCCGAATAAAAATATAGTTTCAGGGGAGGAACCTGATAATGTTGTCGATGAAGAAGGGGATGCCTTGGGCATCCCCAAGCTTAGACGCTTGAGTCTTCTTGATATATGCAGGGATGAACCACCGGGGCATCCCCAAGCTTAGAGCTTTCACTCTCCTTGATCATAGTATATCATCCTCCTCTCTTGACCCTTGAAAACTTCCTCCACACCAAACTTGAAACAACTCGTTAGAGGGTTAGTGGACAATAAAAATTCACATGTTCAGAGGTGACACAATCATTCTTAACACTTCTGGACATTGCATAAAGCTACTGGACATTAATGGATCAAAGAAATTCATCCAACATAGCAAAAGAGGCAATGCGAAATAAAAGGCAGAATCTGTCAAAACAGAACAGTCCGTAAAGATGGATTTTATTAGGCCACCAGACCTGCTCAAACGAAAATGCTCAAATTGAATGAAAGTTGCGTACATATCTGAGGATCATGCTCGTAAATTGGCATAATTTTCTGAGCTTCCTGCAGGGCAGTGGGCTCAGATTCGTGACAGCAAAGAAATCTGGAACTGCGCAGTAATCCAAATCTAGTACTTACTTTACTATCAAAGACTTTACTTGGCACAACAAAACACAAAACTAAGATAAGGAGAGGTTGCTACAGTAGTAAACAACTTCCAAGACACAAATATAAAACAAAGTACTGTAGCAAAATAACACATGGGTTATCTCCCAAGAAGTTCTTTCTTTTTAGCCATTAAGATGGGCTCAGCAGTTTTAATGATGCACTCGCAAGAAATAGTATTTGAAGCAAAAGAGAGCATCAAGAGGCAAATACAAAACACATTTAAGTCTAACATGCTTCCTATGCATAGGAATCTTGTAAATAAACAAGTTCATGAAGAGCAAAGTAACAAGCATAGGAAGATAAAACAAGTGTAGCTTCAAAAATTTCAGCACATAGAGAGGCATTTTAGTAACATGAAAATTTCTACAACCATATTTTCCTCTCTCATAATAACTTTCAGTAGCATCATGAGCAAACTCAACAATATAACCATCACATAAAGCATTCTTATCATGAGTCTCATGCATAAAATTGTTACTCTCCACATAAGCATAATCAATTTTATTAGTAGTAGCGGGAGCAAATTCAACAAAGTAGCTATCATTATTATTCTCATCAAGTGTAGGAGGCATAGTATAATCACAATAAAATTTACTCTCCATAGTAGGTGGCACAAAAAGACCTCTATCATTATCATCATCAGAAATAGGAGGCAAAGTATCATCAAAGAAAATTTTCTCCTCAATGCTTGGGGGACTAAAAATATCATGCAAACCAGCTTCCCCAAACTTAGAACTTTCTATATCATTATCAACAATGGTGTTCAAAGCGTTCATACTAATATTACTACCAGCATGCAAACAAGATTTCATAGGTTTTTTAATTTTCGCATCAAACAATCCATGTTTTAAATCAGGAAATAGAATAAGAAGCTCACTCTTGTACATTATGCCAAACTAGTGTAAACAAGAAACAAAAAGTTGCAATTGCAGGATCTAAAGGAAATAGCTTTGAGCACACACACAACGGCGCCAGAAAAATACTTTACCTGAGACCGTAGTATGAGAGCCCACTAATCCTCCTCCTCCCCGGCAACGGCGCCAGAAAAGTGCTTGATGTCTACGGGAGCTTCTATTCTTGTAGACAGTGTTGGGCCTCCAAGAGCAGAGGTTTGTAGAACAGCAGCAAGTTTCCCTTAAGTGGATACCCAAGGTTTATCGAACTCAGGGAGGAAGAGGTCAAAGATATCCCTCTCATGCAACCCCGCAACCACAAAGCAAGAAGTCTCTTGTGTCCCCAACACACCAAATAGGTGCACTAGTTCGGCGAAGAGATAGTGAAATACAGGTGGTATAAATAAGTATGAGCAGTAGCAACGGTGCCAGTAAAAGTGCTTGGCGTGTAGTTGATGGTGGTGGTATTGCAGCAGTAGTAACGCAAAGAAACAAGAAACAAGCAGTAGTAACGCAAGTAGTAGTAACGCAGCAGTAGTAAACAAGCAGTAGTAACTCAGCGAGTATTTAGGAACAAGGCCTAGGGATTACACTTTCACTAGTGGACACTCTCAACATTGATCACATAACAGAATAGATAAATGCATACTCTACACTTTTGTTGGATGATGAACACATTGCGTAGGATTACACGAACCCTCAATGCCGGAGTTAACAAGCTCCACAATAATGCTCATGTTTAAGTAACCTTTAGTGTAAGATAGATCAACGCTACTAAACCAAGTACTAGCATAGCATGCACACTGTCACCTTCATGCATATGTAGGAGGAATAGATCACATCAATATTATCATAGCAATAGTTAACTTCATAATCTACTAGAGATCATAATCATAGCATAAACCAAGTACTAACACGGTGCACGCATCGTCACCTTTGCACACATGCAGGAGGAATAAAACTACTTTAATAACACATTGCTAGAGTAGCACATAGATAAATTGTGATACAACATGCTGCAATCTTAAAGAGATATAAATAAGCACCTCACTATGCCATTCAATGAGTAAGTATTCTGTGAAATCTAGCCTAAGAGACCCACACGGTGCACACACTCGTCACCTTTACACACGTGGGACGAGGAGTCTCCGGAGATCACATAAGTAAAACTCACTTGACTAGCATAATGACATCTAGATTACAAGCATCATCATGTGAATCTCAATCATGTAAGGCAGCTCATGAGATTATTGTATTGACACACATAGGAGAGAGATGAACCACATAGCTACCGGTACAGCCCCGAGCCTCGATGGAGAACTACTCCCTCCTCATGGGAGCAGCAGCGGTGATGGAGATGGCGGTGGAGATGGCAGCGGTGTCGATGGAGAAGCCTTCCGGGGGCACTTCCCCGCTCCGGCAGCGTGCCGGAACAGAGATCCCGTCCCCCAGATCTTGGCTTCGCGATGGCGGCGGCTCTGGCAGGTTTCTGTGGGTTTCGTCAATTGGTATCGGGTTTTCTGATCAAGGGGCTTTTTATAGGCGGAGAGGCGGCGCCGGGGGTCGAAGGGCTGGCCAAACCCTAGGGGGCGCGGGCCCCCTAGGCCGCGCCGTGGCATGGTGTGGTGGGCTCCGTGCCCCCCTCCGGTCCCTCTCGTGTGTTCCGGATGCTTCCGGGGATTCTAAGATCTTTGGCGTTGATTTCGTCCGATTCCGAGAATATTTCGTTACTAGGATTTCTGAAACCAAAAACAGCAGTAAAACAGGAACCGGCACTTCGGCATCTTGTTAATAGGTTAGTTCCAGAAAATGCACGAATATGACATAAAGTGTGCATAAAACATGTAGATAACATCAATAATGTGGCATGGAACACAAGAAATTATCGATACGTTGGAGACGTATCAATGGGTTGGAATTTAATTGTGGTTTAGGTTTTAGTTGTGATCACCCAAGTGATGCACAAACTAATATTGTGATATAGGTTAGGGTTTTACTTGTGATCATCAAATAATTCACAAGTTAGTTTGAGATATGGGCATAGGTTCTATATGTGATTTAACACCACATTACTTTGACTAGGTTTGCTCTTGCTCACCACTCATAGGATGATTCAATCCAAGATCATTTGGATTGATATAGGGGCTGAACCATACAAGGTTTGTTTCTATTCGGTTGTTTCTCCAATTAATAAATTGGAAATGGTTTTAGGGTTGCTAATAGTTCCCCTATGAGTTTATGTGTTGGATAATATCTGCTTTGCCCACTAATGTTTAATTGGTAATTATAAATCTCCAAGGTATGATCTTGAGTTAGACATGATCAACGTGTTCTTAATTACTCTACCTCAAGTTCTCATGGTTTATGATCATTACTCAATTTATAATGATCAAGGTTTGGCTTTCTAAGTTATCTATCATTAAATGGTTTCTCATTTCCATGATCCAGCATTGTCTTGATCAACTAGTTTATAGTACTTCTTCTATACTATCTTGAGTGGACATGGCTATGGTTGTCTCAATAGATTATATCCCGGGAGAATTCCTGAGATATACACTTAGAGTTCCCCTCAAGGGATGATGATTTTATCATCTGGTTATATGAATAGTTCTCTCCCTCAAATCCAAGTGTTGCCTCAACTAACTTGAGTGTAACACCATAGCTTGAGTTCTTTCACATAGGAATGGTTTATTCTAGGGTTTATGGTGTACTCCTAATATCTCCTTAGGTATCTAGGCTAAGATTCCATTTGTCTAACTTAACTGGGTTGGTTTCCTCCTTACTTTATCAATTCATGGATATAATCTTATTCCATGTGATATTAGGTTATCTCACCACTCCAAATGGAAATGGTTTACAACCTAATACTTTAGTTCAATTGTTGTCCTTTATTCTTAAATAGGTACGGCTAAGATTGGTATGAATGGTCTCTCTCTCATTTAGGAAGGACTTTTAATACTAACCTAAGGTTAGGCTGCATAGAGAATGATGTGATCATCAATATCTATGTTTCACATAACTGGTTCTCTCTCTAGGGATTGTCTTGAATAATATCCTAGGGTTTCTCCTAAAGATGATGATTTGAATACATGGATGCCTATCCAAGGTTTAGCTCAAAGTTTTTCATTGCTTCTCAAATAAATAACATAGAATTCTCACCTCTCTAGGTTTGATGTATAATAATATGGAATAGAGAAGAATATATATTTCTAGAGGTGATATCCTTGTCATGTTTCCAAGAATGAAGTAAAATGTATACCATGAGGTGCATGATAGGAACATAGATTGGTTTAAGACATGGAAAAGATAAGTGAAGAATGGTTTCTCCATTTATTGTTACTTGATTTCCAATTAAATGGATGTTCATATTTATGGCCAGGAATACCATGTTATGATCTTTTATAAGATCAAGTATTTTGATCCTTGATTAATAGGTTCTTGTGTTGGTTTTAACTCTATTTGATCTAACCCCTTAGATCAAATCATCTCTACCCAAAACAAGGTTTTAGCAAAGTCACATTGAGGTTTATAGCACTGGACTTGATCAGCTACTTCAATTCCACCAAGGTCAAGTGAAACTTCAGTTACTGTGACTCTTTTACTTTAAAGCGAAAATTCCCCGGATTTTCTATGCATGAATGCAATGCACACATATGTTTCCTCTTTTTTTGTAACCCCAATTCCTGGGATATTACACTCTGGCTGATGATCCAAAGTTCTCTGCTCCGACGAAGTGCAAGTTCCGTGAATTTGCTGGTGGCCGGTGCACTGGAGCACACCGGAAAGAGGATGAGAAGTGCTATCCCTACAAAAAGTGAAAATATGGAAACTAGCCAGGGATGATTTTCTATAAATTTTAGAGTGAACCCTCAAAATCCGGAGAACCGAGAAAAACTCCAAATACGAAAACGCAACAAACGATATATGCGAAATCAGTTTTCGACGAACTAGAGCTTGTCATGGAAGTAACCACAAGCTCTAATACACCACATGGATAAGATCTAAATAACAACCAACAGATATGATGCAAGGATGCAAAGGTTTGACCGCACTCCGAACGATACGATCAAGTTACTTACTCGAGAGCCCCCTTGATAGTACGACACTTAGCCTATAAACCGATCTCCCAACTAAACCATGAGATCGGAAAGAAAGAAACCCTATCAAAAGTAAACCTTAACCTTGAGCTTGATGATGATGATCTTGACCGCAACAAGGATGGAACGCCGTTCTTGATTGTGCTTGCTTGATGTCTTTCGGATTGCTCCCCCATAATCCACTATAGGAGAGCTTCTTCTTCGGTGCATCTTCACAAATTCATGAGCACATATGAATGGCAAGCTTCAAGCATGTAAGCTCTTTGAGTTGACTCATGTTAAACTTGCACCTCATTTCTTCGCATCGCAACCTTGACGTCAACTAATCGTTCAAGCATTGCTTAAAAACAACTCCTACACATATAACTGAATGCAACCATTAGTTCATAGAGATTGTCATTAATTACCAAAACCACACATGGGGACTCTATACACTTTCACTATGGGAGGCGCCGCTGGAGATGCTCTTAGTGCTCTTTAAGGATGCTTTGGGCTTCCTGTGTATAGGCATGATTCAACGAAATAAACATGATATTAGGTATGGCTCATCAATCGTGATGATAGCAGCCTTATGGAAATAATAATATGTCCGTGCATACGTTGAATACTTGTTAGTTGATATCGGTGTGCAGTGCAACCATGTTTGATGTTGGCAAACAGAGCAGCAGATAGATTTTTCTACACTCGAAATTCAAACACGGCCATCATGGTGGCCAGACGCCCTGCCGCATCGAGCTTTGATCATTAGCCCTGGTGTCTTATCCCTGGATCGTTAGACACCCTGCGTCGAGCTTCCGGCGTCGCTAGCGGTGTCACAACTCTAGATCGGCATATGCCCTTCCGCGTTGAGCTTTGTACGTTGCCGGCGGCTTGGCATCTCTTGATGGATTGGTGACCATATCGTGGGAAGTTCGTGACCAGGTCTGCCGCCATAAACGGAGGATAAAACCGTCGTTGTGCCGCCAAATCGGAACACATCCTCCGCAACCATGTTCCGACGGATAGACCACGGCGACACACCCACGCCTGTATTTTGAGTTTCAACGTGACCATCGTTCTAAGAACCAACTACATGGATCAGTCTGACCGTCAGCATAGCCTGTAAAAATAACGCATGCTTTGACTTCACTAACCTCCGCCCCAGCACTTCATCGCATCATCTTATTTTGGATTAGGCAAGCTCCATCGCAAGAGTCACAGGAGAAAAAGATACTCCCTCCGATTCATATTAATTGACTTTAATATGGATGTATCTAGAACTAAAATGTGTCTAGATACATTCATATTAGAGTCAATTAATATGAACCGGAGGAATGAATCTGAAGTATGAACGTAGATCAATCAGATGGGATAGCAAGAAACGTGGGGCCAAAGGAAAGAAGAGAGACGTGAGAGATATGGACTCCTACACGATGCAATCAAACGGAAACAATTAGGATATGCTGCCACGGAATTACATGGATTATACCTACGACTAACATGGAAGCATGTATGGTGCAACGTAAATCCATCGTAACGTGTCAACATGACTTTCTGCGGTACATTATAAATCACAACTTTCTTGATTAATCATTACCATAAATTTTAGATCTAACAGTCTTAATTAGAGCTGAGTGAATGGACGCGAATTTTTGGCTCCTGGGTGCTGGCGCACCCGATTTTAGCAATAAAATCGAAAAAAATATTAAAATTGATTCAAAGAATTCGGCATAAATCATGTGTGTGGGGTACATATGTAGGTATGTGCGTGTCAATTTTCAACCAAAAATATGAAAGTATGTAGCCTACACAAAAATAACAAATCGTACTGTGCACAGTATATTGATTATACGTATTACTATTCAGAGTATAACAAAACTTCATTTTCACTTTTTTGTATGAGTCACGTACGGCCGTACTTTTTTATGAAAATTTTCCCAGATAAGTATTGAGATGAGATGTACGCGAGGTAATTATTTCAACTTTTTTTGGAACATCAAAATGACGTTTTTCGAATTTTTTGAAATCAGGTGCGCTGGCACCCAGGTTCTCCACCATATTTTCGCTGAGTGAATTCCATATTTTACCCTCTAGTTCTGTATTTGTGACAACAATTACCCTATTGAGTAATTTTTTTCTGTTTTACCTCATTTAGTGAAACTTGTGCCACATTTTACCTATTTTAATTTGGAATAAATTGTATCCATTGAGAAATGTACATTTCGTCTATGTGGCATGGGTCATGGGCAGCATTGACGTGTAGCTATTACTTCGAATGCAACATTAGCGGCACAAATTGACCTCCTCCTGCCGCTATAGCAGCAGCATGCAGCCACGTTGTCTTCAGCTAGACTGCTTCCGTTCTGCCGCCGTCAAGGCTAATGGCACAACTAACAACCTTATGCGTTTAGTCATTTCCGTGCCAATCATATTTACTGCAAGAGGTTATCCATGAAAAATCATGTGTGTGTCCAGGCTGCTATCGCGTACCATACGTCCCGATGGTGGTGTGCCGGCTCAACAAACAGCTCTAGCAGCTGAGCACGAGAAGAAAGTTTTGGTCGCCGGCTAGTTACATTTGCCCTAGTATCCGCTATAGCCTATAGCCGTGATCACACATTCATCTTTAATCATGGGTCAGTTAATATACATGGATTGATTTCATTTAGATGTACAGTCCCTAGGCGATTGAGAAGCAAGTGGTGAACACTGCGATAAAATAGGTCTCCAATGTGACACACTAGGTAGACATGATTAGCATGTTCGAACTAACAGAAAACGCTTTCAATTATTAAAAGGGGTAAAATATGGCATAAAGTTAACTAAATGGGGTAAAATAGAGAATTATTTGTTTAAATGGGGTAAATGTTGTCACAAATGGCAAACAAGAGGGTAAAATCTGGAATTCACTCTCTTAATTATTCTGATGATTTAGATTAACGTGAAATCTTTTACGGTGTCTCTAATTAGTAAATATAAGATTTTCATTACAACCAGTTTCTAGTTTTCTTTTACTTCTGCGAGAACTTAGGCTCTTGGTGATGTTCCAGTTTTCATTTTCTGTTGCGGGATGTTAAACTTTGATGATGAGTTAATAGTGTGAAATAAGCACGTAGGTACTTTGATGATGAGTTAGTAGTGTGAAATAAGCACGTAGGAGTATGTTCCATATTGTTCATCGAACGGGTGATTTGTGCTTTAGAATTCTCTTGTTTATGTGATGTAATCGGAGCCTTTTGTCGTGCCAACCCTTGGAATGCAAAAGTTACAATATATTGGGTACTTTGGTGTCTTGTTGAATCTCGAATTTGGATTGTATGAACATCTGATTTCACACGGTTTCCGTGTCCACAGCGTGAGGATGTTCAACAACCGTCGTAGGTTACCTTGACATGTCACTGCTTTACATAGACATTCTTGCATAGCAAACATACTGCCCAAAAATTAAACTATATCAACAACTACTATTATAAAGCCAAGAAAATAAAGTTTAATATTTAGCAATTTAATTAAAATTTTAAATTTGTAGGAGAAGGTCCACATAGCGTACTATGTACCACATTGGAACAAAACACTCTTGCTGAGTTGCGTTAGATTGCTCTAAAATCTATATTTTTCATGTTTAATTTTGTATGACACTTTTTATTTCAGAAACTGGTAGGCGCGCACACATACGCAATATGATAGCATGCACATTAGACACATTCATATAAAATGATAAAATTATATGTATGTAATCATGGTAGAATCAACATCATTTTATGTTCATTGGTGAGTACTGATATGCCATTTGAATATAAAATACAAAGTATGCACATATTGTTAATTTATTATTGAACATGTAGTAACTTGTAAAGCACATTTTCCATAAAAGTAAAGAATCGGGCCAATGGTTCAAGTTGTAGTCTGAAAATTTTAATAAATATGGTTACGTAGTCATATATAAAAAACCAATATTATATTTATCTATTACACCCAAGAAAACACACTTCCACATTTAAGATCTTAATAAATTCTAGGTTTGTAGCAAAAGGTCCCCGTAGACTATGTACCACATTGGGACAAAAATAGTCTTATTTGGTTTCATTAGATTGTGCTAAAATCTATGTTTTTTCATGTTTAATTTTGTATGGGACTTCTTATTTCAGAAATTGGTAGGCTCGCACATATACACAATATGATACCAATTGCATTGGAAGCAATCATATACAATAACTAAAGCACATTTGCCATTAAAAAATGGTAAATAATCAGGCCAATGGTTGAACTTATAGTCTGAAAGTTTTAGTAAATACATATACGTAGCCATACACTATAAACCACTATTATATTTATCTATTACACTCAAGAAAACACACTTCCACATTTAAGACCTTAATGAATTCTCAATTTGATGCAAAAGTTCCACGTAGCGGACTATGTACCACATTGGAACAAAACAATCTTATTTGGTTTCATTAGATTTTCCTAAAATCTATGCTTTTTCATGTTTAATTTGTATGGGACTTCTTATTTCAGAAATTGGTAGGCTCGCACATATATGCAATATGATATCAAGTGCATTGTAACCAATCATATAAAATAACTAAAGCACATTTGCCATTAAAAAATAGTAAAGAATCAGGCCAATGGTTGAATTTATAGTATGCAAGTTTTAATAAATATATATGGATACGTAGGCCATACACTAGAAACCACTGGTACACCTTGTGGATATTTACCATAAATATGTATACACTTTATAGTTTTATTTTTGAAATTTAAAAATAATTCAACATTTAAACGGTTATGATAAAAATACATCTCACCAAATTTTATTTCAAAACATATGTTACAATTTACAGTAAAAAATAGTACAACTAAGATTCATAAAAAGTTGCTATGTGGTTAACTACTCCAAATAAATAGTACAAAATTATTCACGAGCATGAAAAAATAATTCCTAAAAAATATATATGCATTACAATTTATAACTATTTTAGCTCGCCTTGGGTCAAATGTTCGCTTGATCAACATATGCTAGAGTGGTCGCTACCTTTCGTACATCATCTCCTCTTCCTAGCACACTCATGACCACACACCACATTATTGTGGGCGAACCTTCGTAGATATTTCTCTTAGCCAATCTTATTTATATTTCCCATATTATTCTCCAGTTGTCCTTTCGATCTAGGTAACCATGTTTGTATTTTTATTTGGAAAAAGGACAATTTGAGCTTGGATTGACAAAGCTACAAGAAGCATGCCGATAAAAGCATCCCAAGTCATATCCCCAAATCGTGTTGGACAACTCATTGCCTGGACATGATTTCAGACACGTAGAGCATTTGTTCGCGGATGGGGGAAGAACACTCGTAGTGGTAACCTCAATAAAAATTGGAATCAATCCATTTCCTCAAGTACCTGCATGGCGGAGCGTTCTCTGGCAAGAACCGCGCACCCATGTCGGCCATGACCAAAGCTGTGTCGGCGTGTGAAGACGGCGAAGAAGGAGGAGTGGAGGGGATGTCACTACTAGGAAAATTGCTATAGGGGCAGCCTCACTAGCAGCACACTTTTTTTATAGCACGTGACTGCTATTACTGGTCATGTAAAAAAAGAGAAACGGTACTAGTACGGCTTACTAGTAGCGCACCTAGAAATAGAGGACACGACTACTAATTGGATCCTAGCTGCGGTCACAGACAGAAAATGACGGTAACGCGCGTCCATGGTAGCACGCGGCTAGTAATAGGATAGGAGTCGCGTGCTGTTGAAGTCGCACCCTACGAATAAAGTCCACCGCCCATCATTTTATCCTCTTTACTAGCACAAATGCCCGTGCGTTGCACCGGGAGAAACAAATATCCAAACGCTCCAACTTCTATTCATAATGAATATAAACATATCTAATTCATATATTAGATTGCAAGCCCCTCCCCGCAATGCCACCTAGATTGTTCTCTAAATAAATCTGATTTGGTTTGTATTAATAAGGTGGACTCTTTAAATGTTATTCCATCACTTATACGTATTTTTATTTTTATTTTCAACTATAAAATTGATATAAATATATAGTCCACAAATTACAAATGATCATAGTATAATGTAATGACGTACTATGAGCCTGATTTTCTAATTGATACATATATACACTCACACTCAGTTTTAATGTACTTTTTTTTATTTAATCTACTATTTATACTTTGTTTTCAATTTTATAATGTAGTTTAATCTAATACAATTAATCTCTCTCTATCTTTCTTGTTTGGAAATCGTAAATGTTATCTAAATAGCAAATGAGGAACAAAAACCTAGAATGCACGCTAGTGGCAGCGGTGGTGCCACAGCTCCTTGCTGCCACCGACTCAGATAGAGGAATACCAGCTGATATTGCTCTTATTCGCCAAGGGCAGGAACATGTCTTGTCAAGATAAGAAGGTGAACACTAAAAAAAAAGGATAAGAAGGTGAAAATCCTAATTCGCACTTAATAAGGTTTGATGCTTTTTGTGGAACTTTTGAAAAAAAAAATTATATGCAGACTTTGTTTTTCTTACACGTCCCTGTTGTCGGCAGACTCCCCTAGGCATTGGCATCCCGCCGTCGTCCAACTCCCTTGTGCGCTCCGTCCCCTGCCGCTGGCCGACCCCTTCGCACCCCTCCCTTCGCTGGGAGCGGTTCCCCTGCAAGAGTAGTTACCATTATTTTTCACACCTTTGTTCGGCTACCAAAACAAATATATGATTAAAATCTCACAATTAGATGAACATGGGAGATTATATGTATCACCACTTCACGAGACACCAATAAAGCATTTTGGCTTTGAAAGTTCAAATGACAGTATAGGAAGCATGACACGTATCAGAATGTTCAACAAATTTACTAATTATTTTCTCCGTTAAGCAATAGTTGAAGCTTCAATTGTTGGGAAATTGGGAAAATAACATTACAAACATGATGGCTACTGAATTATGGAGTTCATGAACTCCTTCCATCTACAAAGATGATAGGACAGAATATTTATTTGTTTGAAACAAATCCTACCAACTTTTTTGGAACGAAAGGACAGAAGATTTACAAATTACACATCATAGTCATCGTGAACAGCAATAGGTTAGCATGCTCTTCACGGAATAGAAGCACACGCAACATTCAGAGGCAAACTCCCTATCCAGATTTCCTTTTTATATCTCCTCCCCTGCCTCCTCTGTTCTTGTTCTTGAGCAGGTGCACGTGTGGGTTAAGTTTGATCCGATCTTTTCTTCTGCTTTTCTCGAATCGTGGATACGCACCTGGGGATTACCACATTTATTCATTGCTTGCCTTTATCCATCTCCGTCCAAAAATTCATTCCGTCGGTAACACGGCTGCTAGAGCAGAGCAAAATTGCAGATCAATTATTGGTGGTCGTGTACGACTACCTGGCATTCTTCCCCGGCGACGAGGTACCCTAGCCTAATCTCGCGTGCTTGTGCATACCCCTGCAAACAGACCTTGTTAAACATACGGGGAACGGGGAGAATTAGATGTGTTGCAGCAGCTGGTTCAGTCTCCAGCATGCTGAGGTGCCTTCCCAGCCTAGCTCAGTACATCATCTCCAATACTGCATGTCTGCAAAACCAATCAAAACCCACTGCAGTGTTAGATCACCAGCAGTGAGACAGTCAATCAGAAGTAGCTTGGCGTTTGTTGCAGGAAGAACTACGGGATTGTTCCTTGGTGTTGGTTGCAGGAAGAAGTAGCTTGGCGGATGGTACCGTGGACAGCCCACCACGCTGCCCCCGTGCTCCAGCTATGGAACCTCTACAGCGCCCATGGCGGATGAAACCGCGCCCCTCCCTAGTATCTACTCCGCCGGGCCGCAACCCCTCCCTTGAATCGACGCGCCACCGCTCCTCCTATTCACCACAGCGGTGGACGCCCCTCCAATCTCCCCCAGGCGTGTCGGGCCGTCCGCTCCTCCCAGCCGATTGAATTTGTGCACGGTGGCTTTGGCGAGTAGGGCTCACGACTGGGGTGCGGTGTGCTGACCAGGGATTGGTCGCGGCGGAGCGCGCCGGCGATCAGGGCTCACGGCCGGGGTGTGGCGCGCCGATTGGGGATGGTCCGTGGCGGAGCGCGCTGGTGAGGAGGGTTCTTGGCCGGTCTCGGCAGAGATTGAGATGTGGCGGCCGGATGGGGAAAACGAATCGACTATCGCGCGAGGGAGGACTTCGGTCGGGTGGGAAGAAAGAAGAGAATGGTTCGGTAGGATTAGGATGTAGCGATGCGGCCCATTATGGCCCATTCGGGATTAGCAATAGGATTAGCGATGGTTGACGAAAGAGAATGGCAGAAAACGGAGGAAGTTCCTCCTTTTTATATAGTAGAGATTTCCTCTATCTCCTCCTCCAGGCACACCTTCCTAAGCAGCACACACGCACAAACATCAAATAGGATCTTGCTGTTTGAGGAAGGATCTAGCGAACGAGGATGAACGGGGGAACTAAAAAGGAAAGAAAAGGCAGGGCGGAGAGAGTCGGAGAGGAGCGGGACCTTGCTAGTCACCGCTCGGTAACCAAGAAAGGAACTTGCTCTTCTCGTCAAGCGAGAGAGAGACAGAGAGAAAGGAAGAAACGTCACATCACTCTGGTGGCTAGTACAAGGGAGTTGAGTGCTCTGCGAGTTGTGTGGTGAAGCGAGAAGGGTCCTCTTCTCCGCGTCCTCTCTCTGAGCAACGGAGGCAGAAGATAGCGCGACGGATGGTGGAGCCGGACATGATAGCGAGATGTGCAGCGCGGACGGAGGGTGTGTGTGTCTTGGCAATGTCGTGCTGTGCATAGAAGATTTGGACTGTCTGTGCTATAATTTCATGTGGTGTCATGTCGTCTAGGTTTGGATAACTGGTGGCCATGCTGTATTTTTTTAAAAATTATAAAAGCCATAGTAGTCGCGTGCATGATTGGGCACGCTGAAAAAATATACTAGTGACACGCAATAAGTAACAAATACCACTGGCGAGATACAAGTCGTGGGTGTGGATGCGCGCGACTGGTAGCAAAATTTCACACGTGAGCAGTAGATTTTCCTTACTAGTGTGTCGTCGAAGAAGACGCGAAGTTCTTCACCTTGGTTTGAGGTGCAAGGCGGTGAGAGTGAGGTATCGGACGCGAAGAAGGATTGGTCAAGTTAAACTTCTCCATCACTGCAGATGCCACGTCTTATGGCGAGTTGGTCGTAAAACAGGTGGGGCCTGTGAATGAGGACGGTGTCATGAAGGAGGCGAAGATTCATTGAAGATTCATTGATGATAGTGCCCCCTGCAGCATCATTCCTCCTCCAGGCAACATCCAAGTTTCACGTGCTGATCCAAAGTTCTCTGCTCCGACGAAGTGCAAGTTCCATGAATGTGCTGGTGGCCGGTGCACTGGTGCAGAACGGAAAGAGGTCGACAAGTACTATCCCTACAAAAAGTGAAAATATGGAAACTAGCCAGGATGATTTTATATAAATTTTAGAGTGAACCCTCAAAATCCGGAGAACCGAGAAAAACTCCAAATACAAAAATGCAACAAATAATATATGCGAAATCAGTTTTCGACGAACTCGAGCTTGTCATGGAAGTAACCATAATCTCTAATACACCACATGGATAAGATCTAAATAATAACCAAGAGATATGATGCAAGGATGCAAAGGTTTAACCGCACTCCGAACGATACGATCGAGTTACTTACTCGAGAGCCCCCTTGATAGTACGACACTTAGCCTATAAACCGGTCTCCCAACTAAAACATGAGACCGATAAGAAAGAAACCCTATCAAGAGTAAAACCTTAACCTTGCGCATTCCACTTGAGCTTGATGTGATGATCTTGACCGCAACAAGGATGGAACACCGTTCTTGATTGTGCTTGTTTGATGTCTTTCGGATTGCTCCCCCATAATCCACTATAGGAGAGCTTCTTCCTCGGTGCATCTTCACAAATTCATGAGCACATATGAATGGCAAGCTTCAAGCATCTGAGCTCTTTGAGTTGACTCATCTTGAACTTCCACCTCATTTCTTCGTATTGCAGCATTGACACCAACTAATCTTTCAAGCATTGCTTAAGAATAACTGCTACACATATAACTGAATGCAACCATTAGTCCATAGGGATTATCATTAATTACCAAAACCACACATGGGGACTCTATGCACTTTCACTATGGGAACCTCCGGTGGAGATGCTCTTAGTGCTCTTTAAGGATGCTTTGGAGCTTCCTGTGTATAGGCATGATTCAACGAAATAAACATGATGTTATGTATGGCTCATCAATCGTGATGATAGCAGCCTTATGGAAATAATAATATGTCCGTGCATACGTTGGATACTTGTTAGTTGATATCGGTCTGCAGTGCAACCATGTTTGATGTTGGCGAACAGAGCAGCAGATAGATTTTTCTACACTCGAAATTCAAACACGGCCATCATGGTGGCCAGACGTCGTGCCGCATCGAGCTTTCATCATTGGCCCTATTGTCTTATCCCTGGATGGTCAGATGCCCTGCATCGAGCTTCCGGCGTCGCTAGCGGTGTCGCAACTCTAGATCGGCATATGCCCTGCCGCGTTGAGCTTTGTACGTTGCCGGTGGCTTGGCATCTCTTGATAGATTGGTGACCATATCATGGGAAGTTCGTGGCCAGGTCTGCCACCATAAACGGAGGATAAAACCGTCGTTGTGCCTCCAAATCGGAATACGTCCTCCGCAACCATGTTCCGACGGATAGACCACGGCGAAACACCCACGCCTGTATTTTGAGTTTCAACGTGACCATCGTTCTAAGAACCAACTACATGGATCAGTCTGACCGTCAGCATAGCCCCTGTAAAAATAACGCATGCTTTGACTTCACTAACCTCCGCCCCAGCACTTCATCGCATCATCTTATTTTGGATCAGGCAAGCTCCATCGCAAGAGTCACAGGAGAAAAAGATATATGAATCTGGAGTATGAATGTACGATCAATCAGATGGGATAGCAAGAAACGTGGGGCCAAAGGAAAGAAGAGAGACGTGAGAGATATGGACTACTACACGATGCAATCAAACGGAAACAATAAGGATATGCTGCCAACGGAATTACATGGATTATACCTACGAGTAACATGGAAGCACCTATGGTGCAACGTAAATCCATCGTAATGTGTCAACATGACTTTCTGCGGTACATTATAAATCACAACTTTCTTAATTAATCATAACCATAAATTTTAGACATAATAGTCTTAATTAGAGTGAATTCCATGAAAAATCATGTGTGTGTCCAGGCTGCTATCGCGTACCATACATCCCGATGGTGGTGTGCCGGCTTCACAAACAGCTCTAGCAGCTGAGCACGAGAAGGAAGTTTTGGTCGCCGGCTAGTTACATTTTCCCTAGTATCCGCTATAGCCGTGATCACACATTCATCTTTAATCACGGATCGGTTAATATACATGGATTGATTTCATTTAGATGTACGGCCCTAGGCGATTGAGAAGCAAGTGGTGAACACTGCGATAAAATAGTTTCCAATGTGACACACTAGGTAGACATGATTAGCATGTTCGAACTAACAGAAAACTCAATTATTAAAAGGGGTAAAATATGGCATAAAGTTAACTAAATGGGGTAAGATAGAGGATTTTTTATTAAATGGGGTAAATGTTGTCACAAATGGCAAACAAGAGGGTAAAATCTGGAATTCACTCTCTTAATTATTCTGATGATTTGGATTAACGTGAAATCTTTTACGGTGCCTCTAATTAGTAAATATAAAATTTTCATTATAACCAATTTCTAGTTTTCTTTTACTGCTGCGAGAACTTAGACTCTTGGTGATGTTCCAGTTTTCATTTTCTGTTGCGGGATGTTAAACTTTGATGATGAGTTAATAGTGTGAAATAAGCACGTAGGTACTTTGATGATGAGTTAGTAGTGTGAAATAAGCACGCAGGAGTACGTTCCATATTGTTCATCGAACGGGTGATTTGTGCTTTAGAATTCTCTTGTTTATGTGATGTAATCGGAGCCTTTTGTCGTGCCAACCCTTGGAATGCAAAAGTTACAATATATTGGGTACATTGGTGCCTTGTTGAATCTCGAATTAGGATTGTATGAACATCTGATTTCACACGGTTTTCGTGTCCACAGCGTGAGGATGTTCAACCTCCGTCGTAGGTTACCTTGACATGTCACTGCTTTACATGGACATTCTTGCATAGCAAACATACTGCCCGAAAGTTAAACTATATCAACAACTACTATTATAGTTATCTATTACAGCCAAGAAAATAAAGTTTAATATTTAGCAATTTAATTAAAATTTTAAATTTGTAGGAGAAGGTCCACATAGCGTACTATGTACCACATTGGAACAAAACACTCTTACCGAGTTGCGTTAGATTGCTCTAAAATCTATATTTTTCATGTTTAATTTTGTATGAGACTTTTTATTTCAGAAACTGGTAGGCGCGCATTATTTACAATCTTTTCAGTACATAATGTGCGGAGCATTATTTGTTTATTTTATATTGTATTTGGGATGGGCACCCGGTTGACTTGATCTTTTTGCAATGTTAAGGACTTTAGCAAATATGCATGCTAGTCAGGTGTGAAGTCATGAAAGGACAATAAACCATTCAATACTTACTCATGAGCTAAAACAAAACACAAAACATGTAATAATTTTGAAGATTTAAATGTAGCACACAAGCAATTCATTTGGAGTGGCGGTGAAATACCACATATAGGTAGGTATGGTGGACACAATTAGCAACTTCGGTTTTTGGTGGTTGGATGCACGAGTAGAGCTCATACTCAGTACAGGAGAAAGCTAGCAAAAGACTGGGAGCGACCAACTAAGATAATAATAATGGCCATAATCATGCATAGGGACAAAACCTTATTAATCAAAACATAAAGTGATATTACAAATAAAAAACTAAATGATCATAGAGGCTTTAGGTGACTGGTTTGTAGTCATAACATGGTGTAAGCATGTGCCAAGTCGACCCAATAACAACATCAAAGGAGAATAACACAATATTATGCTTTTGTATGATGGAAACAACACATGATTCTTTCTATGGCACATGAAGCACTCTCTCAGATATTTGAGACAAGTCATGCTACAACAATAACTACTAAGCATATAATAAGAATAACATCCAACATGACATGCCAAAGTCTATGCCACAGTCTAAACAAACTCCCTTTTGCATCACTATAAGCATGAAACATTTTACTCGTCTCCAACACCAATCAACTTATTTGAAATAAATCTCGTAGATAATAATTAATAAAGACTATAGAGCTAATCATACCCGACTAAATAAAACCAAAAAGCTCTGAACAAAATACGAGTGCAAACCCAGAGCTGAACACAGTACTAGCAAACTAGAACACCCGCAGAACAATAAGAGTGAAAACTAGAGTGGTCAATGCAATAAAAACGGAGCGTGTCTCTCTCCAAAACAAATATGTTGGGGTCCAACCATATGCTACGACAAAAAAAAACTAAAAACACAAACAAAGGCGCTCCAAGAATAACACATAGCATATGAATCAATAAAAATATAGTGTCTTGAAAGATGACTGATACGTCTCCAACGTATCGATAATTTCTTGTGTTCCATGCCACATTATTGATGTTATCTACATGTTTTATGCACACTTTATGTCATATTCGTGCATTTTCTGGAACTAACCTATTAACAAGATGCCGAAGTGCCGCTTGTCGTTTTCTCGCCGTTTTTGGTTTCGTAAATCCTAGTAAAGAAATATTCTCGGAATTGGACGAAATAAAAGCCCAGCAGGCCTATTTTCTCACGAAGCTTCCGTAAGTCCGAAGACGAAAGGAAGTGGGGCCACAGGGGAGCCAAACCCTAGGGCGGCGCGGCCCCCCTTGGCCGCGCCGCCCTCGTCATCCGGGGCCCCCGTGCCCCCTCTCGACTTGCCCTTCCGCCTACTTAAAGCCTCCGTGACGAAACCCCCGCACCGAGAGCCACGATACGGAAAACATTACCGAGACGCCGTCGCCGCCGATCCCATCTCGGGGGATCCCGGAGATCGCTCTCCGCACCCCGCCGGAGAGGGGAATCATCTCCCGAGGACTCTACACCGCCATGGTCGCCTCCGGAGTGATGAGTGAGTAGTCTACCCCTGGACTATGGGTCCATAGCAGTAGCTAGATGGTTGTCTTCTCCCCATTGTGCTATCATTGTCGGATCTTGTGAGCTGCCTATCATGATCAAGATCATCTATATGTAATTCTATATGTTGCGTTTGTTGGAATCCGATGAATAGAGAATACTTGTTATGTTGATTATCAAAGTTATGCTTATGTGTTGTTTATGATCTTGCATGCTCTCCGTTATTAGTAGATGCCCTCGCCAAGTAGATGCTTTTAACTCCAAGAGGGAGTACTTATGCTCGATAGTGGGTTCATGCCTGCATTGACACCTGGGACAAAGGATGTAAAGTTCTAAGGTTGTGTTGTGCCGTTGCCACTAGGGATAAAACATTGATGCTATGTCTAAGGATGTAGTTGTTGATTACATTACGCACCATACTTAATGCAATTGTCTCGTTGCTTTGCAACTTAATACCGGAGGGGTTCTGATGATAACCTGAAGGTGGACTTTTTAGGCATAGATGCAGCTGGATGGCGGTCTATGTACTTTGTCGTAATGCCCAATTAAATCTCACTATACTCATCATGATATGTATGTGCATGGTCATGCTCTCTTTATTTGTCAATTGCCCAACCGTAATTTGTTCACCCAACATGCTGTTCGTCTTATGGGAGAGACACCTCTAGTGAACTCGTGGACCCCGGTCCAATTCTCTTTACTCGAAATACAATCTATCGCAATACTTGTTTTTACCGTTTTCTCTCGCAAACAATCATCTTCCACACAATACGGTTAATCCTTTGTTACAGACAAGCTCGGTGAGATTGACAACCTCATCTGTTTCGTTGGGGCAAAGTAGCTTGGTTGTGTTGTGCAGGTTCCACGTTGGCGCCGGAATCTCCGGTGTTGCGCCGCACTACATCCCGCCGCCATCAACCTTCAACGTGCTTCTTGGCTCCTCCCGGTTCGATAAACCTTGGTTTCTTTCTCGAGGGAAAACTTGCTGCCGTGCGCATCATACCTTCCTCTTGGGGTTGCCCAACGAACGTGTGAAATACACGCCATCAAGCTCTTTTTCTCGGCGCCGTTGTCGGGGAGATCAAGACACGCCGCAAGGGGAGTCTCCACTTCTCAATCTCTTTACTTTGTTTTTGTCTTGCTTTATTTTATTTACTACTTTGTTTGCTGCACTAAATCAAAATACAAAAAAATTAGTTGCTAGTTTTACTTTATTTACCTGTCTTGCACTCTATATCAAAAACACAAAAAAATTAGTTTACTTGCATTTACTTTATCTAGTTTGCTTTATTTACTATTGCTAAAATGGCCAACCCTGAAAATACTAAGTTGTGTGACTTCACAACCACAAATAATAATGATTTCTTATGCACACCTATTGCTCCACCTGCTACTACAAGCAGAATTTTTTGAAATTAAACCTCGCTTTATCGAATCTTGTCATGAAAGATCAATTTTCCGGAATTAGTTCCGATGATGCCGCTGCCCATCTTAATAATTTTGTTGAACTATGTGAAATGCAAAAATATAAAGATGTAGATGGTGATATTATTAAACTAAAATTGTTCCCTTTCTCATTAAGAGGAAGAGCTAAAGATTGGCTGCTATCTCTCGCCTAAGAATAGTATTGATTCATGGACTAAATGCAAGGATGCTTTTATTGGTAGATATTATCCCCTCGCTAAAATTATATCTTTGAGGAGTAGCATAATGAATTTCAAACAATTAGATACTGAACATGTTGCTCAAGCTTGGGAAAGAATGAAATCTCTCGGTTAAAAATTGCCCAACCCATGGACCGACTACTTGGATGATCATCCAAACCTTCTATGCATGACTAAATTTTTCTTCACGGAATTTATTGGATTCAGCTGCCGGAGGTACCTTTATGTCCATCACTCTTGGTGAAGCAACAAAGCTTCTTGATAATATGATGATCAACTACTCTGAATGGCACACTGAAAGAGCTCCGCAAGGTAAGAAGGTAAATTCCGTTGAAGAATCCTCTTCCTTGAATGATAAGGTTGATGCTATTATGTCTATGCTTGTGAATGATAGGACTAATGTTGATCCTAATAATGTTCCATTAGCTTCATTGGTTGCACAAGAAGAACATGTTGATGTAAACTTCATTAAAAATAATAATTTCAACAACAATGCTTATCTAACAATTCTAGTAATAACTATAGGCCATATCCTTATAATAATGGTAACGGCTATGCTAATTCTTATGGGAATTCTTACAACAATAATAGGAATTCACCCCTGGACTTGAAGCCATGCTTAAAGAATTTATTAGTACACAAACTCGCTTTTAACAACTCTGTTGAAGAAAAGCTTGGGAAAATTGATATACTTGCTTCTAAAGTCGATAGTCTTGTCGTCGATGTTGATCTTTTGAAATCAAAAGTTTTGCCTAATGAGAATTATCATAATAAAATTGTTACTACAGCAAATGCCATTCAAGTTAGAATTAATGAGAATATAAGATTAATGGCTGAATCGCATGCTAGGTGGGATAGAGAAGAAAATGAAAAACTAGCTAAAGAGAAGAATATAGCTAAAGTTTGGACTATTACCACCACTAGTTATGCTAATGCTACAC